>NC_088221.1:21605013-21918541 GCF_036934945.1 Oncorhynchus masou masou | reverse complement strand
GTTATCACAATCACACCATGAGTAGTTAATCATGAAACATACACCACCGCCCTTCTTCTTCCCGGAGAGGTATTTATTCCTGTCTGTGTGATGAACTGAGAACCCAACTGGCTGTACGGACTCAGACAGTATATCCCGAGAGAGCCATATTTCCGTGAAACAGTATGTTACAATCCCTGATGTCTCTCTGGAAGGAAATCCTAATCCTGAGCTCATCAACTTTATTATCCAAGGACTGAACATTAGCGAACAATATACTCGGAAGCAGTGGGTGGTGTTTGCGCCTCCTGAGTCGGACTAGTCCACTCCGAATACTTCTTCTCCGCCGGCAGTGTTTTGGATCAGCCTCTGGAATCAGTTCAATTGCCCTGGGGGGTACGAACAAAGGATCCGACTCAGGAAAGTCGTATTCCTGGTCGTCATGTTGGTAATGGTGGCGAGTTACCGCCACTCTGGTATCCAAAAGTTCTTGTGATATGTAATATCATCAAAAAAATTCTGGGCTAATAATGTGAGAAGTAACACATAAAAACTAAATATTGCAAAGTTGCCTAGGAGCTAGAAGCACAGCTGACCTATCTAATCGGCATCATTTCCATCTGTTCTGTTGTATTGTCATTGCATGTTAGGTTGAACACTGACAGCTATGTAACTTCAATGAGGCTGACTGAGTTGTATAAGTCCCTCAAGAGCATATGTAAATCCCAAAGTTGGTTTAGTTACCACTTTATTACTATATGTAATCAGCAGTATTATTATTATGTAGGTTATATGTGAAGTGAACAAACTTAACATGATAAACAGGAGTTACATTTACACTAACAGTTGGCCAAAAATAACTATGTAAGCCACGTCTCTAATAAGCCACACCTCCAATCTGATAGGCTGCCGTCTTGACAATATATTGAGCCCCTCCAATCACAAAAAAGGTTCTGAAATTAACCTTTACACAGGGATTCCTCAAAGACCCTTTTCAGAGGGGTTTCTTTTTGAACTGGAAAGGTTCTGCCAGTGTGGCAACCCAAAAGGGTTCTTCCAGGCACCTTTACTTTTAAGAGTTTAGCATATGGGACATGAGAAATAAAGAGGAGAGACTGCCTGGAATACATGAGGCTAAATCTGCTCATCAGGATGTAGAGCCACTACTCCTGCTACCACTCTGTCTCATCATGTCTCTTTGTTTTACCAGGCGTCCCAGCAGTTCTAAGCGGCTCGTCTGTGTTCAGAGTTATAATGAGCTTTTAGCAGACTACCTAGCGAACTATAACACCTCCTGGGATGAGTCTGAAGTCTCAACATCACATCTGTCAAAATAGATTACGGGAAGCTTTCACTTAAAATTCAGATGTTTTTTTTAGATGGAGGACTGTGTGCAGTGGTGGAAAAAGTACCCACTTATCATACTTGCAAAAAAGTAAAGCTACCTTAATAGAAAATGACTCAAGTAAAATTGAAAGTCACCCAGTAAAATACTACTCGAGTAAAAGTAAATAAGTATTTGGTTTTAAATATTTTAAAGTATCAAAAGTAAATGTAATTGCTTAAATTTACTTAAGTATCAAAAGTAAAAGTATAAATCATATTAAATTCCTTATATTAAGCAAACCAGACAGCACCATTTTCTTGTTTTTTTAATTCACGGATAGCCAGGGGCATGCTCCGACACTCAGACATCTGTCACAACTTCTACCGAAGTCGGTCCCTCTCCTTGTTCGGGCAGCGTTCGGCGGTCGACGTCACCGGCCTTCTAGCCATCGGCGATCCACTTTTCATTTTCCATTTGTTTTGTCTTTGTTTTACACACCTGGTTTCAATCCCCCAATTACTTGTTCATTATTTAACCCTATGTTCCCCCATGGTTTTTGTGAGTGAGTGTTTGTATGTATACAGTCCGTTATTGTGGTCTAGTTTATTGTGTTGTATATTTGTATTCTTGAGTAAAGAACATTAATTATTAATTACATTAATTATTCATTACTGCTGTCCTGCGCCTGACTCCTCCACACCAGCTACACACAGGCCGATTACAACATCATTTACAAACAAAGCATGTGTGTTGAATGAATCCGCCAGATCAGAGGCGGTAGGGATGACAAGGGATGTTCTCTTGATAAATGCGAGAATTTGACAATTTTCCTGGCCTGCTAAGCATTCAAAATGTAATGAGTACTTTTGGGTGTCATGGAAAATGTACAGAGTAAAAAGTACATTATTTTCTTTAGAAATGTAGTGGAGTAAAGTCAATGTTGTGTGTTCATTGCAAAGTCCTCTGAATTCTGTCTCAGATGGTTTGGATTACTCAATCGGACCGTTTGTGTAGGTTCCCAGAGTTGATGAAGCATTATACACTCACCGGCCTGTTTATTAGGTAAAACCATCTTGTCCCGGGTCAGAACCCCCTTTGCCTCCAGAACAACCAGAATTCTTCAGGAAATTCTACAGGGTGTCGGAAACGGTCCACAGGGATGTTGATCCATGCTGACGCAATGGCATCATGAAGTTGCTGCAGATTGGACAGCGGTACATTCATGCTGGGAACAGCCCGTTCCATTTCATCCCAAAGATGCTCTATTGGGTTGAGGTATGGGGACTGACCAGGCCACTCAAGTAGACTGAACTCACCTTCATGTTTCATCCAAGATTTTTCCACACTCAATTGTTCAGTGTTGGTGATTACGTGATCAATAGAGCCGCTTCTTCTTGTTATTAGCTGATAGAAGTGGAACCCCATGTGGTCGTCTGCTTCAGTAGCCCATCCGTGACAATGATCGACGAGTTGTGAGTTCCGAGGTGCCGTTCTGCACAACACTGTTGTACTGCACCATTATTTGTCTGTTTGTGGCTTGCCTAATAGCTTGCACGAATTCTTGCCATTCTCCTTCGACTTCTCTCATCGACTAACTGTTTTCGCCCCCAGGACTGCCGCTGGATGCTTTTTGTTTGTCTTGGGAAACCTTAGAAACTGTTGTGCGTGAAAAGCCCAGGAGGCCGGACGTTTCTGAAATACTGGATCCGGCACCAACGATCATACCACACTCAGTTGGTTAGGTCACTTGTTTTGCCTATTCTAACTTTCAATAAAACAGTAACTGAATGCCTCGATGTCGGTCTGCCTGCTTTATAGAGCAAGCCATGGCCACGTGACCAACTGTCTGTAGGAGTGATCAATTTTCGTGAACGGGGTGGTGTACCTAATAAACTGTGTATTTGCAATGGGAAGTAATAGCTGCTTTGTTAATTTCATATTGTAAATGAAATGGTTATGCTTTTGTATTGTTGTGATTTCATAGGGCCTGCTGGAGTGAATGGGCTGCTTATTCTTTAACAATATTTTATGCTGTGTGTGACTGCTGTCGGCGGTCTATCAGCCATGTCTATGCGTTTGACCAAAACTGTCTCTCCTTCATCACCATGGAGTGCACATGTATGTCCTTTCAGTACCACGAGCCTGTCACCTTTGATGTGACACGTGTTGTCGCTATTGGTGATAGTGTGATAATGGTGTTAGGCTTCCATAAGTTGTGTAAACAGTGTGTTTTTTGTTTTGCTGATCGCATTATTTTATGCTGTGTGTCACGTGTCCGTGCCGGTTCTGTCTCTGTGTGTGCGGTAGCCCGAGGCGCGACCAGGCCTATTTGATTCATACATAATGTCAGCAAAAAGCATTGTTCCTTCTTCACGAGAACTAGAATGGTCTGACTACAGAATATATCATGTCAGGTGCTTTAAGTGAGGCTGTGTTTTATGTTATTTTCTTGATTTTTGAGTTTGATGGAACATAGTGGAAGATTTCTGGTACCTCTGAACGTCTACGTTGTCATGCCTACTCCCGCTCCCCTGCATGACGTCACCGGTCGACTCACCACCAGCCCTGGCAACCATCAAATTAAATCCAACATTATTTGTCACATGCGCCGAATACAAGTGCAGACCTTACAGTGAAATGCTTACTTACAAGCCCATAACCAACAGTGCAGTTCAAAAAAGAGTTAAGAAAATATTTACAAAATAAAGTAATTTTTTTTAAAGTAACGAGGGTATATACAAAGGGGTACCGGTACCGAGTCAATGTGCAGGGATATAGGTTAGTCGAGGTAATTTGAACATATAGGTAGGGGTGAAGTGACTATGCATAGATAATAAACAGAGAGTAGCATCAGTGTACAAAACAAATGGAGGGGTATCAATGTCAATAGTCCGGTGGCCATTTGATTAATTTTTCAGCAGTCTTATGATTTAGGGGTAGAAGCTGTTAAGGAGCCTTTTGGTCCGAGACTTGGTGCTCCGGTACCGCTTGCCGTGACTTGGGTGACGGGTGTCTCTGACAATTTGTTGAGCTTTCCTCTGACACCGCCTAGTATATAGGTCCTGGATGGCAGGAAGCTTGGCCCCAGTGATGTACTGGGCTGTATCCACTACCCTCCGTATCCACTACCTTGCGGTCAGGTGCCCGAGCAGTTGCCATACCAGGCGTTGATGCAGCCGGTCAGGATGCTCTCGATGGTGCAGCTGTAGAACTTTTTGAGGATCTGGGGACCCATGCCAAATCTTTTCAAGTCTCTTGAGGGGAAAAGGTGTTGTCGTGCCCTCTTAACGACTGTCTTGGTGTGTTTGGACCATGATAGTTCATTGGTGATGTGGACACCAAGGAACTTGAAACTCTCGACCCGCTCCACTACAGCCATGTCGATGTTAAATGGGGCCTGTTCGGCACGCCTTTTCCCGTAGTCCACGTTCAGCTCCTTTGTCTTGCTCACATTGAGGAAGAGATTGTTGTCCTGGCACCACACTGCCAGGTCTCTCACCTCCTCCCTATAGGCTGTCTCATCGTTGTCGGTGATCAGGCCTACCACTGTTGTGTCATCAGCAAACTTAATGATGGTGTTAGAGTTGTGTTAGGCCATGCAGTTGTGGGTGAACAGGGAGTATAGGTGGGGGCTAAGTACACACTCCTGAGGGGCCCCAGTGTTGAGGATCAGCGTGGCAGACGTGTTGTTGCCTACCCTTACCACCTGGGGGCGGCCCGTCAGGAAGTCCAGGATCCAGTTGCTGAGGGAGGTGTTTAGTCCCGGGGTCCTTAGCTTAGTGATGAGCTTTGTGGGCACTATGATGTTGAACACTGAGCAGCAGTCAATGAACAGCATTCTCACATAGGTGTTCCTTTTGTCCAGGTGAGAAAGGGCAGTGTGGAGTGCGATTGAGATTGCGTTATCTGTGGATCTGTTGGGGAGGTATGCGAATTGGAGTGGGTCTATGGTATCTGAGATGATGCTGTTGACGTGAGATTACCAGCCTTTCAAAGCACTTCATGGCTACCAACGTAAGTGCTATAGGGCGGTAATCATTTAGGCAGGTTACCTTCTCTTCCTTGGGCACAGCGACTATGGTGGTCTGCTTGAAACATGTAGGTATTACAGACTCGGTCATGGAGAGGTTGAAAATGTCAGTGAAGACACTTGCCAGTTGGTCCGCGCATGCTTTGAGTACACGTCCTGGGAATCCATCTGGCCCAGAGACTTTGTGAACGTTGACTTGTTTAAAGGTCTTGCTCACATCTGCTACCAAGAGCATTAACACACAGTCGTCCAGAACAGCTGGTGCTCTCATGCATGCTTCAGTGTTGCTTGCCTCGAAGCGAGCATGATGCACACCTTGATTACTCTCCCTTTATTTAGCCCTCAGTAGCCATCAGTCACTAGGTAGTATTGTTTTGATTCACGTTCTGTACGCTTCTCTTGTTTTGTTTATGAGTTGAGTTTATTTTATTTTTTCAGGGACAGTGCACATTAATCAACGTTTCAGTAAAAGTGCCGGTTTTAGCCAGCCGGCTAATTTTCATCCGCAGTCCCTGGGCAGGTTATTAAAAAGAATTACAATATAGACAATCATTGAGCAGTGAGCACACGCAGAGCAACATAGGACAAGCAAGACATAGCATACAGACAGAGCAACATAGGACAAGCAAGACGTAGCATACAGACAGAACAACATAGAACAAACAGCAGCAAGACAAAATTCATAAAATCAACAAAGTGTTTCCACACCTCACAAGCTACAGACAACAGACAACATGGAAAGTGGCAATATACAGCTAGGGATTATGTTCACAAATCTGATTGACCTTTAGTCATGTCTTCATGCATTTTGTGAAAGTGTGATGTGGTGCAGTTATGTGTGTCTGATGGCAGTGTATTTCAGACAGCTCTCACAGAGAAAGCGGATTTACTAAAGGTGCTTTTCCTTAATTAAGGGAACTATACAGTCACCTCTCATGGCAGACCTTGTGGATCTGCTGCCATATGTTTGGGTTTTCTGTTTAACAAAAATACTGAGTGGAGGGGGAGGAGCCAGGCCATTTAGGATCTTGAATACAAGACATGCATCTGTGTATTGCACAAGATTTTCCCAACTCAGGAGCTCATGCTTTCTGAGGATGTAACAGTGATGATGGCTATTGGGCTTCCTATCAGGCACTTTGAGAGCCTGTTTGTAGACAGACTGAATAAGTTTTAATGTTGTACAGCAGGCTTGGGCCCAACTAGTCAAGCAGTATGTTAAGTGGGGGAGTATCATAGATTTGAAGTACAGTTTTGCTACCTCTGTTGTCAAACAATTTCGTATAAATCGGAAATTAGCTAGGTTGAATTTGGTTATTTGAATGACCTTTTTCACGTGCTTTTTAAAAGAGAGGTTGGAATCAAGTATGATGCCAAGGTACTTAAAATCAGATTCCACCTGGAGCTTCTCCCCTGAAAACATAGACAACTGGCTCAGCAGCATCTGTTGCTCTCTTTGTGAAGAACATGCAAACAGTTTTTTTCACATTGAGATGCAAACACGAGTCACTGAGCGACTTTGTAACCTGGACCATTACAGTAGTGAGTTCTTGTGCAGCTTGTTGTTTGCTTTTTGCATGCACATATATCACTGTATAATCTGCATACATTTGAACTTCAGACCCAGTACAGACAAGGCAGATCATTAATGTACAGGCTGAACAGGAGGGGCTCCAGTATTGACCCTTGGGTCATCTACTCCAACACCACTGCCTGGCGCAACTGGGTATGGCTATGGAGGAGGTCCTCCCCATTCTCCACCGTCTCCACACCAGCAGAGAAGATCTTCATACCACTATAAGAGGGCCTCCTACCATGGCTTATCTCAAGCCTGCCCAGCATTCCGCCCAGGTCAGTGATGCCTGACTGTCCCTTCCGGAGAAGTGTGACTGTACTCCATCGTAATGCCGTGGCTTCCTACTCCAGTACTCCCTCTATTTCGCCTATCAGA
The DNA here is from genome assembly GCF_036934945.1 of Oncorhynchus masou masou. Taxonomy (NCBI): domain Eukaryota; kingdom Metazoa; phylum Chordata; class Actinopteri; order Salmoniformes; family Salmonidae; genus Oncorhynchus; species Oncorhynchus masou. The sequence goes on along the minus strand of NC_088221.1, from coordinate 21,911,254 downwards.
CGGTAGCCCCCACCACCGAGTGGTCTAAGGTTGGCACAGTAATTTCCCTGCTGACCGGACCGCGTTGGAGTGGGCTACAGCAGTCTGGGAGAGAGGAGAGGACGAGCTGAGTTCCTACGAGCGGTTCAGATACAGCCTGGATTCGAAACAGGGACTGTAGTGACACCTCTTGCACTGAGATGCAGTGCCTTAGACCACAGCACCATTCGGGAGCTCTCAAGAGCCCATTAAGGACTGGCAGTGAACATTTTTTGCTCATCAAAGAAGCTTGCCACGAGGGGGTTCGAACCCATGGTTTAAGCACACTATCGATGTCAAAGTCATCCGCTTTAACAATATGTGCCTCCCAGAAGCAATGCTATTTGGCAATAATGGTACATCACTGCTATTTGACAAGTCGATAGTGTTCTTTTTTTTATGACAATGTACAATAAACTTACATGTTGTAAGGACATAATTTATATATTTTTTTACATAAAAGCACATGGACGTGGGTGAAACAGATCAGAAAAATTTGGGATTTTGTCTTATATACAAATGTTTTGTCTAATACTAGTACTAGTAGCCTAGTCAAGGATGTATCAATGCAATATTGACACACAACATTTAGTTACAGACCAACAGAACAAAAGTTAACCTCAAATTTGTAGGGTTAAATTATCCCTCTGGCGGCCAGGGTTGACCTATTTTAAGAAATACCATTGGTTGGTGGATACAATGCCTAAGATCTTTGATAGGCTGATGAGGAATTTGTTACGGGAAATAATCACTGTCAGCTGCTGAGATTAGTGTAGGGCCTACCAGGTCATTTGATGGGACCTGCTACAATGTGAGTGGTTGAAAAAGTACCCCATTTTCATACTTCGTAGAAAGTGATTCAAGTAAAAGTGAAAGTTACCCAGTAAAATACTACTTGAGTAAAGGTTTTAAAGTATTTGGTTGTAAATATACTTAAGCATCAAAAGTAAATGTAATTCTAAAAATATACCTCAGCATAATTTTAAATTACTCATATTAAGCAAAAAAGACAGCACAATATGTTTTTTAAATTTACGGATAGCCAGGGGCACACTCCAACTCTCAGACTGTCACGCCCTGACCTTAGAGATCCTTTTCATGTCTCTATTTTGGTTTGGTCAGGGCGTGAGTTGGGGTGGGCATTCTATGTTTTCTATTTCTTTGTGTTTGGCCAATCAGGGACAGCTGTCTATCATTGTCTATGATTGGGAACCATACTTAGGTGCCCTTTTTTCCCCACCTGTGTTTGTGGGAGGGTGACTTTGTTTAGGGCATTTAGCCTTTGACCTTCACGGTTTGGTTTTGTAGTGTTTATTGTTTTTGTTCGGTGTCATTTTGATCATGTATGCTCACCACGCTGCACCTTGGTCCTCTCCTTTCATCAACCGTGACACAGACATCATTCACAAACAAAGCATGTGTTTTCTCTTGATAAGTGTGTGATTTGGACAATTTTCCAGTCCTGCTAAGCATTCAAAATATAAGTACTTTTGGGTGTCAGGGAAAATGTATGGAGTAAAAATAAAAGTGAAAGTAGTCAAATTTAAGTAGTAAAGTAAAGTACAGATATCCTCAAATTACTTAAGTAAAAATACTTTAAAGTACTACTTAAGTACCTTACACCACGGTACAATGTAGCATTCTATCACGTGTAAGTAAATTTACGATTTTAAATGGCTTTTGGATTTTAAATGCCAGTGTCTTCATGACATCATCATACAGTAAACTCTCGTTAGCATCATTTATGACGTCATCAACGAAGCATTTCACATAATGATAGACAAACATTTCCACATGGCATGCAAATAACAGAAAGGTTAGATGTTGTAATTGTAATAATATGCCTGCCCCTCCCCAGGTATTGTGTCGTTGATCTCCCTGGTGGTCCTGTCCTACGACCGCTACAGCACCCTGACCCTGTACAACAAGCGTGGTCCTGACTACCGCAAGCCCCTGCTGGCTGTGGGGGGCTCCTGGCTCTACTCCATATTCTGGACGGTGCCCCCCCTGCTGGGCTGGAGTAGCTACGACTTGGAGGGCGCCGGCACCAGCTGCTCTGTGTCATGGACCCTGAGGACGGCTCAGTCCCACGCCTACATCATCTGTCTGTTCATCTTCTGCCTGGGTCTGCCCATCGTCATCATGGTCTACTGCTACTGTCGGCTGCTGTGGGCCGTCAAACAGGTGTGGGTGGGGGGTGTGATGGGGGTGGTAGAGGGGGTGGTGGGGGCGGTAGGTTAGGGTAGAGGTGAGTGTGTGTGTACATGTTGGGGAGACCTTCAAATTGAATTGAATCTGTCTCCCTGTAGAGATCAATATCAGCACTCTGATCAAAACCCTTATTGTGTTTTAATCCAGATGTATTCAATGCATCTGCACATGCATGTTGTTTGGGGTGGTGAATTCACTCCAAGATCAGCCCTCTAGAAAACCCAGTGAGTCTGGAGGAGGTGGTTTCAACCTTGTCATTTTATCCACCATTTCTTTGCGTTTATACATTTACAATTAAAATAGCCGTTTGGCTTGAGTTCATGACCCTCCAAGAACAAACCTGAGGGGTTTCATGCTGCCAAAACACATTTTCAAGTGAAACTGCTACGGTAAATATTCCCCCAGCCAGCGTGTGTAAGCGACGTGTGATGGTTTGTTTAGGTCCTTTCTCTGTCCACTACTTTGAGGTGGTTAAATGTCTCTCACCCTAAGTGCCTACTCCAAAAAGTGTTCACCCCTCAGATGTATAAATCAAAAGAGGACCATTGCACCCCCCCAAAAGTCTGGTTGGTGCATAAAACGTGAATCCAGAGAAGCAATAAAGTGTTATGGGTCCACTCAAAAAGATGTTGCATAATGCTCACTTCATCAGGATAGCAGACACAGATAGTTTGGCCTTCTTCGGTGTGTAGATTCACACACTTCCTCTTCCCTCCCTCTCCCTTCTAATTTGGCTCTCTTTTACATGCTTCTGTTATAATTTAACCCTGCCTTGTTGAGGAAGAGCTTGTAAGTCAGCGTTTCACTGTATGGGTTATACTTTGATATGATTTAAGCCGAAACGTCTGTGTATGACCCATCACACTTTATTCCCCTTCAGATAGAATCAGGACCAGGAGGGGATGAATGAGTGTGTTAGCTGAGTGCTGGCTGGATTACCCAATGCAAATCTGTTTAGGGCTGTTTAGTCCTGGACTCGGAGTGAAACATTCAGCAGCTTTCACAAAGCCCTAAACCACTCCGAGTGAGCGCAGGGGAATGTCCTGAGAAACATGTACATGTATGAATGCACACTATATATGCACACAGTGGGGCAAAAGAGTATTTAGTCAGGCCTGTAATTTAATGAATTTATTTGCAAATTATGGTGGAAAATAAGTATTTGGTCACCTACAAACAAGCAAGATTTCTGGCTCTCACAGACCTGTAACTTCACTCGTTACCTGTATTAATGGCACCTGTTTGAACTTATCAGTATAAAAGACACCTGTCCACAACCTCAAACAGTCACACTCCAAACTCCACTACGGCCAAGACCAAAGAGCTGTCAGAGGACACCAGAAACAAAATTGTAGACCTGCACCAGGCTGGGAAGACTGAATCTACAATAGGTAAGCAGCTTGGTTTGAAGAAATCAACTGTGGGAGAAATTATTAGGAAATGGAAGACATACAAGACCACTGATAATCTCCCTCGATCTGGGGCCCCACGCAAGATCTCACCCCGTGGGGTCAAAATGATCACAAAAACGGTGAACAAAAATCCCAGAACCACACGGGGGGGACCTAGTGAATGACCTGCAGAGAGCTGGGACCAAAGTAACAAAGCCTACCATCAGTAACACACTACGCCGCCAGGGACTCAAATCCTGCAGTGCCAGACGTACTGGCTTAAGCAGGGGGACATGTCCAGGCCCATCTGAAGTTTTCTAGAGAGCATTTGGATGATCCAGAAGAAGATTGGGAGAATGTCATATGGTCAGATGAAACCAAAATATAACTTTTTGGTAAAACCTCAACTCGTCGTGTTTGGAGGACAAAGAATGCTGAGTTGCATCAAAAGAACACCATACCTACTGTGAAGCATGGGGGTGGAAACATCATGCTTTGGGGCTATTTTTCTGCAAAGGGACCAGGACGGCTGATCCGTGTAAAGGAAAGAATGAATGGGGCCATGTATCGTGAGATTGAGTGAAAACCTCCTTCCATCAGCAAGGGCATTGAAGATGAAACGTGGCTGGGTCTTTCAGCATGACAATGATCCCAAACACACCACCCGGGCAATGAAGGAGTGGCTTCGTAAGAAGCATTTCAAGGTCCTAGCCAGTCTCCAGATCTCAACCCCATAGAAAATCTTTGGGGGGAGTTGAAAGTCTGTTGCCCAGCAACAGTCCCAAAACATCACTGCTCTAGAGGAAATCTGCATGGAGGAATGGGCCAAAATACCAGCAACAGTGTGTGAAAACCTTGTGAAGACTTACAGAAAACGTTTGACCTCTTTGTTGGCAATGACAATGTATATAACAAAGTATTGAGAAACTTTTATGGACCAAATACTTATTTTCCACCATAATTTGCAAATAAATTCATTAAAAATCCTACAATGTGATTTTCTGGATTTTTTTCTCTCATTGTGTGTCATAGTTGAAGTGTACCTATGATGAAAATTACATGCATCTCATCTTTTTAAGTGGGAGAACTTGCACAATTGGTGGCTGACTAAATTCTTTTCCCCCACTGTATATGCACACTTACACATACAGATTATGGGGTTATTTTTTGTGTGTGTTAGCTACTGACCCCTCTCTAATCCCAAATCTAAATAATTCCTTTCTTCTGTTCGGACTCCCCTGATAAGAGTAAGCAGCTTTCACTAAATGTGTCTTGCAGTATCCCCATGAAGCACCAGAGTCAGTTGCAGTGCACGGTGTCAAGAACTGACCAATCGACAATGAATACAGCCCGCCACTGTTTTGCTATTGGAGCTGTAATTACGTTGCCTGACAACTCATCATACATTTAATTCTGCTGCCCTGTCGATCGCTCCATACCTTAGTTTGAACCTGTCATCTTTGAAGTTGTTTGTGCTTACGTCAAAATGACGTGACTCATGATTCGCGTTGGCCCAACCAATCGGTTTCTGGGACCATTTAGAATGTCAGAATGTGTTCACTCTCCGGGAGGAGAGGAAATCCAATCCAGACTCATCGTGGAGAAGAAACGTTAGTGGGTGTGGCATTTGACCTGAGCGATGTGGACCAGTAGCCAGGCAAGGTTTTACAACCGAATTGGGACAGACTTATGAAGACAACCCCAGCGCCCAACCCCTCAGATCCCTACAGTAATTCAGCAATTCAGACAAGTAGGATTAGTGAGTGTTCCCAATAGCGCACTTCCATTTAAGCGTGCTAGAAGGTCCAGGTCAGGGCAACGAGAAATCCAAATTCAGCAGATGAATCTACAAAATTGGCATGCGACTCAAGGCACAGATACATGTGATAATTAAACCTTGCCTGGGAGACCAAAATGCCTTAGGCATTAGCTCAAAAGATTAACATAGAGTTCAAGTGTTGGCGCAACAGGTTGGAGAGAGGGTCAGTGCCTTAGTCCTCCTAAATGGAGGGAGGAGTATGGACTCCCTCTCCCTATCTGCTGTCCCCCGATAGGGCGGGTGGGGGAGATGAATGGTGCGTCAGTTGTCTCATGGCTGAAATGGAAGGTTAGCGTCACAAAATGGATGGACTGATTACCACTGGCTCTCTGTGGGTTTGGAGAGAAGCCCTCAGGCAGAACAATGAACCTACACTGCAGGGATGTGAGTGAAAGAGACAGAGACAGACTATTCGCTCTCAAATATAAGCATTCATCAAATATCCAGAGTGTGTCCAGGGGTTTGAGAATATAAATACAACAAACAGGTGCATTTCTGTTTGGACAAAAGGACTATTATATTCTCTCCCCGGGGTGACGAAACACCGTCACCTCCCCTCACTCTCTCCTTTCATCTCACCGGTCTCTAGGTGGGTAAGATACGTAGGACAGCGGCACGGCGGAGAGAGTACCACATCCTGTTCATGGTGCTGACTACAGTGGTGTGCTACATATTGTGCTGGATGCCCTACGGCGTGGTGGCCATGATGGCGACGTTTGGCCGGCCCGGCATCATCACCCCTGTGGCTGCCGTGGTGCCCTCACTCCTGGCCAAGAGCAGCACTGTCATCAACCCTCTCATCTACATCCTCATGAACAAACAGGTTAGTCGGGGGGGGGGGGGGTCTACAATATGGCTTTGAAAGGCAATGTTCCCAATTGCATTCTTATCGCTGCACATGTCGGTTCAATCGGAAATGACCAATAAATGGTGCATTGCCGACAGCTCTCCACAGATTGAATCCCAACCTAAGTATTGATTACTCTGGAGAGATCTATTGTACACATACAATGCTTTTATTTACATGGTAAAAATAGAACAATAAATTAACAATTTAATTGTATACAAACAGTCAACTTAAATACCTATTCAAATGTAATAAAGAAACCTGCAATGACAAATCAAAAGGAAAAACTTAGTTCTAAAAAAAAATAGTGACAGAAGAAGAGTAGAGCGACTGGAGGAGGGATAAAGTTCAGCAGTGATCCAAAACTACTTTCTCTGTGTTAGTTCTGTGTTGAACACAAAGCACCTGGCGTGTCCATCCTTACCACAGAGAATGAGAAGAGGACTCTAGTTCCCAAAAGCCTATTTTAGCATGGGCAGCACCATTGAAAAATGCCCTCATTTTGAAGTAGTTAACTAGGTGGTACTTCCTATGGGTTAAGGAGGATCACATAATTCCATCCAGGTCATCAGGAGGCAATTAGCCAATGAATTATACTTGTGAGCAAACATTCCATAAATGCATGTGGATGTAAGATCGCCAGCCTTGGCTTTATATCTGTTCAAACAACACACTATAGGTGGCAGTATGCATACCAACTCAAATGGATATGGCCTCAATGATGCCGCCCGTGTGCTCAGATACCATAATGGGATAGATACAAAGAAGCGTCCTCTATCATTCTCTATGGTCCATACAGATACGGTGATCATCTTTATCCTATAACACCCCCCCGAAGGGAACATATAGCACCTTAAAAATACCTGCTATAAGAAACATATCCACCCACAAATTACATTTGGCACAGTATCAAGATTTCAATGTTGTTGCCAAAGGCATTGCATTTAATCAAGAAGTGCTTCTACGGAACTAATAATTGCTGCTCTCGTTTCCAGCTGGATAAAATTTCCCTACACACACAATATACACTTGCACAACGCAGGTAGAAAAATCTTATATCTTGGATGCTGTTTTTTTGTACAGGAAAGTACAGAGTAAAGAACAGTACAGACAACTTTTTAGTTGTATTGTTTGTATTCTTTTTTTGTTGTACTGTTTGTGTATCATCATTGTAATTCAAATGTGTGACTGTCCTCGTCTATCAGTGTTTTGTTACTTGTCATGTTTTGTGGACCCCAGGAAGAGTAGCTGCTGCTTCTGCAAACGCTAATTGGGATCCAGACAAGTACATATACATAGACTCTTATCCTTGCTCCGGATAGATTTGCCTGCTCTGTGCATTGGAATAGAAACAGTTATTGTATCTTTTATTTTTGCACTGTCAATGTGTTAATTACAAACGTAACAATTACATTGAATGATTTGAACACTTCATTAATGATGCATGGACATGAATCAGAGACGATACTTATGATAGTCGTGTGAGTCAAGACCATTCCAGACAGTTTCATCAAAGCCCCCCCTCTGCTTCCCTTTGTTAGATCTCTGTGAGAGGTGGGCCTTGGGAAATCATTTGACGCAGCGGTGTGTCTGGCTCCTTCAAGCCATGTGTTAATGAGATCGCAGATGTGGCTCAAAATATTTTGCTTGCCTGGCGTGCCGGTGTAACAGTTATTCCGAACCATGCTCGTGTGCCGAGTAACCTTGCCTAAAACCTAAAAGACTTGCGTTGGCTCCCCAAGCTAATGGTCTGTCACACCGGTTGGGAAGGGTTTGCACTGTTATTAACACGGTCATTGATCCTAGGTAGCTCAATCATATTTAAAATGGCTCCAACTCTAAATGGTGTTCCTGTTCAGTCTCTCTTCACTCATCACTTGATTACAACAACAATCTCTTCAGCAGATGCCTCTATTTTCCAAGCAGCGTTTGACTGCCATGTTTACGACCGGATCGATTTGTTTCCTCAAACCCTGGTTAAGCATGGTTCCTGGAGCAAGGGCACAGCAACACTTTCCTGAATATCACAACGCAAAACAAACAAACAAACCACGCACACACAAATCTCTTCTTTGAATTATGTCACTATGGCTGCCAATGTCAACCCCTCCCACTTGTCCCTACCCAGGGAATGGTCACCATCTGGCCATTACAGAAGACTACAGTGGCCGTAATGGCATATCTGATTGACAACAAGTGCATGATCTGTTTGGTCTTATAGGAGGCTCAGCTTGGGATAAAGGTGAAGCTTAGTAGTTGTAAGCGGATTTGTGGTTGGAAAGAACAGCCTCCGCTGTCCATTCTAGCATGGCCATATAGTGATCCCATAGGATGATCTATAGGATCTCTGCGTTATCCTCCTCTCCTACACACACACACACACACACACACACACACACACACACACACACGACAGCTAGCTGAAACGCACAGCAGGCAGGTCCGGCACAGAGTCAGTGTAAACAAGGAAGACATGAAAGCCGGACAAAGAATGAGTGGAGATGTTACCGCTTCAAATCCCTGCCATAATAAGGTCTCTGGCAGCGCACCGTGGCAGCCTGCTGCAAGCCCAGGCAAAAGAGTACTTTCAGAACAATATTGGAGGATTCAGTCAAAATGAGAACGGTAAAGACATAGGGAATGGTAGGCTTCAGTTACTAGACCATGCTCTGCTGAATGCCACAAACCATATCAGCATGACGTGCCTGGGAGGCAGTCCAGCTCCCGAAACCCTGAGGACTGAATCCCTTGACCAACTATGGCACATATGTAGGATCTTAATTTGATCACCCTGTTGAATGAGAACTGGTCTTGAAATGCAGGACATTTAAAACGTGTAGCGCATTTGAGGTTTAAAAAAAGCTTCTGAAGTTTGTAGTTCACTTTGACATGTCAACCCCTACAAAAAGTCAATTTATTATAATCCACATAAATTCACATTTCCCGTTGTGCAGGATTATTTTCCTGCTGTAGCAAACTGGATCAAATTAAGATCCTACATTTGTAGTGTGCTCGTAGATATAACTGTCCTAGGGAGAGGTTTGGCTTTGACAGTGGGAGGTGTGGTGTGATTACATTCATTTAAAGAGGCAGGTCAATCATTGTAATAATTACAGCTGCTTTTAAAGAGACGTCAGAGAGAGGGTGTTGGTTCAATTCCCTTTTGGCATGGGGTGGACACTGGAAGGTAAGGGAGTTTGACTAGTGACCTCTCCTACCCCAGCCCGCCACTAACAGAACACTGGACGGTTTGAGCAACACTATCAGGTGACGAACAACTTTCTTTAAATCTTAACTATTAAACAATTAAATCAGCAATAAAAACCACAACAATGACACTGCAGTTACATGGATAGCATACAGCATGTGTAAGATCAGTCTTTGGGTGTTTTGAAAGGCAACCCAGTGTCCGGTTGGCTACTAGGCACAGGGTTACAGCTGTTGAAAGAATGCTTTGCGAGTCCTCTCTTACCCCCTAACTCCTATCTGCTAGCCTAGCCCTGCATCCTTTGGTGTTCACAAATCTTAAAAAGGACATCATTGTACAGGATTAGGCCAAAGAACGGGCAACCAAAGGGTTTTCCTGGGTTTGGTACCTAACTATCCGCCAGACACAGAACTGTGCATGCCCTTGAAGTGGCAACCAGTCAGCCAGTCTTAAAGACCTAAGTGGGAGTATGACAACCTCTTTATGAGTTGGCAAGTGGTCCGGTACAGTTTGGAAGATGAGAAAAGAAGAGCAAAGAGTGATTGAGCATAAAGCACAGCAACAGCATCAACAGCAATCAAAACCCTGATGACAACAACACCATCAAATAAGACTAGAGGACATTTAAGGAATGTTGAACACAGAAAAGTGTGACTGTTGTAGATTCTTTTTTTAAACACAATGTACCATCTTGATTAGGTAATACTGAGGTGATGAGTGTTTGGTGTATTTCCAGCATGTCTGTATTGAGATACATGTACCTGTATGTATGAGCATGTGTATTGTCATTGAAGTCGTACTGAGGTACATTTTGAATTAAAGTTCAAGTTTTTGTTAGGGGTTGTCAGGAGTGTGTGGCTGGTGTATGCAGAGTTTGTACATGTTCAGAAGTGTGTGTTTGGTATGGATGTGTTTTCAGACATTCAGTGCAGACCACTGCTCATTTTCTCAAAGATTAATTTTCCACCCCATGAGAGCCATAAAAAAAAACATCCATCATTAAACTGTGGACTGTCCTTTAAGTCATTTTAAGGAAGAAGAGCAACCAAAGCCCAAGAAAAACAACACTTCACAACAGCAAAACACATTAAGTTATACAGTACCAGTCAAAAGTTTGGCCACATACTCATTCAAGGGTTTTTCTTTATTATAACCATTTTCTACATTGTAGAATAATAGTAAAAACATCAAAACTACGAAATAACACATATGGAATCATGTAGTATCCAAAAAAAGTGTTAAACAAACCAAAATATACTTTATATTTGAGAGTCAAAGTAGCCACCCTTTGTCTTAATGTCAGCTTTGCACACTGTCGGTATTCTCTCAACCAGCTTCATGGGGTAGTCACCTGGAAGTAGTAGTAGTCTTGAAGGAATTCCCATATATGCTGAGCACTTGTTGGCTGCTTTTTCTTCACTCTGCGGTCCAATTCATCCCAAACCATCTCAATTGGGTTGAGGTCGGGTGATTGTGGAGGCCAGGTCATCTGATGCAGCACTCCATCACTCCCCTTCTTGGTCAAATAGCTCTTATACAGCCTAGAGGTGAGTTGGGTCATTGTCCTGTTGAAAAACAAATGATTAGTCCCACTAAGTGCAAGTCAGATGGGATGGTGTATTGCTGCGGTAGCCATGCTGGTTAAGTGTGCCTAAAATTCTAAATAATTCACAGACAGTGTCACCAGAAAAGCACCCCCACACCATCACACCTCCTCCATGCTTCACGGTGGGAACCACACATGCGGAGATCATCAGTTCGCCTACTCCGCGTCTCACAAAGACAGTGGTTGGAACCAAAAATCTCAAATTTGGACTCCTCAGACCAAATGACAGATTTCCACCAGTCTAATGTCCATTGCTCGTGTTTCTTGGCCCAAGCAAATCTCTTCTTATTGGTGTCCTTTAGTAGTGGTTTCTTCATCCATGAAGACCTGATTCACACAGTCTCCTCTGAACATTTGATGTGAGATGTGTCTGTTACTTGAACTCTGAAGCTCCAATTTCTGAGGCTGGTAACTAATGAACTTCTCCTCTGCAGCAGATGTAACTCTGGGTCTTCCTTTCCTGTGGCAGTCCTCATGAGAGCCAACTTCATCATAGCACTTGATGGGTTTTTGCGACTGCACTTGAAGAAACTTTCAAAGTTCTTGAAATTCTCTGGATTGACTGACCTTCATGTCTTAAAGTATTGATAGACTGTTGTTTCTCTTTGCTTTTTTGAGCTGTTCTTGTCATAATATGGATTTGGTCTTTTACCAAATAGGGCTATCTTCTGTATACCACCCCTACCTTTTCACAACACATTGAGGAAAGAAATTCCACTATTTAACTTTTAACAAGGCACACCTGTTAATTGAAATGCATTCCAGGTGACTACCTCATGATGCTGGTTGAGAGAATGCCAAGAGTGTGCAAAGCTGTCATCAAGTCAAAGGGTGGCTACTTTGAAGAATCTCAAATATAAAATACACACTTTTGGTTACTACATGATTTCGTGTGTTATTTCATAGTTTTGATGTCTTTACTATTATTATACAATGTGGAAAATAGTACAAATAAAGAAAACCCCTGTAATGAGTAGTTGAGTCCAACTTTTGACTGGTACTGTATATAAAAAAAATCTAATAACACTAATCTATTGCTACACTATACAGCTCTCCTCTCTTCCGGCTCAGCAATGGCAGAGATCGGGAGATACAGTCACTTCAGGCCGTCTTGGGTCCATTATCCTCTAAGGAAGGCTGGGTTTCACCCCGTCTGGGTTCTGTTCAAAAGTCCTGACATAAATGTAGTTACACTAGACCTTCACCCTCAGGGTTTGATCCCATCCCACACAGAGGGGCTATGGCTTGGGTTCTCCACTGTTCTGTGGTTCCCTCCGGGTTCCCCCAAAGGTTAGAGGGTTATTATTGCACCATTTCCCCCTTGTCCTGTGGGTTTGTGGTGGTTCCACATGTGGCTTCTTTTAAGGGTCAGAATTCATAATTTGACAGTTCAGAGGTCACAGTTGACGGTGCTGAAGCCCGGGAGGGTGACGCGGCCCTTCCTCTTCAGGTCTCGCTCGGGGCCTGTGTTGATGCGCTGCACCAGGCTCTTCTCATAAAGCAGTGGGTGGTACGCCCCCAGGGTGCAGGCTGCGTCGTAGTAGCCCTCGTGGTAGTGGCACAGGTCTGTCTGTCGCAGTGAGGGGATGTACTCGTACACATGGACCTCTTCGCACAGCGCCATCATCAGAAGGATGCCTGTCATTACAACGACAAGGTAGAGAATAAGGGGTTAGATAGTTTAGCGTAGTGGTTTTCAACTGGTCTTTCCTCGGGACCCAAATTGAAGCAGGTTGTTTCAGTTGCAACCCAATATTCGCATTGCATTTTTTGGGGGCTGAAATGCAATCTGAAAACTATTTAGAATTCTTTATTGACAGTAAATGTAGCAATTATATTAAATAAGGGAACAACATTCCCACCTTTTCCCATTTTCAATAATTCCATATTGCTCATATTCCCGATGAAGAATGTTGGCACGCTCGCTTGCTTGAGACTACAACATCTGCCAAATAGCGCTGCTTATAGCTCTATATTGAAAAGACTGATTAAAAAGGACAATTCCACAACAACAAAAAAAAACATCTTTAGGTGTTTCATTTATCCATTGTTGATATAGTCCCAAAATGTTTTGCATGTCAGTAATCAAGTTAAAGAAACAGAACTACACATGATGTAAAATACTGTGGCAATTTCTTTTCCTTATTATTCCTATACACTTTCTACCGGTTAGTTGTTTACATTCAGACACGGTTTCTGATATTAAAATAAGATCTACACTGAGTGTACACAACATTATGAACACCTGTTCTTTCCATGACAGACTGACCAGGTGAAAGCTATGATTCCTTATTGATGTCACTTGTTATATCCACTTCAAAATCAGTTTAGCTGAAGGGGAGGAGACAGCTTAAAAAAAGATTTTTAATGCTTGAGACAGTTGAGACATGGATTGTCTGTGTGTCGTTCAGAGGGTGTTTGGGAAAGACAAAATATTTAAGTGCCTTTGAACGGGGTATGGTAGTAGGTGCCATTCGCACCGGTTTGAGTGTGTCAAGAGCTGCAACGTTGCTGGGTTTTCACACAACAGTTTCTCATGTGTATCAAGAATGGTCCACCACCCAAAGGACACCCAGCCAACTTGACACAACGGTGGGAAGCATTGGAGTCAACATGGGCCAGCATCGCTTTCAACACCTTGTAGAGTCCATGCCTGACAATTTGAGGCTGTTCTGAGAGAAAAGGGGGTGCAACTAAATATTAAGGTGTTCTTAATGTTTTGTACACTCAGAATGTATGTATGTATGTATGTATGTATGTATGTATGTATGTATAAATTGAGAACCACTGGTCTAGTATATACGTACACTCACACATTCTGCAAAACACGCAATCCTTACATTGAATTATGTGATTATGAAGTTGCCTGGTATCCAAGCTCTGTTGCACTATTGTTTCTCTTAACTATAGTAAAACAGAACATACATTCAGTTAGGATACCAACCAATTATAAACCACCCAGTACACAATGTTTACATAAATACACATCCAAACACACCTACAACATACAGAGACTAACCATGTGCCTCTCACACATAAACACCCTAAATTCACCCCCTTGTTCACACACACCCTGCAAAAACATCTGTTTAGTCCTGGCTGGCACAGCACAGAGAGGGTATAAACAGACAGAGCCAGTAGCAGCTTCTTTTCCCACTCTACCGCCCCTCCAAAATAATGTACACTCAGTTATTTGGAAATGTTTCAACCACAAAAGGGTCTTCAAAGTTTAGAGTAAACATTGCTAAAGGAACTACAGGATCATCTAAACAGTGTACGGGTACTCCCTGATGTACACTATGTTATCTCTCAGAGGGTCAGTCAACCATGAGAAATAGGAATCCAGGAAGAGAGAGCTGAGTTGACAATGTGCATGGCTCTGGGGGCAGCTGTGTTAGTGTGATGTATTACTGTATGTAGCATGTTTAATGGCCTGTGAGGTCACACTAAACATGGCAAGACCACGCTACTCTGCTGATGAACTGAAGTCCTTACAGGGCCATTCCCTCTCTACCACCTCACTTCCTGTTTACCTTTGTGACATCAGAGAGAAATGTGACAGGTCAAACTCAGGGAACGGAAACATTTGTCCAACCTCTCAAAGGAGACTGAACACGAGTGTGCGTGTTGTTGTTATAGACAATCAAGCGAGGTGGCCACTAAATAATAAGTGCAGTTGAAGTGTTAAAACGTCATTGACCAAGAATGGAATTGACGTCATATTAGCACTCCTGAATGACCCTGTTCATACAACCCAGAGATAGCAGGCTAGAGCCTATAGAATCATCGGTTACCATGGTAACATGGAACAATACCGGCAGGTAAATACATTTATGAATGCTAGTTTGCGCATACGTCCAATTAGCAAAAAGAGGACATGGATAATGTTGTTTTCGCTAGACTTTGCTGTAGCAACACCTTCCACATGCAGGTGTTTTGCTACCACCAAGCAATACTTAGACTTTTCTTCCAACTCTTCTTTTTGCATTCCTCACCCCATTCTTCAATTTCTGCCCTGCCATGTTTCTCCCATGTAATCTCTCCCCTCAGTTCTACAGGTGTTTCCTCATCCTGATCCGGTGTGAACGGCCCTCCGCGGAGAACGGCCAATCCTCCATGCCCTCCAAGACCACCGCCATCCAGCTTAGCCGCCGCGTGTACAGCAACACGGTGGCGTGCACCGCCCGGATCTCCACGGGTATCCAGAACCATGGCTGCAGCACCCTGGTCACCGAGCACACCAACCCACCCGAGGTCACTCTCTCATGAGCGGGCACGCCGGGAAGGCCTGGTGGATGTTGATGCATGGCTCAGCTCGCTAGCTACTGTACTGTGCCGACCAATAGGCTCCAAGGCCCATGCGCTCGTCTACTCCAGCCCAACCCCTTCCATTTGTTTACCAACTGCTGTGTTTATTTTTATGTTGGAGAGAAATTGTACATGCTGTGTGCAAGAGAAAGTACATTTCTGTATATGTATACATGAGGGAGGGGGGGCTGTAGAGTGAGCATGTGTGCTGCATTCAAAGGGGAGAGAGGGTGTGTGTGGTTATGAACTGTGTGTACCATTTGGTCTCACTCGGCCGGTTCTCTCTGGCTTGTCTCTGTGTAGGTGTAAAAACCATTGCTCGATACACTTGCTTCTTTTCTAAACACATCGACTGCCCAAGTGAAGGAGTATCTCTGTCACATTTCACCCCCTCAACACACACACTTACCCCACCTCTCTAATGCACACACACTTACCCCACCCCTCTAATGCACACACACCCCACCCCTCTAACACACACACACACTTACCCCACCCCTCTAACACACACACACACTTACCCCACCCCTCTAACACACACACACACACCACCCCTCTAACACACACACACACACCACCCCTCTAACACACACACACACACACACACACACACACACACAGCCAGTGGTTACGCTACTCCCAGCCTCTGTGTTGTCCTGACTGTGAAGACAGATTAGAAGGTCTGTGGATGCATCTCAAAATGCACCCTATTCCCCAACATAGTGCACTACATAGGGCACGGGAAAGAAGGGTAATAGGGTGCGATTTGAGGTGCACCCACTGACTGGTGCAATAAGCTATGGGATGTCCAGTAAAGAGCTGATAAAGACTATAAAAGTTCATCAAGAGAACAAATAATGAGCAGTACAGCTCTGAGGGATACTGGTACACTGGTGACTGTGGGTGATCTCGGACTGAAGCTCTGATCTTGGACTGAAGCGCTGATCTTGGACTTTTCTATTGTGGAACTACATGGATCTCACAGATTGAGAATGGGACTTTTGCCAGACCTGCCAGCATTTTGTTTGGGGAGAAGTGACTTTGAACTCATGTGTGATGTTTGGGGTACCTACCACCCCCCTCCCAAACTTATTCCCCCCTGATCTCTCCCACTTCATCAGAACCTGTACAAAGAAAGCGCTGAATTCAGTCTAACATGTCTGTGCGTTTCTTGTGTGATTTTTAATTTCACCGGTTTACTGAGCAATTGAAATGTACTTATTATAATTACGCAAACAATTTGTAATATCGCACTGCAATACACCACCACACTTTATTACTAGGGACAAGGATAATCCTTCAATAAAATATCTGTGACACATCGTTCTCCCCAAACTGGACATATGGGGTCTGACTCAACGAATACCAAAACACCCCAAATCCTACTGCAACACAGCCTTGTACTACTTGATGCATGACCCAGGAAGAGGTCTAGAGAAGGGGAGGATGCCAACGGCAACCCGGCGTTGAAGTCAAGGTGACCTGAAGAAGTGGGAAGTTATAATAAGAATGACACTGTTCTGTTGATGTCCTAGGCTAGGTTTTAATAGCCCTGTGAGTGTTGCTATAGGTCCTGTAGTGCTGTTATATTATAATAATACAATAACATGACGCCAAGCAGATGCTGAGCCCAAGCACTGTATTACACAACATGGAGGGGTCGACTGGCTGCATATCAGACTCTCTGATGTTAACATTATAACCACAGAGCCTGCTTTACAAAACACTTGAGTAAGTGCGCGTGTGTGTGTGTGTGCGCGTGTACATGTGGGTATACAGTCTCACCTATGAACCCTGAGGAGGGTGGGTTGGGCTGGATGGTCTCCTGGGTGTTGCCCTGGATGACATCCCAGAGCTGCCACACATATTTGGGGTGGAGGACGTAGAAGGGCTGGGTGGGGTGGAGCCTCCGGTGCTCCACATATGGACTGAACAGGTTATAGTCTGGACTGGCATACCACTGTCAGAGAGAGAAGGGGGCGAGCGAGAGAAAGGGGGGTTAAGAGAGAGAGGGAGACAAAGAAAGAGGGAAAGCAATTGAGAGAGGGGGAGTGGGAATAGTTATAGTCTACTCTAGACTGGCATACCACAGAGAAACAGACAGTTAAACAAAGAGACAGATTGAAGGAAGTTGATCACTGTAGTTATTCCTAGAATATGTTAAGACATTTTGCAAACTATTCCTGGACCAACTACATATTGCATCACATTCTCCTATCACAGTGGTAATCACGGCTTCGTCCTTTTCCCCTGGACTTGTTACTGAGCATGCACCTCAACTCAAAGAGAGAGAGGGCGAGCGCGAGAGTGCAAGCATGAGAGTGAGGGAGAGAGGACGCGCGCATGCGAAAGAGAGAGGACGGTGATAAAGTGTAACCCAAGTGAGATTAAGGACACAAAATATAAATAAAGGAAGTGGAGAGAACAGGGGAAAGAAGGGAAGAGAACAGGGAGGAAGTGGAGAGAACAGGGAAGAAGGCCAGAGGGAAGAACAGGGAGGAAGGCCAGAGGGAAGAGGGCCAGAACAGGGAAGAAGGCCAGAGGGAAGAAGAGGAGAGAACAGGGAGGAAGGCCAGAGGGAAGAAGATGAGAGAACAGGGAGGAAGGCCAGAGGGAAGAAGAGGAGAAAAATATGGAAGCGAAGATAAAGGAAGAGATGAATAAGAAGCAGGAGAAAGAGGATTAGAAGTGGAGGTGATGAAGGAGAGAGTGTCAGAGGACTGGAGAGAGAAGAAAGGAGGAGTGCAGGGTATATAAAGCTGGTATGTAATAAATCTGCGTTGATGCCGTCAGTGTGTTGGTGTATATGATGTAGCACCCTGTCCCTGAGGGCCGTGAGTTAAACAGACAAGCGAGGCGAACTTTTCCACACGGGGCCTTCCACTACGCAGGTCCTCATTAGCATTGCTAGCGTAACCATGGCAACCATAGCCCATCTTCCACCAATTCAACAGGAGCCATGGGCTCTGGTGAGCAACTCTTTAAATATCACCATTTAGGTGCCATTACGGGACCTCTCAAAGAGAGTGGGCAAGGTTTGAGTAGAATGCAGTGTTTCCTCTATATGTATTTAGCAGCGGCACATGGTAAAACCTTTTCAGTGTAAACTTAAACGACTAAAACCAGATATAAAGTATGTAACAAAACAAACAATGGAGCAATATATATTTAAATAAGATTGTTATTTTAGAACTATCACCAAAATAAAAACTAGACAGTCAATGAGAATCTAAAATTCACACACTCCCACACACCTTGTGCAAATTGACAGCGTACGGAGCAGGGTCCCAGGCCACCAGAGTCACCTTCTTATACAGGGAGCTGGTGTTGAAGTGGTTCTTGGGATTGGCCAGGATCTGTAAAGTGGAGGGGTCAAAGGTTACACATAAAACTAGATGCAGAACTGCAGTGCCCACACGCATAAAAACAAACACACTCGCTCTCTCCCTATCTCTCCATGGGAGCTGTGGGTCCACAGTAGAATGAGCTCTGCGGTTGCTTTGACTGTTAGTGTGACAGTAGTAGAATGCGCTAGTGTGCGTACATGTGTCTTTACTGCATGTTGTTCTCTGTGCCGAGTGAGAGAAGATGACTTCTTCACTGGGAGAAGATGACTGAACTGGAACTGTGGTGAAGACCCACTTACGCAAAATGGGTTAATCACTCACTGTCTACCTAGTACCGGAGGACTGCTGGTTCACACACACACACACACACACACACACACACACACACACGCACGCTTTGAATGAATCACATTCTTATTTATATGCAAATCAGGCTCATGTGTTTGGATGCGTGTTGTTTGTTTGAATGAGTCATGGTCTATTCAACATGCTGAATCACTTACTCGGCCATGGCACTTGATTGCAGGCACATATTGATGAGGAGTCATGTTGTTTGTTTGAATGATTCATGGACTAGTCAACATGCTGAATCACTTACTCGGCCATGGCACTTGATTGCAGGCACATATTGATGCACAGTCGTGAAGCCTATTGTAGAGACTCTTAGCTTGTGACAGAGGACTGGAGAGCGTTAGCCTTATGACACACACCTGTGAGTTGATGATGCGGATGGTGGTCTTGTTCCCCACATCTCTCACGTAGCCCTCTGTAGGCGCAGCGTTGAACCGCAGAACTGCATCATGGGAATCTGGGGGGCGGGACAGAAAGAAAACACATCAGAAATAAAGTCAGTCAACGAGTCATTCGATGAAAAAAATGTCAGTGTCACTCTACATCAATCAGCTGTTTTGGCAGCCAAATATCAAAAGGCCACCTCAAACAGAAAATCAATCAAGTGCTCATAAACGACAAGTCCCTAGGTGACATCCAATAGTCTGTCTTTTGGGCAGTGTTCCCCTGGTTCCAGCCACAGAGTCTGCCTACCTGCCTCTTCTTAACCTCTAGTGATACCCTGAGAGTCTGGTAGTGAAGTTCTTCACTTTTAAAAGTCTCCTTGACCTTTTCCACTTCACCCCGACTGCCCTCGTTCAGCCAGAGTCCAAACACTTGACCTGGATGACCAATCACCGTGAATGGCCATTTGACATGGACAATCTGGTAAATGAGCAACCTAGTGCAGGATTCAGCTCTGTGCTTTGATGCAATAGTACATGAAATTATCACTACTCATAGAGAGAGAGTATTCTCTAGTGGTCAACATGTGTAACTGAAGGGAGTTTCACAGGCACCTTCTCTACTCGTATTTGTTCTATGATCATCATCAAACATCACCAGGAAGCCTTAAAAACTGACATAAGACACAGGCAGTGTGTCCTTCTGCCTCCCTTCACACACAACGTGTACACATACACTGAGTGTACAAAACATTAGGAATAACTTAATATTGAGTTGCACCTATTTTGCCCTCAGAACAGCCTCAAATCGTCAAGGCATGGAGTCTACACGGTGTCGAAAGCGTCCAACAGGGATGTCCAACAGGGATGTTGACTCCAATGCCTCCCGCCGTTCTGTCAAGTTGGCTGGGTGTCCATTCTTGATACACATGAGAAACTGTTGAGTGTGAAAAACCCAGCAGTGTTGGAGTTCTTGACACACTCAAACCGGTGTGACTGGCACCGACTACCATACCCCGTTCAAAGGCACTTAAATCTTTGTCTTGCCCATTCATCCTCTGAATGGCCCACATACACAATCCATGTCTCAACTGTCTCAAGGCATGAAAATCACTTTAACCTGTCTCCTCCCCTCTATATACACTGATTGGAGTGGATTTAACAAATCAAAAGGGGATCAATGCTTTCACCTGGATTCACCTGGTCAGTTTGTCATGGAAAGAGCATGTTCCTAATGTTTTGTACACTCAGGTGTACATGGTCTCACACACACACAATCTTATGATTAATGGTCTCAATCATGGACACTTACTGAAAATTGTAGCTGCTTTGCGTGATGTATTGTTGTCTTTACCCTCTTGCCCTTTGTGCTGTTGTCTGTGCCCAATAATGTTAGTACCATGTTTTGTTCTTTCACCATGTTGTGTTGCTACAATGTTGCTGTCATGTGTTGCTATCATGCAATGTTGTTGTCTTTAGGTCTCTTTATGTAGTGTCGTCTCTTGTTATGATGCGTGTTTTGTCCTATATTTTAATTTTACTCCCAGCACCTGTCCCCGCAGGAGGCCTTTTGCCTTTTTGTGGGCCGTCATTATAAATAAGAATGTGTTCTTAATAACTGACTTGCCTAATTAAATAAAATGTTCAATAAAAAATAAAACTATTTTAAAATGGTCATGGTTAAGCTCAGACACTTAAAAATCAGTCTCTCTCCACGGGTCGATCAGTCATTTAGACTTCAGCAGGGCTACATGACACACGGATGTATGATCCTCTATGGTTGATCTGACACTTCCACAGCTAAGCTACCTGACACGTCATCAATGACACCAGTCAACCACCAGTTTGTGTATTGGCATTCAATAGATCAACACACCAAGTTCTCACTGACATTGAAATGGCAGGTTTTCGTCCTCTTGTCACCAGCTAGTATGGCTCATGTGCAGGACCATTTATTCCTCAGAGCACCAATATTGTTGAAGTACTATTACTGGATCCACAGGCAGCCCCGCCACCCCCATCTCATTTCCCAGGTCAAAATTAACAGTCAAGTACAAGCAATATGGGCATTTCCATGAAAAGGCCCCATGAGCACTAATGTGAAGCTCATAGGGACACATTACATTTGGTGTCAAATGAAAGCTAACAATATGGAAGAAAGTTAAATGTACAGGGGCTTGTGAAAGTATTCACCCCCCCCCCTTGGCATTTTACCTATTTTGTTGCCTTACAACCTGGAATAAATAAAAAAAATGTTTGGGGGGGGGGGGTTTGTATCATTTGATTTACACAACATGCCCACCACTGCGAGGATGCAATTATTTTTGATTGCGAAACAAACAAGAAATAAGACACACAAAAAAGACCTTGAGCGTGCATAACTATACACCCCCCCCCCCCAAAAGTCAATACTTTGTAGAGTCACCCTTTGTAGCAATTACAGCTGCAAGTCTCTTGGGGGGTATGTCTCTATAAGCTTGGCACATCCAGCCACTGGGATTTTTGCCCATTATTCAAGGCAAAACTGCTCCAGCTCCTTCAAGTTGGATGGGTTCCACTGGTATACAGTAATATTTAAGTCATACCACAGATTCTCAATTGGATTGAGGTCTGAGCTTTGACCAGGCCATTCCAAGACATTTAAATGTTTTCCCTTATACCACTCGAGTGTTGCTTTAGCAGTATGCTTAGGGTCATTGACAAAACAGAGATGCTTGTTCTAGGTCCCAAGAAACAAAGAGATCTTCTGTTGAATCTGACAATTCATCTTAATGGTTGTACAGTCGTCTCAAATAAAACTGTGAAGGACCTCGGCGTTACTCTGGACACTGATCTCTCTTTTGAAGAACATGTCAAGACCATTTCAAGGACAGCTTTTTTCCCCCATCTACGTAACATTGCAAAAATCAGAAACTTTCTGTCCAAAAATGATACAGAAAAATTAATCCATGCTTTTGTCACTTCTAGGTTAGACTACTGCAATGCTCTACTTTCCAGCTACTCGGATAAAGCACTAAATAAACTTCAGTTAGTGCTAAATACGGCTGCTAGAATCCTGACTAGAACCCCAAAATTTGATCATATTACTCCAGTGCTAGCCTCCCTACACTGGCTTCCTGTCAAAGCAAGGGCTGATTTCAAGGTTTTACTGCTAACCTACAAAGCATTACATGGGCTTGCTCCTACCTATCTCTGATTTGGTCCTGCCGTACATACCTACACGTACGCTACGGTCACAAGACGCAGGCCTCCTAATTGTCCCTAGAATTTTTATGCAAACAGCTAGAGGCAGGGCTTTCTCCTATAGAGCTCCATTTTTATGGAACGGTCTGCCTACCCATGTCAGAGACGCAAACTCGGTCTCAACCTTTAAGTCTTTACTGAAGACTCATCTCTTCAGTGGGTCATATGATTGAGTATAGTCTGGCCCAGGAGTGTGAAGGTGAACGGAAAGGCTCTGGAGCAACGAACCGCCCTTGCTGTCTCTGCCTGGCCGGTTCCCCTCTTTCCACTGGGATTCTCTGCTTCTAACCCTATTATTACAGGGGCTGAGTCACTGGCTTACTGGGGCTGAGTCACTGGCTTACTGGGGCTCTCATGCCGTCCCTGGAAGGGGTGCGTCACCTGAGTGGGTTGATTCACTGATGTGATCATCCTGTCTGGGTTGGCGCCCCCCCTTAGGTTGTGCCATGGCGGAGATCTTTGTGGGCTATACTCAGCCTCGTCTCAGGATGGTAAGTTGGTGGTTGAAGATATCCCTCTAGTGGTGTGGGGGCTGTGCTTTGGCAAAGTGGGTGGGGTTATATCCTTCCTGTTTGGCCCTGTCCTCGGATGGGGCCACAGTGTCTCCTGACCCCTCCTGTCTCAGCCTCCAGTATTTATGCTGCAGTAGTTTGTGTCGGGGGGCTAGGGTCAGTTTGTTATATCTGGAGTACTTCTCCTGTCCTATTCAGTGTCCTGTGTGAATTTAAGTGTGCTCTCTAATTCTCTCTCTCTCTCTCTCGGAGGACCTGAGCCCTAGGACCATGCCCCAGGACTACCTGACATGATGACTCCTTGCTGTCCCCAGTCCACCTGGCCGTGCTGCTGCTCCAGTTTCAACTGTTCTGCCTTATTATTATTGGACCATGCTGGTCATTTACGAACATTTGAACATCTTGGCCATGTTCTGTTATAATCTCCACCCGGCACAGCCAGAAGAGGGACTGGCCACCCCACATAGCCTGGTTCCTCTCTAGGTTTCTTCCTAGGTTTTGGCCTTTCTAGGGAGTTTTTCCTAGCCACCGTGCTTCTACACCTGCATTGCTTGCTGTTTGGGGTTTTAGGCTGGGTTTCTGTACAGCACTTTGAGATATCAGCTGATGTACGAAGGGCTATATAAATACATTTGATTTGATTGTCCTGCTGAAAGATGAACCTCCACCCCAGTCTCAAATCTCTGGAAGACAAACACGTTTCAATCAAGAATTTCCCTGCATTTAGCGCCATCCATCATTCCTTCAATTCAGACCAGTTTCCCAGTCCCTGCCAATGAAAAACATCCCTACAGCATGATGCTGCCACCACCATGCTTCACAGTGGGGATGGTGTTCTCAGGTTTTTATTTTACCTTTATTTTACTAGGCAAGTCAGTTAAGAACAAATTCTTATTTCTCATCAAGAATTTTTTTTATACTAAACTTGGAAATAAATTTTCACAATGGAAACATGTATATTTTATTATTGACATGGCACGGGTGACGAGAAACTAATTGGTTCAGTTTAAGGCCAAGTGGCAAACAATAATGCGGGCACTAGGGATGGGGTATGAACATACGGGTCTGGTCAGATGAGATGTAGTCATTGTATGTGTGTCTGTAAGTTGTTATTTGTATGTATAAGTTTGTATCTAGAGTTTTAAAAAAATAATGAATAAAAAAACTGAATAAAAATTTAATTTAAAAAAAAAGAAAAAAAGCTGAGCCTATATTTTTGAGAACTTAAGCCATATTTATATATATATATTTTCAACCATTTTCCACCCTAAAAATTAGGAATAACCAAATGCTTTGATTTCAGGTCAAACAGATGGAAAAAGGGGGTTTAGAAAATGTTTAGCTGAAAAAGTCTTAAAAAATACCAACTAATTTCAATATTTATATTTAGGTTTTGCCAAATCATTGACAGAATTACCACAAAATCTAACAATGTTTGCATTTACTGTCACCAACCTCCTCACCCACTGAGCACCGACCAACACCGGAAGTCCATGGATGTTGAAAAGTAGTTAACATTTCGGCAGTCCAAATATTAGGGCCCTATAAAATCCATGATGCGGGGAATGTGGACAGAATCCAGACATTAAAACGGAATTCAACAATATTCAAAAATGTATTGAACATAGTAGGAAATCTACTAAATCTATTGAACTTATTAGAAAATGTATTCATTTTGCTCAATATTAATTATAAAAGACATAAACAAAATGCATCAGTGATTTGTATTTTCCTTTAACTTTATAAGAAGACATGGGAATACCCGGTCTGTGTGTGTGTGTGTGTGTGTGTGTGTGTGTGTCTCTACCACTTTGTCTAGTGGTTAGCGATTATGCTAATAACCATCTTCTGGTAGATGGAAACGCTTTCTCAAAAACCTTAACTACAAAGTAGCCTATGCCTACCTGGCAGAAAGATATCATGATTATTTGCATCAATCCAGTGGTGATTTGTTCAAAAACTTAAGTATTTTGCTGGTGCTTACTTGAATTAAAGGGCATCTACACCCAAAGCGGAAAAACTGAATTTGAAGGAAAAATAAACAGAATAAGGAAAAACACAACTGATTTTATAGGGCCCTAAAATATGAAGCAATAAAAAAAAAAACAATTGTTACATGCTTTGTCCTTTTCCAGATAAAGTCATAGACGTCTGTGTCACAAGTGTGTACAGTACAATACAGTAGAGCACTGTACAGTAAAGAAAATGAGAGTAAAGGTCAGTACAATACAGTAGAGTCAAGTTTCGTACAGTATATTACAGTATAATTTACTGTATTATACTGTGCTGTACTCTACTGTGCTTTACTGTGATGTCCAAACTTGTGAAACATAAGTCTATGATTGGTACAGATTCGGTCAGGTCCGGACCAACCAAATGTGGACTTGTTTGGGGCGAGCTCATTAGAATAGCCAGTGTGTAGAATAAACACCCAAACATGCAAAGGAGGATATTAGTGTGTACTTATTCAGGACCTACCACCATGAAGAGAATCAGGGACCCATGATGTCATTCTGATACCAGCATTCTGTTACTGGGTGTTAATCCACTTCACTTAATGTAGTTCAATGACCAAAATATACTTTTTCTTCCAGCAGACATCTTTGAATCTTAATTTCGGAGTAGATAATTAAACAGAGTTTTACTGTCATTCTGTAACCCAACGTTACATCTACTCTGTTCAAGTAAATGTGTTTCTGTTAAAATGTCAGTAGAAACTGTTAAATGGTGCATAGAGTTGTACCATTTGTTTACCTTTGCAATCAATGGTTTTTGTTTGGCATACATTTTCAAGTGAAAATCGAAATCTCAGCATCATGCGGTTACCGTGGAAATGCCCATGTGGTAATAACGCCATCTTGTGCTCTGGTTAGGAAAATGTGTAATTTTCACCATTTGGATACGCCTATCAGATACCATCTTGGAGACAACTTTCTGATCTATACAAAGGCCTAAGCTAAGGTATAGCTGTGGGGTGGGGGTCTATTTGGAATTCAGAAGGAGAGTGTATGGATAGGGGGGGTGGATGTGGAGAGATATGGCGTGAGAGAGCAGTGAGGCGATGAGACGACTAAACCGTAGAAGGCCGTTGAGGATGTTATTCAGCCAATTCACCACACGGTGGCAGCGAAACATTAGCCTGGTACAGATGTCCAACGACAGATTCACAAACCTCTCATCTTACTGACTCTAATGTCAAACATACATTCACATGCTTGTACACACACTTTGGCGTGAAGGAAAGGATGGGAAGACAGGAAGGTATTTCCAGAAACACCTCAGCATTGGACAGAAGAAGAGTATCTAAGTGAGATCAATATGGTTTGATTTCCTGCTAATCTATACAATTAAACAAGTGAGCCATCTGTCCCCGAGTTCACACTCTCCCCATGCCCACATAGAGCCGCCAACGCAGAGAACAGAACACACAAAGACAAGCTGCACTGCAGTCAACCAAAGTATTCTAGAGATACAGTATATAGAAGATCTCCAAATTATCTGCTCTAGACCCTTCGGGAAATATGACATGCCAATTCCCTTTCAGCCAATCATAGAAATTGTTACTACTGGGTGATAGATGTCTCCTACTTGGTGTGTGAGACAGTTTAGAGCCCAAGACCAAATGTCACGTCACTGTGCTACAGTAAGCGAACACAAGGCTGTGGGGTGAATTGGGAAGTCGATAGCGTTACACGACAAATTTACTTCCCAATCAATGCTGTGGATGTCACTTTGTAAAGAGACATCATTCTCCCCTCACATAAACAGACTGGGTTGTCATGGAGAAATCTGCTCAGGATCAATGCTGTATTTCACACTGACAGACACACAGTCACATATAGGCAAGGCCAGGGTTCTATTTATCAGGGCATTAGGTAAAACAGAAAACAAAGGTGTTTTTTTTCAATTTACTGGATCCAATAAAAGCGTCAAGTTTCAGCCATCGTATCCCAGTTCTCCTTCAATCCCTTCATCCCATTTAACCTGCATACCTCCCTCCCTTCCTCTGCCCTCCATTTCCTTTCCTTCAAACCCTCTCCCCTCCTCTACCATCCCCTGTCCACTCCCCTCTCTACCCCTCTAGCCTTCACTCACCGATCTCCTTCCCCAGGCCTGAGTGCAGAATAGCCCCAGCAGAGGTCACCACAGCACAGCTCCTGAAGCCCCTTTGGCCCCCCTGTCTGTAGAGCTGCTCCAGGGCCAGGCGTGGCACCAGATGGGCCCACCCCAGCGAGGAGAAGGGCTGCTCGGACCCGTCCAGTGTTCTCAGCCTGGCCTGATCCTTCAGCTCACACAGCAGTTCCCTGGAGCTCTGGGCGGCTTGTCTGCGTCCTTTATAGGTCACGTGGTGTTTGTTGGCACTCAGGTAGTCACGCATAGCACGCTGCAGCCGCGGGGACAGCATTCCAGAGGAAACACTTCCCCGCCAAAGTCGCTGCACCACCGAGGCCGACTTGGAGAAGTAGTACTCCTCTAAATCCTCCTCTTTTCCCCACCCATCTCTCGTCCCCCTACGCCCCCACACTGTGGTCCTCCTCCTGTGGCTGTTATTCGTCTGAACCCCCTCCTCCTCCCCCTCTTCATCCTCACGTGAGGATCTGCGCTTGGTTCGGTTGGGTCCCCACTCAGCATCGGAGGGGGTCCAGGCGGTTCTCTCACGGCTGCGGGTCACCGCCTGGTCGGAGTGGGAACCCACGTTCTCCATGCCAAAGGAGGACCATGCAGCCAGGGTCTGGGGGTCCAGGTAGTCCTGCTGCTGTCGGCTGCCCCCCACCCCCTCCTGGCTGGTCCCGTAGGGACCGCTGTCTGAGCTCTGGCTCAGCTCCAGGCCAGGCTCTGAGGTGGTGGAAGTGGGGCTAGGCTCTGCTTCGGAGTCTGGGTAATGGTTAGAGATAGGGTCTGGGTAGATGGTGGTAAAGGTGGTGTAGGCGGGTTCGGGTCGGGAGCCCATGACGGAGTGGTGCTGCTGGTGGGAGGCGGCTTGGATGGAGGACAAGCGCCGCGTGTCGGAATGCTGGGAGAGCGAGGAGCCGGCGGAGGTCAGGGCCTCGTTGTCCACGCGAGCATCTAGGAAGTAGGATAGCAGAACCAGGAAGAGGAGGGCCCATGCCAACATGCCCACAAACACCAGCCTCCGCCACTGACGCATACTGGACTTCATCTCATCACACACACACCTATACGAACACCAGGCCGGCTCCAATCAGCAGTCAGGTCTCAGCTGAGAGGACAGCCAGAGGGCCTGCAGGGGTGAGAGGTCAAAGGTGACAGTCTTAACCTAAAGTGGACATGAGGGTTTTGATTTTGGTTAAAAGGATAAACCTTTTGAAAAGACGGGATATTTGTATTGGTGTGTGTGTTTATCTTGTCTTTTCCAAGACTTACCTCGCCTGGTGCCCCTATTTCTTTTAGTCCATGTGTCTTCTAGGATAGAACGGGACCCTGAGAAATAAAAAAGGTACAAATTAGGTAGGACAACACACACACACAGCAAGATTAAATTAACTTGCCTGACACCTCAATGGCACGGTTCTAGCAACCATATATTGCCTGTATTGTTGGAACAAATCTCTAGAGATGGGTGAGGGGCTCCGAGCTGAGGAGGAGCGGTCTCAGGGGAGTCACTGTGGTTGTCCTGACCTCCAGACGTCCCACACTGGGAAGCCAAGATAAACCACTGGGCTAAACGGAGTCAGGAAAGGGGGTTAGGCTGGGTTGTGGCCCAAGGGAGGACAGAGAGAGGTAAAGGTACATGCACACCCTGGAATATGAAATCCAAGGGAAAGGATATAACACAGAGGGAGAGAAGAAACACATCCATATCAAAAACTACTCTGAGTGGAAACCTATGCAAATGGCATCTTATCACAAGCTTGGGGCAGTATATGTGATAAAATTTCATTTGCATACGTTTTGATTTTGAGTGTAGTATTTTTTATATTGAAGTGGGAATGTGTGCCTTCCCTCCCACTCTCTCTCTGAGGGTTTACAACCCTGCCCACAAGAGCTGTGAGTGCTGTGAGTCTCTGTGGTGCAGCTCAGACCTTTCAGGTTAGAGGCCAACCTGTGTAAATGTGCCATCTGACCTCAGGGGCAGTAACAACAGTGAGAAGCAGCCTTCATTAAGACTCACCAGCCAGACAAAAACAAAAAGGTTCCTCATGGCAAAGTCATCCTGTGTGCTCCACTGGGGCCCGACGTGGGCAAAGTCATCCTGTGTGCTCCACTGGGGCCCGACGTGGGCAAAGTCATCCTGTGTGCTCCACTGGGGCCCGACGTGGGCAAAGTCCCCCTGTGTGCTCCACTGGGGCCCGACGTGGGCAAAGTCATCCTGTGTGCTCCACTGGGGCCCGACGTGGGCAAAGTCATCCTGTGTGCTCCACTGGGGCCCGACGTGGGCAAAGTCATCCTGTGTGCTCCACTGGGGCCCGACGTGGGCAAAGTCATCCTGTGTGCTCCACTGGGGCCCGACGTGGGCAAAGTCATCCTGTGTGCTCCACTGGGGCCCGACGTGGGCAAAGTCATCCTGTGTGCTCCACTGGGGCCCGACGTGGGCAAAGTCATCCTGTGTGCTCCACTGGGGCCCGACGTGGGCAAAGTCATCCTGTGTGCTCCACTGGGGCCCGACGTGGGCAAAGTCATCCTGTGTGCTCAAGTCATCCTGTGTGCTCCACTGGGGCCCGACGTGGGCAAAGTCATCCTGTGTGCTCCACTGGGGCCCGACGTGGGCAAAGTCATCCTGTGTGCTCCACTGGGGCCCGACGTGGGCAAAGTCATCCTGTGTGCTCCACTGGGGCCCGACGTGGGCAAAGTCATCCTGTGTGCTCCACTGGGGCCCGACGTGGGCAAAGTCATCCTGTGTGCTCCACTGGGGCCCGATGTGGGAGAGTGATAAACATGAACAAATCCCTGTGTGTTTGTGTGTGTGTCGAAGGGGGAGCATTTCACATGGCAGCAATCAGGATCTGTGCATCAGTAACTTCAGTCAAACAACACAAATGTGTACCACAGATTGAAAGACAGGAGGGCAAGGGAAATAGAGAGACAAAGTGAATGATATAATTGTATACCGTAAAGATGGAAAAGAGAGAAATAAAAGTGTATGAAGCAGATGACAGAGAGGAAGTGTGAAGAGGAGAGGGAAACCCGTGATGCATAGAAATGTAGAGAGTGAGTAAGAGACGGAGGGAGACAGGGAGAGAATGATGGGTAAGGGAGGAGAGAGAGGAGTTGGAGGAAAAAGTGGGGGAAGAGCAGGAGGAAAAGGACAACGAGGAGACTGAGTTAAGCGTTAGCAGGCTGTTACCCCTAGGAGGTTCATTACGTGGTCGTGGTTTTACATGGCAGAGAAAACCACACAGAGAGAGAGAGAGCTGTGCTAGTTCTATTGTACAATGTTCCCTCTAGATACAGAGAGCTTTTGAACAATGGAAGAGGGGATGAAAAGGGAGGAATGTCAATGTGGCTTTGATTGGATTGTTGCCGGGAAGGTTGTTTATGACAATTTGCAAAGGAAGACAGAATTAATCTACCTGTTGGAGACCGACGGCTTAAACATTCACACTTAATACAATGTATACTGAACAAAAATATAAAAACACAAAATGAAACAATTTCAAAGATTTTACTGAGTTACAGTTCATATACGGAAATGAGCAAATTGAAATAAATTAATTAGGCTTTGATCTATGGATTGCACATGACTGGACAGGGATGCAGCCATGGTGATCCTTGGAGGGCATATGCCCACCCACTTGGCAGCCAGGACCACCCACTGGGGAGCCAGGCCCATCCAATCAGAAATGTTTTTCCCCCACAAAGGGCTTTATTACAGACAGAAATACTCCTCGGTTTCATCAGCTGTCGGGGTGGCTGGTCTCAGACGATCCCGCAGGTGATGAAGCTGCATGTGGAGGTCCTGAACTGGTCTGCAGATGCGAGGCCGGTTGGACATACTGCCAAATTCTCTAAAATGATGTTGGAAGCGGCTTATGGTCGAGAATTTAACTTTAAATTCCCTGGCAACAGCTCTGTTGGACATTCCTGCAGTCAGCATGCCAATTGCACGCTCCCTCAAAACTTGAGACATCTGTGGCATTGTGTTGTGTGACAAAACTGCACATTTTAAACTGGCCTTTTATTGTCCCCAGCACAAGATGCACCTGTGTAATGATCATACTGTTTAATCAGCTTCTTGATATGCCACACCTGTCAGGTGGATGGATTATCTTGGCAAAGGAGCAAAGATCACTAACGGGGATATAAACAAATATGCCAACAAAATTTGAGCTAAATAAACTTTTTGTGCGTTTTTAATTCAGCTCATGAGGCAGCTCATGAGGCACGGGACCAACACTTAACATGTTGTGTTTATCTTTTTGTTCAGTAGATATGCATGATATACTGTATTAGCCTATGAATTATTTTTGTATATAAACATCAATACAAGCCTCATAAAAAAAGTTGTAATTTGTTTGAAGTGGGTCCCAAATGTTGTATGCAGAAAACATTTAAAAAAGTTTAACTGCAACCAAAACACTAATTTTTGCGACCCTTAGACTTGGCAGTGCGACACTTATTTTTCAATAAAGTCATCAGGCTTTCCCAAAAAACCTTTAAACCAATTAAACTGTTGAGTGCAAAGTAGGCCTACCTGACAGAATATCATGATGATTTGCATCAATCGCGAGGGTATTTGTCTTGCAAAACTCTGCCATCACATGTAGTTTACACAGCACATTGTACAGTACAGGGCTAGCCAAACACAGTCTCTTGCTAGGCACGCAATTTAATTAAATTAAGGGTGATTTTGAGAGTGAAACCCTGAAAAAAAAACTGAAAAACCGAATTCACCAAAAGTTAACTGACTTTTAGATCCCTACAATTGCAGAGTGAATGTTAAAAATTGCTAACAATAAAACCCTTTGAGAATCCGCAAACATTTTTCCCCCTCCAAACAATCAATGTAAATAAGATAGTCAAGTTAAAATGCATGTGTATTAACGGTAGGCTATATTCTACTTGCACAGCCCGCAAATGAAAAATAACATTTAAGGTGAGGCAGCACAGGCTGAAATGACATTTTTTCATGAATTTATCTATTGAGATTTTGGGGTATATATTGTCCTCTTAATAGTAGTACAAATAAGGGGCAAAAACTGAATTTTGACCACATTCAAATGGACATAAATCCATCATTTCAAAGCTCACTACATGTAAATCATACATAATTTAAAAGCCCAATTCAAAGAGAATGTTACAAACTGGACTACATGTAGTACCTTACTTTGAAGAGATAGTGATTGGGTCTAAATATGAATGTGATGATCGCTAGGTTTAATTCATTGTAGGCTACTCCTATTTAACTGTCATTTCCTGAAAGTCGCTCTTCTCACATGCCAACACATTTTTCTCAGCTTCAGAAGCATTTGCATTCACCAACATTGTGTGGTTATTCTTACATACAGTATATCCTCCAGACTTATATACCAGGGAATTGTTTATTTTTTGTGAAAATATTATTCTAGATTACATTTTATCTTGGAAAATATGCACTAAACAGATGCAGTTTATGTACATGTCTTTAGTATTTTACAGAAAGATAGATTGTGAACAAACTGGACTATACTAAGTTTGATCCTGGAGTGTCTTAACAAAATGAAACCAAAATGTTTAAAGGCTAACTTCATCTAGTGCCAAGAAAAATGGAATTGGGGTATATGAAATGTGTATATTTAATGATATTTTGCCTAATTTGTATATTTTAAAACAACATTTTTAAAAAGTTGTAATACAAAAAAAGTATTATATTAGTGTCTAAAAGTTAATTGTGATTAAGGAAAAAAACAAATACCCCATTAGGGTCCCAGGCAAGTCTTCTCATTCAGGCCAGTGGCTTTCAGTTGGCTCTGGCCCGGTGTGCCACTGGCAAATTTACCTGAATGTCAAGCCCTGCAAGGACATGCACATTTAAAAAGATGTCTTGTCATTATTAGCCTGGTTCTATATGGAATGCAGGTACATCGGTCAGGTCATTAAATTGGTGCGACCAAATCATGTGCTGGTGCCATAAGCTGAAAAAGTTGGTAGCCCCAGTGCCACCAGTGGAAAAAGTTAGTCTAGAGCCCTGTAACATGGATTATAATATTTCTCTGAGTGGCAATCCTCCCTCATCAGTGAGTTTATCTATCCTATGCTGAGTGGGTAGCGGGAGATGTGCGGTGATTTATAAATTAGTCAAAAATTATAATTAGGTCTCAGGAGGTTCGGTTCTCTCATTAAAAACACAAACTTCAACCAGACAGGAAGTAGAGGAAGAAAGAAGTGTACAAGAGTGTAATGTATGAGTGAGTTCAGTAGTAGAGGGGTAAAGAGAGACCAAAATACTTTCCTGTGGAGTATAATTCCTTCTACTATCTACAGGGATGGGCAACATTGATGGGGGACACAAAAAAATCTGAAATGATCATGAGGGGGACGCAGATGCCTGCGGGTCTGCGTTTTACTGCTTATTTCCTGCAATTCTACACATTTTCCCATAGGGTGGAGAGAAATGTTTGCCGTTTTTTAATATGATATTTGAGTGAGCCTGACCAACAAAATCAATTGTGGCCTCCCAGGCGGTAATTAGACCATGATAACAAGTTCAGATTGCTAGATTAGTTTTGCGACCAGCTATCAAAAAAAATGCTAGCTGACATGGGCTAACATGAAAAACTGATGATGCCGAGGGCCTTCAAAAGGGGGGCCGCAGGCCACCAGTTGCCCATCCCTGATGTACACCAATGGGACAACCCTAAAACCTGCATGTATGTACTGTACACACAGGTAAAGCATTTTGTTCCTCAAAAATAATTAAGTGTTCCAGAGTGGTATACATGGTGTTCTGTCCAAAACATCAAGTCCTTCTCTTCTCCAAGCATGTTGTTGGATGCTCAATTCCTAATCTACTCCTAGCCCCTATCAGCTAGCCCATTCCTGTTGATCAAAGAGGATCCGGTCTGTTTAAACAATACGGTCATTTCTTCACCTTGTCTTCTAATATGCCGAGTGAAATATCACCATATCACTTACAATTAATATGCAATTGTTTCAAATCTACAGCAGCATTCTCACCATTCATAAAGGCCCTATAGATCTATACACTCAAGACTATCTTTTGTAGTCTATACACTATACAATCATTGAGAGAAAAAGAGAGAGAGACTGAGTTAGCCTAAGCATTAGCAGGCCCTTTACCCTGAGGAGGTTCATTATGTGGTCATGAATTTACATGGCAGAGAAAAGCACATACTGAGAGAGAAAGGGGGCAGAGGAAGAGTTCTAGCTCTATTGTAAAATGTGTCCTCTAGGTACACAACACAGCGCTTTTGAACAGTGGAAGAGGTGATGAAAAGAGGAAGAATAACAGCCAGTAAGACTGGGAAAAAAAGAGATAGAATGATCGGAGAAGGAGAATGGGGAGGGAGGTGTAGTGCAGAACCATGTAATACAGCGCAAATACTCTATAATTCATAATCTCTGCAGCCTAAGTCTAACACATACACAAGCTGCCCTCAGGAAGTCTGATCAAACAGAAGACAGACGGACGAGGATCTCAGTTGGCGTGCTGTTTGATAAGACTTACTAAAACCTTCCTGATCTCATATAGAGAATCATGAAATATAACTATAACTAAAGCCAAATAGAGCCCTAAGGAAAAGATATGGGAAATAAAAGACAAATCATTTAGTTTACAGTCCTACTTAAACCCCACAGCTGCTAAAGCTAAACTGTGAATAGAGATATAGCCAATCAACACATTCTCTTAATGCATTATTTGTATATACACACACACACACACACACACATCAGCATATTTGTCACTTGGATAAGGCTGTCAAGACATCATTGAACTTTCGGAACTATCCTATTGGTTCCATTATGTCAGGCAGCAAGGCTAAATAAAGCACACCGTAAGTATGGAAAACCAAAATACTATTTCGACCCAGGTCTGAAAAGCCAGTGTCATAAGAGCTGCTACTGAAACCAAAGAGCGTTCTACAACCAATTGCAGCCTTGAACTAAAACTATTATGCGGTCTATGGCACTGCATCTCAGTGCTAGAGGCGTCAGTACAGACCTGGTTCGATTCCAGTCGGTATCACAACCGGCCGTGATTGGGAGTCCCACAGGGCAGTGCACAATTGGCCCAGCGTCGTCCAGGTTAGGGCTTGGCCAGGGTAGGCCGTCATTGTAAATAAGAATTTGTTCTTAACTGACTTGCCTAGTTAAATACAAATCTTTTGTCTTTTCCTTCAATTTGCAAGAGGCTGAATGTATCTCAATGAAGAAAGCATCCGAGCGGGGAAACAGCCCCCCTCTGAAGACCATCTGATGCGGTCTGGTCCAAAAGAGTATGACATTGTTGCTGCCCGTAGCATTGAATGCAAGGGAAGAAAGCGAGCATTTGGTCTCCCGTGATCATTTGTTTCTATAAAATAATAGCCAATCAGCGTCGGGCTAAACTGAGTGAGCTAAACTGAATGGTCCTGGGGCACCAAACAAAAGTGTTAAGGGAAGCCAGTCTGGATTTGGCTTCACTCCAATCACTTCGAGAGCATACGTCATTGACAGAAACTGTAATGTTGTCCTTCAGTGGCTAGCTAACTAAAATGGTCCCTTTCCTAAATTAGCTATGGATGGAGATTTGGATTTGTGGTTTTACTTAATTCTCCATCCTGGCCAATGATTATAATGCGGATTCTGATCCAACCATAAATTCATACATTTTTGTGCTCCTGGCCTGAAAGGATGGAAGTTCAATATGTAGAAGGCTAATGTTAACTAGCTAAAGTTGGCCATGAAATTAAGCATTTTAGCCAGGTAGGATGGCTAAAGGAGGATGGCATTTCTCTACAAGTAGGGTGAGTAAACATATTTTTTCTACTTGCACAAATGCGCGCACACACACACAAACAAACAGAACCAGGGACAGACACATTCAGATTAGGTTGCTTGGATTAAATTGTTTTTAGTATCTTTTAGTTGTCACTGTACTAGACTAAACATGGGTGATTTAATAATGTTGGAAAACGGTGAAATGGTGCTTGAATAGTGGAGGCAGCTCCTGTTTTCTTTGCAACTTCAATAGTTGTTTAGTGGTCCAAAAATGGCAGAAACACTAACTTGATTGACCAGTAGGTCATGTAACTCTTTGTTACATGCAATAATGTTTTGTGGAGATTTCTCTCCAGTGTTGTGATAAAAAAAAAAGGTGTGGTTGAATTTATTCTGCCACTGTCTTCTTATTGTCTCGGCCTTAGTTCATATGCCTTGTGACCGTGATATATAGACCTAACAGGTTATAGAGCAAAGAAAGCAATCATCACAATACATAGGTTGTTAAATGCCCCCCCGCGGCTTGGCTTGCCCACTGATTTTACACAAGCACCACTACTGCTTTCATTAGACCAAAGGCATTTATATGAGTATCAATTCCCTCACAGTTTATGACAGCATAGCAGACACCCGAGCCGCTCGGATATTACAAAATCACAGTGAGAAAAAAGGATGGAATAAATCCTCAGAGGAAGAGGAGAGAGAAATATGGTGGTGGGGAGAGAAAGGGAGAAAGAGAGAAAGAAAATGAAAGAGGAAAGAGAGGAAGTGACACAGATAAAGGGCAAGATGCACAGGAAGAATAACAATCAATGAGCTCATATCATGCTTGCCAGACCATATGAACAGTGGATCCCTCTCCACGTTCTTCCTGTGTAGAGCCTGCATCCCCTGCCCCTCACCTACAGGTTCACCCTGCTCCACTCGCAGGGGTCAGAGAGGTGATATTTTCAATGGAAGCAAATTAATCATCGTGGGTAGAACAAGCAAGAAGGTGGACAGAGCCAAGCAAGATCCTATTGGCACCTTCAAGCATTTATTTACATATTTCCGTTAGGGAAATTCACAGAGCCTACTGTGCCTACTGTGCAATTTTTACAAACAGTGGCAAAGGGTCTACCAAACGTAGTCCACTGTTACAGATTCTAGTTTTGTAAACAGAAAAATGTATTGATATCAAATGTTTAAATCAAGGAATATTTTTTGCAGAATGTAGGTCAAAATCCATCTGGCTTCCTCTCTACCATATTTGGTAGTGAGTGGAAACGCCAACCGGCTGCGTCACATTTATACATCTGGTGAAATATCTGGCTCATTGTTCCATCTGTGATATTAATCTCTAATGATACCTAATATTGTAGCTAATAACAGTTAGTCTGCAAGTGAAGGGAAAGGCTAGCTCGGAAGGTTGCTTTGCTACCCCCTAGTTTGGCCTGGAGATATTCAGGAATATTCTTGAATGAAATATAACATAACTGAAACGTAAACACGTTAAAAGGGATTCCATCATCTCTAGGATCGAGTTTGATCTGAGTTGGCAACCCTGCTAGCGCCTATTAGCATCAAAAATGAATATAGCTGCCACAGGATAGCACAGGACTGGGGCTGGGCCATCTGACCAAAAATCATATCACCATTTATATTTACATTTTTACTTTCGACAGAAGCTTTGTTGCACCATTAAAAAAAGGTCAATACATTGTATATCAAACAGTCGGGAATAATCAAATTAATTCAGGGCTTGTGAAATTATACATAGGCTAATATAAAAGTCTCCCGCAACCATAAGACCAACCATAATAATTTTATTAAAATAGTTTAACCTTTTTTGCAATAATCACTTATATTGCTTTCAAGTCTGTCTATTGACATACCCATTGTTACAAATGTAACAAACGATACACATCTACTAATAATTACTAACTTCTTATAGCAGGCTTTACGGAAAATTAACACCGGTCTCATAAACAATCTCTCAAGCACACCAGGCCCACATGCTAGTGAGTAGCCAGCTAATCTTTAAAGTCTAACCAACTTGGATCAATTTGCTTGCTAACAAGGTCAAACAGTTGCACTGTTATGAATAGACCCTTCTGTCCGTCTCCAACTGTTTGAACTACATAAGCCTGCTCACTTTGTTTAGATGTTGAAATCAAGTGTCAAGAGGGCTCCCAAGTGGCACAGCATCACAGTGCTAGAGCCATCATTACAGACCCTGGTTTGATCCCGGGCTGTATCACAACCGGCCGTGATCGGGAGTCGCGTAGGGTGGCGCACAACTGGCCAAGCGTCGTCTGGGTAAGGGGAGGGTTTGGCCGGAGTAGGCCGTCATTGTAAATAAGAATTTGTCCTTAACGACTTGCCAAGTTAAATAAGAAATATTCCAAATTTAAAGTGGCCTGCCTACCTGTATAAGAAGCATACTTCTCAGAACTAGAAGGAGTTGCCAATTCCTTATATAAATGTATTTCTATGCTCATTGCACATTTATAAAACAAAACAGACCAACAGCTAGCACATAACAATATGTGGCTAATATGCTGCTAGTAGTACGAGGTATGAAACTCACGTGCACACTCTCTCCCCTCCCTCCAGACTGTTCAGGCAAAAAGAGAGACCAACAGAGAAATGGACAAGAAGAGAAAGACAGAGCAAGACTTGGTCTGTGAAGGTCAACTACCAGTAGATGGATATATTTGCTTGCCACCTATAGTGGTGATGACAGTAGTCCAACTGACAAAAATCAAGCTTTTTCCAAAAGCCTAATCTCTGATGACGCAAGCTAAATTAGACGTTTGCTTAGCTAGCTAGCTACATGCAAAATGGATCGGCTACCCTCAGAAATCTGAAAATACATGATCAATTGATATTTACAGATCATGAAAAGCATGCAGTTACTTGCTGTATAACAGAGGTACAGTGCCTTGCGAAAGTATTCGGCCCCCTTGAACTTTGCGACCTTTTGCCACATTTCAGGCTTCAAACAAAGATATAAAACTATTTTTTTGTGAGGAATCAACAACAAGTGGGACACAATCATGAAGCAGAACGACATTTATTGGATATTTCAAACTTTAACAAATCAAAAACTAAATAAATTGGGCGTGCAAAATTATTCAGCCCCTTCACTTTCAGTGCAGCAAACTCTCTCCAGAAGTTCAGTGAGGATCTCTGAATGATCCAATGTTGACCTAAATGACTAATGATGATAAATACAATCCACCTGTGTGTAATCAAGTCTCCGTATAAATGCACCTGCACTGTGATAGTCTCAGAGGTCCGTTAAAAGCGCAGAGAGCATCATGAAGAACAAGGAACACACCAGGCAGGTCCGTAATACTGCTGTGAAGAAGTTTAAAGCCAGATTTGGATATAAAAAGATTTACCAAGCTTTAAACATCCCAAGGAGCACTGTGCAAGCGATAATATTGAAATGGAAGGAGAATCAGACCACTGCAAATCTACCAAGACCTGGCCGTCCCTCTAAACTCAGTTCATACAAGGAGAAGACTGATCAGAGATGCAGCCAAGAGGCCCATGATCACTCTGGATGAACTGCAGAGATCTACAGCGGAGGTGGGAGACTCTGTCCATAGGACAACAATCAGTCGTATATTGCACAAATCTGGCCTTTATGGAAGAATGGCAAGAAGAAAGCCATTTCTTAAAGATATCCATAAAAAGTGTCGTTTAAAGTTTGCCACAAGCCACCTGGGAGACACACCATGCATGTGGAAGAAGGTGCTCTGGTCAGATGAAACCAAAATTGAAC
The DNA here is from genome assembly GCF_036934945.1 of Oncorhynchus masou masou. Taxonomy (NCBI): domain Eukaryota; kingdom Metazoa; phylum Chordata; class Actinopteri; order Salmoniformes; family Salmonidae; genus Oncorhynchus; species Oncorhynchus masou. The sequence goes on along the minus strand of NC_088221.1, from coordinate 21,871,359 downwards.
TTTTTGGCAACAATGCAAAACGTTATGTTTGGCGTAAAAGCAACACAGCTCATCACCCTGAACACACCATACCCACTGTCAAACATGGTGGTGGCAGCATCATGGTTTGGGCCTGCTTTTCTTCAGCAGGGTCAGGGAAGATGGTTAAAATTGATGGGAAGATGGATGGAGCCAAATACAAGACCATTCTGGAAGAAAACCTGATGGAGTCTGCAAAAGACCTGAGACTGCGACGGAGATTTGTCTTCCAACAAGACAATAATCCAAAACAAAGCAAAATCTACAATGGAATGGTTCAAAAATAAACATATCCAGGTGTTAGAATGGCCAAGTCAAAGTCCAGACCTGAATCCAATCGAGAATCTGTGGAAAGAACTGAAAACTGCTGTTCACAAATGCTCTCCATCCAACCTCACTGAGCTCGAGCTGTTTTGCAAGGAGGAATGTGAAAAAAATTCAGTCTCTCGATGTGCAAAACTGATAGAGACATACCCCAAGCGACTTACAGCTGTAATCGCAGCAAAAGGTGGCGCTACAAAGTATTAACTTAAGGGGGCTGAATAATTTTCACGCCCAATTTTTCAGTTTTTGATTTATTAAAAAAGTTTGAAATAGCCAATAAATGTTGTTCCACTTCATGATTGTGTCCCACTTGTTGATTCTTCACAAAAAAATACAGTTTTATATCTTTATGTTTGAAGCCTGAAATGTGGCAAAAGGTCGCAAAGTTCAAGGGGGCAGAATACTTTCGCAAGGCACTGTAAATGTGGAATAGATCGGAAACATGTAACTGACTACGCTCTTAAAAAAGGTGATGATATTACAACCAAAGAGCTAACAATCCCTTGAAAATGGCACAGTTGTTATTGGTTTTCGTGGAGTTGGGGGTCTCCAAATCGAACGCTCTGCACCGTATTGTGACGTTTTATTGATAACGACCTAGGTTCCAAGCCTGTTCTATTCATTCTATTTCTGTGTGCTGCTGCATTGATGGGGGTGTTTTTCAGAGTCCATGTTACAGCAGAAACAGTTCCACAAAAAAATAATCAAACCGTTATGACCATCTTCATCCATAACGGTTACACAGTTAATACTAATTGTGCCAGCCCTAAGATAGAGAGAGCCAGTCAGCCAGGAAAGAGACATGACGCAGAGAGAGATGAAGGTAGAAAAAAAGAGATAAAAGGAGGAGATGCAGGAGGAGAAAGACGTGAGGAGAAAGATCGATAAGAGAGCTAAAGGAGGAAGAGAGGAATGCCGGGGGATGGAGAGCGGCAGATCTCTCTGATAGAGTGAGGGACAGGTTGTTCATATTTCTTCCTTTTCCTATGACCTAAAACACAGGATGGTAAATCCTTCCCACACACTCCGCCAAAACCTTAATCCAGCAGCATAGCCTACAGTAATGTTATTTCCTTACATTCAGTCTACCTCCCTTACCTTATTACTTCCTCGCCACCTCCCTACTTTGTGTGTAGAGATATGCCTACGAGTGTGTGTGCCAGCAGTAGGTCCAGTCTCCTTGTGGCTAGTACGTGGAGCTGAGCTCACACTGCAGGCCACAGAGACCCACAGATCATTCCAGCCATCCCACCACCTGCCACTCAAAACACAGCGCACAGCCTGGTGAACAAACAGGCCCATAATTACTGGCAACCTGGACAAAGATGAGAAAAAAAATACTAAAATAAATAATACAAATACTGAACTATTGTCTCCTCAGAAAAATTGAGAAATTATATTATAATGATTAAATTGCTCAGGGAAAATGTTTGTTTAACAAGCAATAAAAGGGTCAAAAGTATTGCCGCCCGTTACCACTACTCCCTCCTCCCCTCTGCGAGGATAACGACACGGAGGTCATTTTCATGTAAAAAAGGACCCATGAGCACCAACATGAAGTTCATAGCCACAAAATCTGAATTTTGCAATGGCCATCTCAATCTCAGGACTTGAACCCCATTGAAAACAAGTGGTTTGAATTGAAGAGGGCAGTCCATAAGTGGAAGGATGTCAAGGATCTGGAAAGATTCTGTTTGGAGGTAGAGTCTAAGATCCCTCCCAACATATTCTCCAAGCTCATAAAATATTTTAGAAAAAGGCTGTGTCATTATACTCGAAAGGGGAAGGTGCTAGAGTGAGGGAGAATAATGAAAAGTTCACAGAAGTAACAAGGTTAGATGTACATATTAGTTTGTGTTTTTACTGATATCAAATGTATAAATTATTAAGTGATTGAAACCAAAAATCAGTAACATAATTACTCAAACTGAATTGGCTACAATGGGAACTATTTTTGTAAAATTACAAAATACATGTTTTTTTATACAAATTAATTTAAAAAAATGAAAAGTACCTGTACTGTGTCTGCCTTCTAGATGGTAGCAGGGCGAACAGACCATGGATCGGGGGACCGAGGTCCTTGATGATTCTCTTAACCTTCCTGTGACACCGGGCGCTATAGGATGTCGTGAAGTGCAGGCAGGGTGCCCCCAGTGATGCGTTAGACTGACCCCGCCACCCTCCAGAGAGCCCTGCGGTTTTGGAAAATGCAATTGCAGCACCAGGCGGTGATACAGCCCAACAGGATGCTCTCAATTGTGCATCTCTAGAAGTTTGTTTGGGTCTTAGCAACCTCCTGAGGTTGCTGAGGCGCTGTTGGGCCAACTTCACCACGCTGTGTGTGAAGGGACCATTTCAGCTTGTCAGTAATGTACATGCCGAGGAACTTGAAGCTTTTGACCATCTCCACTGCGGAGAAAGATGTGAGTGAACAGGGAGTACAGGAGGGGGCTGAGCACGCACCCCTGTTGGGAACCCGTGTTGAGGATCAGCATGACGGAGGTGTTGTTGCCTACATTGACCACTTGGGGTTGGCCCATCAGGAAGTCCAGGACCCAGTTGCACAGGGAGGGGTTCAGACCCAGGGCTGAAGGCTGAAGTGGAGTTGTTAAACATTATTATGACATTGGTATTTCCCTTGTCCAGGTGGGATAGGACAATGTAACGGAGATTGCGTCATCTGTGGATCTGTTGAGGAGATGAATTGAATTGAGATGATTTGTAGTCAGTCTAGGGTGTCAGGTAAGGTGGAGGTGAAATGCCTCCCCAAGCACTGATGACAGAAGTGAGTGCTACATGGTGATAGTCATTTAGTTCAGTTCCTTCACTTTCTTGGGTACAGGAACAATGGTGGACATCTTGAAGCAAGTGGGGACAACAGATTGGTATATGGAAAGATTGAATATGTCCGTAAACACTCCAGCAGGCCGGTCTGCACATGAGCCGAGGATGTGGCTTGGGTCAGACCAATGTTGGATGCTGTCTGGGTCGGCAGCCTTGCAAGTGATAACACACCTAAAATTACTTACTCACGTTGGCCATGGAAAACGAGACCACTGAGTCCTCATGACCGTCGGGGGCCCACATCGGTGGCACAATGTTGTTTTCCTCGATGTGGAAGAACAGGGTGTTTAGCTCATCCGGAAGAGAGGTGTCGCTTTCCCTTTATAATCCATGATTGTCAAATTCCTGCCACATCGTGTCTGAGCCATTGAATTGCGACAACACTTGGAACCTGTACTGTCATTTTGCCTCTGATTGCCTTACGGAAGTCGTAGCTGGTCCTTTTGTATACGTCCATGTTCCCAGTCACTTTGCCATGGTTAAATTGAGTAGTTCATTAAGTTTTGCGCGAATGCTGCCATCTATCCAATGTTTTTGGTTTGGATAAGTTTGGATCGTCTAAGTGGGAAGAACATCCTCTATGGACTTTCTGATGAACCAGTCACAGAGTCAGTGTATTCATCGATAAAATTCTCAGAGGCAACTCGGAACATTTCCCAGTCCACGTGATCAAAACAATCTTGAAGCATAGATTCTGATTGGTCCTTACCACCAGCGCTTCCTGTTTAAGTTTCTGCCTATAGGTGGGAAGGAACAGAATGGAGGTGTGATCCATCCCAAAAGGGAGAGTAGTAATGATCCAGGGTCCGTGTTACACACACACACACACAGTTGAAGTCAGAAGTTTACATACACTTAGGTCGGAGTCATTAAAACTCGTTTTTCAACCACTCCACAAATGTATTGTTAACAAACTATAGTTTTGGCAAGTCTGTTAGGCTATCTACTTTGTGCATGACACAAGCAATTTTTCCAACAATTGTTTACAGACATATTATTTCACTGTATCACAATTCCAGTGGGTCAGAAGTTTACATACATTAAGTTGACTGTGCCTTTAAACAGCTTGGAAACTTCTAGAAAGTGATGTTATGGCTTTAGAAGCTTCTGATAGGCTAATTGACATAATTTGAGTCAATTGGATGTTTACCTGTGGATGTCTTTCAAGGCCTACCTTCATACTCAGTGGCTCTTTGCTTGACATCATGGGAAAATCAAAAGAAATCAGCCAAGACATCAGAAAAAAAATTTAAGACCTCCACAAGTCTGGTTCATCCTTCGGAGAAATTCCCAAATGCCTGAAGGTACCACTTTCATCTGTACAAAACAATAGTATGCAAGTATAAACACCATGGGACCACACAGCCATCATACCGCTCAGGAAGGAGACGGTATGGAGACGCACTTTGGTGCGAAAAGTGCAAATCAATCCCAGAACAACAGCAAAGGACCTTGTGAAGACACTGGAGGAAATGGGTACAAAAGTATCTATATCCACAGTAAAACGACTCCTATATCGACATAACCTGAAAGGCCGCTCAGCAAGGAAGAAGCCATTGCTCCAGAACCGCCATAAAAAAGCCAGACTATGGTTTGCAACTGCACATGGGGACAACGATCGTACTTTTTGGAGAATTGTCCTCTGGTCTGATGAAACAAAAATAGAACTGTTTGGCCATAATGACCATCATTATGTTTGGAAGAACAAGCCGAAGAACACCATCCCAACCGTGAAGCACGGGGGTGGCGGCATTTTGTGGGGGTGCTTTGCTGCAGGAGGGACTGGTGCACTTCAAAAAATAGATGGCATCATGAGGGAGGACAATTATGTGGATATATTGAAGCACCATCTCAAGACATAAGTCAGGAAGTTAAAGCTTGGTTGGAAATGGGTCTTCCAAAATGGACTGTGACCCCAAGCATACTTCTAAAGTTGGCTTAAGGACAACAAAGTCAAGGTAGTGAGTGGCCATCACAAAGCCCTATAGAACATTTGTGGGCAGAACTGAAAAAGCATGTGCGAGCAAGGAGGCCTACAAACCTGACTAAGTTACACCAGCACTGTCAGTAGGAATGGGCCAAAATTCACCCATCTTATTGTGGGAAGCTTGTGGAAGGCTACCCGAAATGTTTGACCCAAGTTAAACAATTTAAAGACAATGCTACCAAATACTAATTGAGTGTATGTAAACTTCTGACCCACTGGGAATGTGATGAAAGAAATTAAAGCATTCTGTCGACTATTATTCTGACATTTCACATTCTTAAAATAAAGTGGTGATCCTAACTGTCTGGAATTGTGAAAAACTGAGTTTGAATGTATTTGGCTAAGGTGCATGTAGACTTCTGACATCAACTGTATATGTCAGGGATTAAAGAAGGGTAAAGAGGAAATGGGTGTGGAAAATTACTGTGAGAGAAAAGTTGAACAGAGTATATATGACCCAGGTCTGTTGAATAAGGTGAACAGGAGGTCACTGATGAACAATCATGGAGAAGTGACTGCAAAGACAACAGCACAATAGCTGCACCACTACTCTTGCCCTGACAGGCAGTAAAAAAATTGTTGTTTGATCAAGGGCAAAATTTATTTGCAGCTGTATGACACAGTGAGTGAATAAACTTGGTGTGAGCTTTTTCTAGTCGTCCGTTTTAGTTTCTCTGTTCAGAACCTAACACCGCCAATATCCAGCAACTTCGCACAGCCAATGACGTGTGGGATAACATTCCACAATCAGACTGAAGGATATGTCTCCCCAGACACCGACTAGTTTCCTGATCCAGTCTCCTACTTTTTTTAAGGCATCAATTTTCCCAGTCATGTGAAATCCATAGATTAGGGCCTAATTCATTAATTTGATTTATTTTCTTATATGAACTGTAACTCAGTAAAATCCTTGAAATAGTTGTTTATATTTTTGTTCAGTGTAGTAATTTTAAGGGTGATAACATTTAAATGTTATAAACTTAGCATTCTATTTGCCATTATAAATGACCAGAAGTGTTGTTCATATTGCCCAGCTCTACTACAGACTCCTGTAATTATGAGTGGAGGACGTTTCATTTAGACGAAAGGAAAGGGGATACCTAGTCAGTTGCACAACTGAATGTATTCAACTGAAATGTGTCTTCTGCATTTAACCCAACCCCTCAATAAAAAAAATTGAGTTAGAGAGAGGAAGGGAGAGACCTTGATGACTCCATAGTACATGACTAATGTGTCAACCATGCAGTGTGGATGAGGTCTTGTTTAAACGCGCACACACACACACACACCCACCCATTTATCAGTCAGCAGAGGTCCTGTTTGCCAGGTATTTTTCACTGCCAGGCTGTAGCTCTGCTGATTCACTGCATTGACTCATTGGATTGATTAATAAGCCTTGCTCAAGAGACGTTTCTCTCATCATGGGAAAGTACACCGTAAGACTGCCAATACACCAGAAAAGGCTGGTGGGAGAAGTAAGAGCTCATTGTAATGGCTGGAATGGTATCAAATACAGTGCATTAGGAAAGTATTCAGACCCCTGGACTTTTTCCACATTGTTACGTTACAGCCTTATTCTGAAATGAATTAAATAAAAAATGTTCCTCAATCTTGACACAATACCCCATAATGACAAAGCGAACAGGTTTTTAGAAATGTTTGCTAATGTATTCAAATGAAAAAACAGAAACAGCTTGTGTACATAAGAATTCAGACCCTTCGCTATGAGACTTGAAATTGAGGTCAGCGGCATCCTGTTTCCATTGATCATCATTGAGCGGTTTCCACAACTTGATTGGAGTCCACCTGTGGTAAATTCAATCGATTGGACATTATTTGGAAAGGCACACAGCTGTCTATATAGGGTCCCACAGTTGATAGTGCATGTCAGAGCAAAAACCAAGCCAAGAGGTCGAAGCAATTGTCTGTAGAGCTCAGACAGGATTGTGTCAAGACACAGATCTGGGGAAGGGTACCAAAACATTTCTTCAGCATTGAAAGTCCCCAAGAACAGAGTAAAGGGTCTGAATACTTACAGTACCAGTCCACCTACTTATTCCTGGGTTTTTCCTTTATTTTTACAATATTTTCAAAGTAGCCGCTCTTCGCCTTGATGACAGCACTCTTGGCATTCTCTCAACCAGCTTCATGAGGTAGTCACCTGGAATGCATTTCAATTAACAGGTGTGCCTTGTTAAAAGTTAGTGGAATTTCTTTCCTTCTTAATGCGTTTGAGTCAATCAGTTGTGTGTTGTGACAAGAAGATAACCCTATTTGGGAAAAAAACAAGTCCATATTATGGCAAGAACAGCTCAAAAAAGTATAGAGAAACAGTCCATTATTATTTTAAGACATGAAGGTCAGTCAATCCGGAAAATTTCAAGAACTTTTAAAGTTTCTTCAAGTAGTTGCAAAAACCACCAAGCAAGTGCTATGATGAAGCTGGCTGTCATGAGGAACACCACAGGAAAGGAAGACCCAGAGTTTCCTCTGCTGCAGAGGACAAGTTCATTAGCCAGCCTCAGAAATTGCAGCCCAAATAAATGCTTCAGAGTTCAAGTAACAGACAAGTCTCAACATCAACTGTTCAGAGGAGACTGCGTGAACAGGCTTTCATGGTCAAATTGCTGCAAAGAAACCACTACTAAAAAGGACACCAATAAGAAGAAGATACTTGCTTGGGCCAAGAAACACGAGCAATGGACATTAGACCGGTGAAAACCTGTCCTTTGGTCTGTCCAAATTTGAGATTTTGGGATCCAACTGCCGTGTCTTTATGAGATGCAGAGGAGATGAATGGATGATCTCTGCATGTGTAGTTCCCACCTTGAAGCATGCAGGAGGTGGTGTGATGGTGCTTTGCTGGTGACACTGTCAGTGATTCATTTAGAATTCAAGGCACAGTTAACCAGCAAGCTACTACAGCATTCTGCAGTAATACACCATCCAATCTGGTTTGCACTTAGTGAGACTATAATTTGTTTTTCAACAGGACAATGACCCAAAACACACCTCCAGGCTGTGTAAGAGTTGTTCGACCAAGAAGGAGCATGATGAGTGCTGCATCAGATGATCTGGCCTCCACAATCACCCAATCTCAACCCAAATTAGATGGTTTGGGATGAGTTGGACTGCAGAGTAAAGGAAAAGCAGCCAACAAGTGCTCTGCATATGTGTGAACTCCTTCAAGACTGTTGGAAAAGCATTCCAGGGTAAGCTGGTTGAGAGAATACCAAGAGTGTGTAAGGGTGGCTACTTTGAAGAAACTAAAATCTATTTTGATTTGTTTATTACTTTTTTGGTTAATACATGATTCTGTGTGTGTTATTTCATAGTATTGATGTCTTCACTATTATTCTGCAATACAGAAAATAGTAAAAAAAATAAAGAAAAACCCTTGAATGAGTAGGTGTGTCCAAACTTTTGACTGGTATTGTATGTTAATGTGATATTTCAGTTATGTATTTTTAATAAAATACCTAAAAGAAAAAAAACAGTTTTTAATTTGTCATTATGGGATACTGTGTGTAGATAGACGAGTAAAAAACAACAACAATTTGATCCATTTTAGAATGAGGCTGAAACGTAACAAAATGTGGGAAAAAAAAGTCTTCCCGAATATGCATACAAACATATGGAAACGATGGTTGGGCAGTATTCAGATTTTCATATCGTCATGCTGTCCTTCTCTCATCCAAGGATTTACGATATTACTGGCTTAGTACACAATGAGGCACCCAAAAAATATATATATATATTTATTTTTACATTGGTCGTCTATTACCGGAATGCTAACAGAATTAGCAAAAGTAATAGTGAATTTCCATGGAGGCTGCTAGCTAAATATGCTAACGAGCCCAAATGAAAATAAACTAATTGTAATGACAGGCAATCCAGCTCATAAAGATATATATATATATATATATATATTAGGTAGGAGCTACCAAATGTCATTTTTGGTGAGTTTGGACATTTACAAGCGAATGAAAGATATTGTGCAAATGAACAGTTTTGTTTAGCTAGCTACATGTCTAAACAAAAAGACTCCACTATGCAAGTAACCATCTCACTGTACTGTTCACACCTAACAAGCTAGAAACGAACCAAAAACATTGTTTAGAAAGTTGCGTTTAGTTGCCTGGTTTCCTAGATTGACATCTACTAAATTCATTTTTAAGCAGATGGGTTTATTTGTGTTAAAATGCACCTGTTATGATATTTTGGACCCCCAGGCTGACAGGCTGCATTTGAGGCCATGTGCTAAACAGTGAGTATGGTAGTATACAACCAAAGATTAAGACGTAAGGCTGGTTTATACTACTACTATCGACATGTCTGCATACAGTTGTCGCAGTGACATCATGAACATTCTATTGTTGTCCAACATCAAATTTATCGTTGTCGTGATGAAAAAGTAAACACAAAAATGACAGGCTGCATGACATTTGGGTGTTCATACTTTTTCATAACGACAATGATACATTTGATGTCGGACGACAATAGAATGTCCACAATGTCTGTAAACAGTTGTCGCAGTGACATGTCGATTGTAGTAGTATAAACCAGCCTTACATCTTAATCTTTGGTTGTACACTACCATACTCACTGTTTAGCACATGGCCTCAAATGTGAATCCTTAAAGAGATGGGTGGGGCTAATGCTTAAGAGGGTGTGAACGATGCTGAATGGGTGTAGAAAAAGAAGAGCTCTCCAGTAGGTGTCCCAAAATATTCAAGGGACATTTTCTCAAACGTGGGGTTACAAGTTTAGCAACTTTCAAAACAGAATTACTTTCCCCATTTGTTCCTCAAATTGCAGCGTATTATATACAATTTTCTAGCTCTGAGTCTCCACTTATCCAATGTAAAAAAAAAAAAACATTTAAAATGTTGCTACATAAGACCAAATCACTCAAATCACATAACTAGCAAGTTAAACTTAGGGGTTGCGTAAATGCAGAACTCGTTTTTTTTAGCGAAAAAATCTAAGCTAAAACGCATAAGAAATATCTCTGCGCTTTGTAAATGCAGATCTAAAGTGCTTCTTACTGTAGATTTTGTGCTTCAGTTGCACTTCTACACTTGGATAAGAATTCACAAAACAGGCATTCTATCAGCAGACAGCACTCTGACGTAGCTACTTTTCTCCTGTCCCTTTCTCTGTGTAGCCAGAATATTTTTCTCCATAAATACTAGTGGTGGTGGTGGAAAGGAAATCAATATTTACATATTGGGATATTATTTCTGACGATATATAGTAATGACAATAATCGCAAAATTGTTTTTGCACTAGCTGGCTGTACCTACACCAAAAACACAAGTATTTTCCTTAATAGCTTGTTCTCCATCTTTTTTAAATAGGGAGACAAAATTCAGATCCTCTTAACCAACTCAGGCCTCTTAACCAACCATGCTATCTTGTTTATTTTTTTGTAAATTATTTTGTAATGTTGCTACTACCGTCTCTTATGACCAAAAGGAACTTCTGGACATCAGAACAGCGATTACTCACCTTGAACTGGACAAATAATTTTTCTTTAATGAGTCGGACGAAAGGTATTTACTCCCAAACAGGCCCTCATCCCTGAGAGAAGGAGATTGGGGTGCCTTGTGATGATCCAGCAATGAGTGGCTAATCTGCCTTTGCCATGGGTACTATTGGCCAAAGTAGAATCTCTCAATAATAAAGTGGACGAAATACAAGCACGTATATCCTACCAACAGGCCATTAAAAACTGTAATACATCTTATGTTTCACCAAGTCGTGGCTGAACGGCGACACAAATAACATACAGCTGGAGGGTCATACACTGTATCGGCAGGATAGAACAGCCTCTGGTAAGGGGCGGCGGTCTACGGATATCTATAAACAGCTGGTGCACGATATCTAAAAAAGTGTCAAGGTTTTGCTTGCCTGAAGTAGAGTATTTCATGATAGTGTGGGCTACAGCTTATCTACCTAGAGAGTTTGTGTTTTTTGTAGCAGTCTACATACCACCACTAAGACGGCGCTCAATGAGCTGTATCCGGCCATAAGCAAACAGGAAAACGCTCATCCCGAGGCGGCGCTCCTAGTGGCCTGGGGACTTTAATGCAGGGAAACTTAAATCCGTTTTACCTCATTTCTACCAGCATGATAAATATGCAACCAGAGAAGAAGAAAAAAGGGGGGGGAGAGACTCTGGACCACCTTTACTCCACACACAGAGACACGAACAAAGCTCTCCCTCGCACTCCATTTGGCAAATCTGACCATAATTTTATCCTCCGGATTCCTGCTTACAAGCAAAATTAAAGCAGGAAACACCAGTGACAGATGCTAAGCTACAGGACTGTTTTGCTAGCACAGACTGGAATATGTTCCGGGATTCTTACGATGGCACTGAGGAGTACACAACATCAGTCACTAGATTCATCAATAAGTGCATCGATGAAGTTGTACGTACAGTCACTGTGTGGACACACCAAAACCAGAAGCCATGGATTACAGGCAACATCCTCACTGAGCTAAAAAGGTAGAGCTGCCGGTAACAAGGAGTGGTTCTCCAACCGGGAAACGTATAAGAAATCCTACTATAACCTCTGATGAACCAAACAGGCTAAGCATCAGTACAGGACTAAGATCAAGTCGTACTACACCGGCTCCGATGCTCATCGTATGTGGCAGGGCTTGCAAACTATTACAGACTACAAAGAGAACACAGCTGAGAGCTGCCCAGTGACACGAGCCTACCAGACGAGCTAAATTTCTTCTATGTTCGCATCAATGCAAGTAACACTGAAACATGCATGAGAGCATCAGCTGTTCCGGACAGCTCTGAGATCACAATCTCCACAGCTGATGTAAGTAAGCCCTTTAAAAACAGATCAAGATTCAGGCCACAGGCCCAGACGGATTACCAGGATGTAGACTCCGAGCATGCGCTGACCAACTGGTAAGTGTCTTCACTGATATTTTCAATCTCTCCCTGTCTGAGTCTGTAATACCAACGTATTTCAAGCAGATGACCATAGTTCATGTGCCTAAGAACACTAAGGTAACCTGCCTAAACGACTACCAACCCATAGCACTCACGTCTGTAGCCATGAAGTGCTTTGAAAGGCTGGTCATGGCTCACAACACCATTATCCCAGAAACCCTATACCCACTTTAATTTGCATACCGCCCCAACAGAGCCACAGATGATGCAATCTCTATTGCACTCCACACTGTCCTTTCACACCTGGACAAAAAGGAACACCCATGTGAGAATGCTATTCATTGACTATAGCTCAGCGTTCAACACCATAGTGATAATCTTTGAAGGAACTAAGCACCTCCTTCTGCAACTGGATCCTGGACTTCCTGACAGGCCGCCCCCAGGTGGTAAGGGTAGGTAACATCACATCCACCACGCTGATCCTCAACACTGGGGCCTCTCAGTGGTGCGTGCTCAGTACCCTCCTGTACTCCCTGTTGACTCATGACTGCACGGCCAGGCACGACTCCAACGCCATCATTAAGTTTGCTGATGACACAACAGTGGTAGACCTGATCACCGACAAGACAGCCTATAGGGAGGTCAGAGACCTGACCGTGTGGTGCAAGGACAGCAACCTCTCCCTCAACGTGATCAAGACAAAAGAGATGATTGTGGACTACAGGAAAAGGAGAACCGAGCTCGCCCCCATTCTCATCGACAGGGCTGCAGTGGAACAGGTTGAGAGCTTCAAGTTCCTTGCCATCCATATCACCAACAAACTGACATGGTCCAAGCACACCAAGACAGTTGTGAAGAGGGCATGACAAAACCTATTCCTCCTCAAAAGACTGAAAATATTTGTCATTGGTCCTCAGATCCTCAAAAGGTTCTACAGCTGCACCATTGAGAGCATCCTGACGGGTTGCATCACTGCATGGTATGGCTACTACTCGGCCTCCGACCTCAAGGCACTAGAGGGTACAGCGTACGGCCCAGTACATCACTGGGGCAAAGCTTCCTGCCATCCAGGACGTCTATACCAGGCGGTGTCAGAGGAAGGCCCTATTGTCAAAGATTCCAGCCACCCAAGTCGTAGACTGTTCTCTCTGCTACCGCACGGCAAGCGGTATCGGAGCGCCAAGTCTAGGTCCAAGAGGCTTCTAAACAGCACCCAAGACATAAGACTCCTGAACATCTAATCAAATGGCTACCCAGGCTATTTGCATTGCCCGCCTCGCTTTTACACTGCTGCTACTCTGTTTATTATCTATGCACAGTCACTCTACCGACATGTACATATTACCTCAATTACCTAGACTAACCGGTGCCCCCGCACATTGACTCTGTACCAGTACCCTCTGTATATAGCCTCGCTATTGTTATTTTACTGCTGCACTCTAATTATTTGTTACTTTTATTTCTTATTTTGTGTAGGTATTTTTCTTAACTACATTGTTGTTTACGGGACTGGTAAGCATTCCACTGTAAGATTGTATTCCTGCTGTACTCGGTGCATGTGACAAATAAAATGTGATTTGTTTTCAGCACGTACAGTGGGGGAAAAAGTATTTAGTCAGCCACCAATTGTCCAAGTTCTCCCACTTAAAAAGATAATGAAAATTACAGGCTTGTCTCATAGGTACACTTCAACTATGACAGACAAAATGAGAAGGAAAAAAATCCAGAAAATCACATTGTAGGATTTTTTATGAATGCATTTGCAAATTATGGTGGAAAATACGTATTTGGTCACCTACAAACAAGCAAGATTTCTGGCTCTCACAGACCTGTAACTTCTTCTGTAAGAGGCTCCTCTGTCCTCCACTCGTTACCTGTATTAAAAATGGCACCTGTTTGAACTTATTATCAGTATAAAAAAGACACCTGTCCACAACCTCAGTCACACTCCAAACTCCACTACGGCCAAGACCAAAGAGCTGTCAAAGGACATCAGAAACAAAATTGTAGACCTGCACCAGGCTGGGAAGACTGAATCTACAATAGGTAAGCAGCTTGGTTTGAAGAAATCAACTGTGGGAGCAATTATTAGGAAATGGAAGACATACAAGGCCACTGATAATCTCCCTCGATCTGGGGCTCCACGCAAGATCTCACCCCGTGTGGTCAAAATGATCACAATTCCAGAACCACACGGGGGGACCTAGTGAATGACCTGCAGAGAGCTGGGACCAAAGTAACAAAGCCTACCATCAGTAACACACTACGCCGCCAGGGACTCAAATCCTGCAGTGCCAGATGTGTCCCCCTGCTTAAGCCACTCAAAGCATTTCAAGGTCCTGGAGTGGCCTAGCCAGTCTCCAGATCTTAACCCCATAGAAAATCTTTGGAGGGAGTTGAAAGTCCATGTTGCCCAGCAACAGCCCCAAAACATCACTGCTCTAGAGGAGATCTGCATGGAGGAATGGGCCAAAATATCAGCAACAGTGTGTGAAAACCTTGTGAAGACTTACAGAAAACGTTTGACCTCTGTTATATACCCTTTGTTGGCAATGACAAAGTATTGAGATAAACTTTTGTTATTGACGAAATACTTATTTTCCACCATAATTTGCAAATAAATTCATTACAAAGCCTACAAATGTGATTTTCTGGATTTTTTTTCTCATTTTCTGTCATAGTTGAAGTGTACCTATGATGTAAATTACAGGCCTCTCATCTTTTTAAGTGGGAGAACTTGCACAATTGGTGGCTGACTAAATCATTTTTTGTCCCACTGTATTTCCATGACTGATCAAAGCTCGTTTTCTCATGGCTCTCTCTTGTCCCTCCGCAGCAGACATATGGTGAGCAATATGTTTGGAACATCGAATCGCAACACATATAGAATCATGAGAATCGCAATACATATCGTATGGGGAACTAATATCGTGATAATATTGTATTGGGGTTAGTCCCTGGCAATTCCCAACCCTAACAAATACAGGGGCTGGATACAGCACAGCCACTATTAGAAGAAGAGGACAGAGTCAACTCACAGGGACACTTCCCCCTGACAACTATATGCCATTCTCATTTTCCTCATGAGGGCCATTTGGGAGTAATGACCACAGGAAGGAAGACCTTCCCTTGACACTGAGGGACCAGTATCTATCAGGTGACCTCAAACAGGGAGGTGGAGGCAATACTCAATCTAAACCAATAACAGAGGGGAAAAAAGGTGTAGTCGGTGAGAAATGCATATTTTTTGACATTTAAAATAATTGTGTTTCAAATAGAATGTTTTTTGCTGATTAAGTTGAATTAATCAAATTCTGCAGCCTTTTAGGGTAAGACTTCTAAGAATGTCTTGTCCTGGAAGGGCAGAAACCCAGCAAACTGTTTTGATGACTATGGCCCTCAATGAGTGACCACTAATCACAAGACAAAGTTAATTAGATAAGGGGTTTAGGCTGGGGCAACCTCTGATAGTCCAAAATGTGAAGTATACACACACACACACACACACACGTTCCAGCAAGAGGTTAACAGGATTTGAGTTGATTACATCACAGTAGGAATGTGACAAATGGACAATTGTCCTTAACATTTAAACAGCCATTAATAAAATACAATTAAAATAATAAAAAATAATGTAAAAAATAAATAAATAATAATATTTTCCGTTAAAAAGAGATTACAATTCCAGTCAATTCACAATGCAGAATAGGGCCAGACAGTGAAGTTCTCTACCGCCACCCTTTACACACATAAAGCAGTACAGTAACATGTCGATAATTGATAACAAAAAAAGTGACCCATCAGAAGTGTCTACCTTTTTCGGCAGTAGAATTCTGCTACGGCATATAATGATATATTGTTTCCCTGACAACAATAAATGTGTTGTTTATGCTGTTTTTTTATGGTAAGGTAGCTAGATGTGCTTTCTTTCCACTAAATCTCTTGGTAAGTCACTATATTGAACTAACTTTAAAAGTTAGTTAAGAGTAGACTGCGCGCAGGCAGCAGGAAGGCTAGGATCTCATGGCGCTACAGAGGGTTGTACGGACAGCCCATCACTGGGGCCGAGCTCCCTGCCATCCAGGACCTGTATATCAGGCGGTGTAAAAAGAATGCCTGGAAAATCGGGAAAGACCCCAACCACCCAAGCCAAAGACTATTTTCTCTGTTGCAGCACAGCAAGAGGTACCGGTGCATCAAGTCTGACACCAACAGGATCTTGGAACAGCTTCTATCCCCAAGCAATATGACTGATGATGAATAACTAACAAAATAGCTACATGGACAGAGTTTACTTGTATCTTTACTGACCTTTTATTTCAATAGTTGCTCTGTCACTCCAACAAACACTCACTCCATCATAATATGGACATACATTTTTACTGACTCTACACACCTGCAAGCTGCTGCTACACTGTTTATCTTTTATCCTGTAGCCTAGTCACCTTACACCTATACATATCTACCTCCATCACTAGTATCTCTGCACATGTAAATATGGTATTGGAACTGACATTTCAAATATTTCCTGTATATAGTATGCTTACTTTGTGTATTTCATATCTTATTCCTTGTGGGTTTGTTATATTAATACATTGTTATTGATTATTGCATTGTGGGGGTTTTGAGTTTGCAAGAAAGGCATTTCTCTGTATTTGCCATTGCCGAGGCGCTTTCAAGGGGCCACATACCAACATATCTGAAAAGGGTCATAAATACAGGCTATAGTGGTAGCCTACTGTAATTTCATATTATGAGACAAAAACACCCCCACCCACTCAGCAACTAAGAGTAGCCTACCTGTGCTCGCAAGACTGGCCCGAAGATACCTCTTCATCCCAGCGACATCGTGCCATTAATAGCCTATAGCCTAAACTAAAATAGTCTACACACAACAGACCGAAGACTGAACACACACACTCCTCATTAGCAAAGAGAAAGCGCATGCAGGCAAGCGCGAGGGCGAGAGAGCAGGGGCAGGCAGAACCGTGCACATGCGTCTTAATTATCTTGCATGCCTCGCAAATTTCCCGACGGAGCCTAAAGTTTGCCTCTCCTCTCTGGTTTTATTTCAATTACACAACTTTACAGCCATATAGTCTTGTTAGGCTATAAACACTGAAAATATGGCTTTGTGATAACTGCACTGCAATTTTAAATTTTAAAACAGTTTTTCTGTTAGGGATTTTTCTTAAGGTTAAGGATCCCAACTTCACTTAAACGTTCACACCCCTACACCACAGGCTTTCAAATGTGTTAGGTAGGGCTGGGACTATACCAGTATCACCAAACTTCTTAGTATTGTGGCAAGGAAACAAAACCAAGTGGATTTAACTTCTTTAGGAAAACATGTCATCCAGAGTCACATTTATTTTCAAATTATAGAACACAATATTTAACAAACAGCAAGTATTTTATGATATACCGGTATTGATGCAGGGACCGGTTTGGGTTTTTACTTTACCTTCTATAATGGCATTTGAATGTTTGGTTTGTTAAATGTGATACGCCATGTGTAATGTCTGTCAGCTAGTTTGCCTTTCTTAGCAAGTTGCCCTAAATCTTGTGAGATGCTAATTGTTAGCTGCTAATGCTAATAGCTAGCTAGATAGTAAATGTACTGAGTAAGAGCAAACGTAGCTCGCTAATGCAGCCTGATAATACCAGTGATGGTGTAGAACTAAAACAGCATGTTACATTTACATTTGATACATAAGTATATTTGTATATTTAGATCCAAATACTTTCAGAGACTTTTACTCAAGTAGTATTTTACTGGGTGACATTCACTTTTACTTGAGTAATTTTCTATTAACATATCTTTACTTTTACTCAAGTATGACAATTGGGTACTTTTTCTAGCACTGCAATTGAGTGCAGGAAATGCAGAAATGATAAAAGTGATTAAATTTGATTTGGTTGAAGTTCAACCGAACATTCTAAAACAAATTCGAATGGAGAAAGACTAATTGAAATCACTTAGAATGTACGTGTTGCCACAGGAGAGGAGAGGGGGGGCTGGGCCGGTTTTGTGAAACCTCACGCCAAATGTAAATTCTTATGCAGTAGAGAACCCTCTCCTGCTCTTCAGTACCAACCAAAGGAATGCCTTTGTCCTCCAGGAAACGTGTGCCTCAAACTATAACATCCAAACAAAAGTTAATTGGAACAATATTAAGAATGGTCCGTGGGGATCTAAAGAATAACCATGTTATATCACTTTTCATTTTGTGATGTTATTAAAAACCAAATACTGTAACTTAGGAAGGAAACCCCTTCGGCTGTTTAAGTTTCCATCCAATCAAATAAAAAATGTTATTGGTCACATACACGTGTTTAACAGATGTTATTGCGGGTGTACTGAAATGCTTGTGCTTCTAGCTCCGACAGTGCAGTAACATCGAACAAGTGATATCTAACAGTTTCACAACATATACCTAAAATACATGTAATCTAAGTAAGGAATGGATTAAGAATACCTATACATATGTCACAGAGGCATTCGACTTAGATACAGTGGCATAGTATGGAGTACAGTATATACACATGAGATGGGTGATGCAAAATTTACAAACAATTAAAGTGCCTAAGACATTGTAGAATAGTATAGAGTACAGTTCACACATATGAGATGAGTAATTCAAGATACAGAGACATTAAAAGTGGCTAGTGTTTAATTTCCTGAAAACTGGCCAGAGAGTCCTAATCTATGTCTATAGGCAGCAGCCTCTAATGTGCTGGAGATGGCTGTTTAACTGTCAGTGGTGTAGTATAGAATACAATATATACATATGAAATGAGTGATGCAATATGTAAACAATTTAAAAGTGACTAAGATACTGTAGAATAGTGTGGAGTGGAGTTGATACATATGAGAGGAGTAATGCTAGACACTGAACATTGTTAAAGTAGCTAGTGATCCATTTCTAAAAGTGGCCAGTGATTCCTAATCTATGTCTATAGGCAGACACCTCTGATGTGCTATTAAATGCTGTTTAGCAGTCTGATGGCCTTGAGATAGAAGCTGTTTTTCAGTCTCTCTGTCCCAGCTTTGATGCATCTGTACTGACCTCGCCTTCTGGATGATTGCGGGGGGAACAGGCAGTGGCTCGGGTGGTTGTTGTCCTTGATGATATTTTTGGCCTTCCTATGGCATCGGGTGCTGTAGGTATCCAGGAGGGCGGGAACTTTGCCCCCGGTAATGCGTTGGGCAGTCCGCAAAACCCTCTGGAGAGCCCTGCGGTTGTGGGCAGTGCAGTTGCCATACCAGATGGTGATACAGCCTGACAGGATGCTCTCGATTGAGCATCTGTAAAGGTTTGTGAGGGTTTTAGGTAATAAGCCAAATTTCTTCAGCCTCCTGAGGTTGAAGAGGGACTATTGCGCCTTCTTCACCACACTGTCTGTGTGGGTGGACCATTTCAGTTTGTCAGTCATGTGTACTCCGAGGAACTTGAAGTTTTCCACCTTCTCCACTGCGGTCCCATCGATGTGGATAGGGGGTGCTTCCTCTGCTGTTTCCTGAAGTCCACGTTGATCTCCATAGTTTTGTTGACGTTGAATGAGAGGTTATTTTCCTGGCACCACACTCCCAGAACCCTCACCTCCTTCCTGTAGGCTGTCACATCATTATTGGTAATCAAGCCTACTACTGTTGTGTCTGCAAACTTGATTTAGTTTGAGGCGTGCTTGGCCACGCAGTCATGAGCGAACAGTGAGTACAGTAGGGGGCTGAGCATGCACCCTTGTAGGGCCCCAGTGTTAAGGATCAGCAAAGTGGGGGTGTTGTTTCCTACCGTCACCACCTGGGGGCGACCCATCAGAAAGTCCAGGACAGAGTTGCACAGGGCGGCGTTCAGACCCAGGGCCTCGAGCTTGAAGCTATGGTGTTAAATGCTGAGCTATAGTCAATGAACAGCATTCTTACATAGGTATGCCTCTTGCCCAGATGGGAGAGGGCAGAGTATCAGTGGAGGTGATATGATCCTTGACAAGTCTCAAAGCAATTCATGATGATAGAGGTGAGTGCTTTGGGGCGATAGTAATTTGTTCAATTACCTTTACTTTTAGGTACAGGGACAATGGTGGACATCTTAAAGCATGTGAGGACAACAGACTGGGAGAGGGAGAGAATATGTCGGTGAACACACGCCAGCTGGTCTGCGCATGCTCTGAGGACGCGGCTAGGGATACCATCTGGGCCAGCAGCGTTGCGAGGGTTAACACGCTTAAATGTCTTACATCGGACATGAAGGAGAACCCAATATGATGTTAATAGAATATAAAGAACAATTAAACTATTTTTTGTTATGATAGGAATGTGATTTTAGTTAACGAGATCATAGTTTTCATGTCCCTTGCACATTAACTAAACCACACACCGAATGAGGTCAGAATCGCCTTTTTCGACCAGAGTGCTTAAAAGTAATGGAATAAATAGTTTTCTTGGGGGGGTGGGGGGGGGGAAAATCGATTGGTTTCAACAGAGAGACGAACAAAGACATCTAACTTACACATAAATACATTGCATTTCTTACCCAAACGGGCAGCAGTTTGTGAGCAAGGTGTAGGATTAATTTGAGAATGGTCCTAGAATGTATCCACGATAAAATGTCCCTTTATCTCTTACCATTGTGTATCTAGCCATCATTTCTAGTCAGTTCACTAGGGACATTTGTCTCATGTAATTGTGTATTCTGTATTATTATTTAGTTAGTTATTAAATAAATAATTAAATCAGTTTGTGTAGAACTGAATAATAAAAAAAGGCTGGGGTTCTTACGGATCCAAAAAGTCTGACGTTCAAAATTAGACTTATGAGGTAATGATTAATAAGGGACTTATCGATGTATAACATCTCCCGAATTAAACTCGATAACTCGTTAAACAACTTCTGTGGTGCCCCCAACAACGAGTTCATCGTTACACACAATATATATATATATATATATATAAATAAATAAATTGGGTAACAATTAAAACAGTTTGTTGAGTCGATAAATAACAGTCATCCCATTAAATCAAAGTCACGACACAGGGGATAAGAGAGGGGAGGATAATGATAGGTACTGTATTGTGCTGTGCTGAATATCATAGTATGTCTTTCTGTAGTTATACCAGGGAGGAAAGGGGGTGGATTGTGAGTAGCGGAGGTTCCTCAGAAGAGGAGGACCATCCTCATTGAATTTCATTTTTATTTATTTTTTAAACAAAAGTAATTATGACAACTTCCGGAGAACATCCAAGCTATCAGAGCTCTTGCAGCATGTACTGACACGATCAAATCAAAAAGATCAGAGAATGAATCTAAACTAAAAAAAAAGCACCCTTTTCAGGATCCTGTCTTTCAAAGATAATTCATAAAAATCCAAATAACTTCACAGATCTTAATTGTAAAGGGTTTAAACACGGTTTCCCATGCCTGTTCAACCATTAACAATTAATGAACATGCACCAGTCATTAAGACACTAACAGCTTACAGGAAGGCAATAAAGGTCAGTTATGAAAACTTAGGACACTAAAGAGGCCTTCCTACTGACTCTGAAAAACACCCAAAGAAAGATGCCCAGGGTCCCTGCTCACCTGGGTGCCATAGGCATGCTGCAAGGAGTTATGAGGACTGCAGATGTGGCCAGGGCAATAAATTGCAATGTCCGTACTGTGAGACTTCTAACACAGCGCTACAGGGCGGACGGACAGCTGATCGTCCTCGCAGTGGCAGACCACGTGTAACAACACCTGCACAGGATTGGTACATCCGAACATCACACCTGAGGACAGGTACAAGATGGCAACAACAACTACCTGAGTTACACCAGGAACGCATAATCCCTCCATCAGTGCTGAGACTGTCGGCAATAGGTTGAGAGAGGCTGGACTGAGGGCTTGTAGACCTGTTGTAAGTCAGACATCAACGGCAACAACGTTGCCTATGGGCACAGACCCACCGTCGCTGGACCAGACAGGACTGGGAAAAAGGGCCCTTCACTGACGAGTTGCGATTTTGTCTCACCGGGGTGATGGTCAGATTAACGTTTATCATTGAAGGAATGAGCGTTACATCGAGGGCTGCACTCTGGAGCAGGATCCATTTGGAGGTGGAGGGTCCGTCATGGTCTGGGGCGGTATGTCACAGCATCATCGGACTGAGCTTGTTATCATTGCCTGCAATCTCAATGCTGTGCATTACAGGAAAGACATCCTCCTCCCTCATGTGGTACCCTTCCTGCAGGCTCATCCTGACCTGACCCTCCAGCATGACAATGCCACCAGCCATACTGCTCATTCGGTGCGCAATACAGGAATGTCAGTGTTCTGCCATGGCCAGCGAAGAGCCCGGATCTCAATCCCATTGAGCACGTCTGGGACCTGTTGAATCGGAGGGTACGGGCTAGGGCCATTCCCCCCAGGTA
Organism: Oncorhynchus masou masou; assembly: GCF_036934945.1. Taxonomy (NCBI): domain Eukaryota; kingdom Metazoa; phylum Chordata; class Actinopteri; order Salmoniformes; family Salmonidae; genus Oncorhynchus; species Oncorhynchus masou. Next base: position 21,848,854 of record NC_088221.1, on the reverse strand, counting down.
TGTCTGGGAACTTGCAGGTGCCTTGGTGGAAGAGTGGGGTAACATCTCACAGCAAGAACTGGCAAATCTGGTGCAGTCCATGAGGAGGAGATGCACTGCAGTGCTTAGTTTCTGGTGTGGATACCAGCTGCATTGACTGTTACTTTTGATTTTGACCCCCCTTTGTTCAGGGACACAATATTAAATTTCTGTTAGTCACATGTCTATGGAACTTTTTCAGTTTGTGTCTCAGTTGTTGGATCTTGTTATGTTTATACAAATATTTACACGTTTACGTTTGCTGAAAATAAACACAGTTGACAGTGAGGGAGTTTCTTTTTTTGCTGAGTTTAGTACTGAAAGCATAAGCTCCAGCTAGCTAGCACTGCAGTGCATAAAATGAAAGACAATAGTTGACCTTTTGAACAAATTAATTTCTTCCAAAATGAAGAAGAAGCAAGAGATTGGGTGAGCAATACACACACACATATATTTTACATTCAACCAGAGAGGGATGCTATGTTAGCTAGCTGGCTATCCAACACAAACTCATACAAGTCAAGGTAAGCTTTTGGTTTTATTAATTTATTGCCACCGGGGCCCAGCTGTGTAACTGCTAAACCGCTTTCTGACTGTGCACTGTACTGGATGATTGTAGCTAGCGGGTTTACTAACGCATTAGTTCTAGTAGCTATGATTACTATGACAACAATGGAGGATGTGTGTAGTAGTTATAGCCGTTATAGGTTTGGCTTGGAAAGGTTTTTTCGCCTGGTTACAGACAGCTGATGTGTTGTGCACTGAAGTCCACATGCGAGGCAAAAGGTGAGAGGATGAGACCATGTAGATAGTTGCGGGAAGGAATTATATATATATATATATATACACAACGAGCAAAGTGATCATGCTGTTTGTAGGTGGCTGCTATGAAAGTGAACTGTTTGTGTGTGATCAGGGGTGTTTCATTCTGCCGATTCTGTGGAAAAACTTTTCTTAAAAACGAAACGGGGATAAAAACAATACCCAAATTTGTCCAATAGAAATTCACATTTGCAACTGTTGGACTAAGAATTACTAGATGCAGGCAAGAGTGTGCAGCGTAATTGAAAGTGTCACTGTTCTTGGTGTGTGCGGGCTTTCCACATCCCTAAAGGGAGCGTGGCCTGTTCACTAGGGATGGGGATTTGAAATTATTTCCCTATTCGAAAAGTATCATGAATTGTTGTCAGATATCTGGATATGAGAAATGTGTTTGTTTTTTAACTGAGCACTGCTGTGTGAGGGAAAGAGGCTGGCGCTCTATTGCTGCAGCTGAGGGAGGAAGAGCGAGATGCAGCCAAGGCAACTCAGCTACAGCCAAGACAGGCCAACTTGTAGCAGCCACAATGTTATTTAGCATCCCATATTATTATTATTATTATTATTATTATTGTGCCTGTTTCGAGTAGCTTAGAAAAGTCAAGGTTCCCTAACTGGCGGCCTGTGGGACGAATTTGGTGGGTGATTTTATTTGGCCCTTCAAGTTATCTATTTGTTTTTTATGTTTTATTGTTGGATATAAAAGACTAAAAACACCAGCAAATCATCTCCAAGTGATTTTAAATGTTGAAAATCTGTTCCAAAGTATTTCCACACGTAATAAAGAGATATTTAGCCCCGAGTGATGCTTGAGTCGTCACTACAGACCCGGGTTTGATCCCAGGCTGTGTCACAGCCCGCCGTAATACCCATGAGGCGGCGCACAATTGGCCCAGCATCGTCCGCGTTAGGGGAGGGTTTGGCCAGCCGGGATTTCCTTGTCCCGTGGCGAACTAGCGACTCCTTGTTGAGGGCCGGGCGCTTGCAAGCTGACGTCGGTCGTCAGCTGGACGGTATATCCTCCGACGCATTGGTGTGGCTGGCTTCAGGGTTAAGCGAGGAGTGTGTGAAGAAGCAGTGCAGGTTGGCAGGATCGTGTTTCAGTGGAAGCATGGCTCTCGACCGTCGCCTCTCCCGAGTCCGTTGGGGAGTTGCAGCGATGGGAGAATAACTACAAATTGGATATCAAGACAAAAGTTGAATCTAGGCTGAATCTAGTTGATGATCCCTGTTGTATGTAATTTAATTCACAAAAAAGCCTTTTTAGTATTAAAATAGGCCTATAATTTTGTATAGGCCTAATGCCGTTCTGATATTTTAATAACTCTGCACATCCCTTCCGTTCACCCCCATAAATAGCCAGCTGCAGAGAGAAGAGGTGCACGCTGGCATGGTGCCATAATGAGCAAGAAATATGTGCTGAAACACTAATGCAGATGTTCTGTTGTGGAGATCACAGCCATCAGGGGAGCTGTGTGTGTGTGTGTGTGTGTGTGTGTGTAGCATCCATCAGCATCACGTTTGAAATGTAGATTTGTGCGAGACTGTAGGAAGGAAGAGTGGTCCTCTACCTCACCTCTCCCAGATTACAGAGAGAGAAGAGAGGGGGAGAGAAGAGAGGGAGGGGAGAGAGAGACAGTGAGCAAGACAGAAGGTAAATCTTTTTGAATTCACTCACTTTGACCATCCACCACCCCCCTCTTCAGAGTACAAAAATAAACTTTGTTTTGTTGTTAAATGTACATTGTATACACATTACAATATTTTTTACAGTAGTTACAAGAGTAAAGTAATTTGATATAAATTGTGTTCTCAGTCATAACTATTATAGAACATGATCTTTTAAACCCACCCCTCAGCTACTCTCAGTCCATCCCACCTAGACGTGGCCAGAAAGTGACTTTTTGCACCTGAATGCCAAAAAGAGATAAGTGCTAAAAGTTTACCCATTTTGCATATCACACCATACCATAAAACATCCATGTCTTCATCACAGGAAAAGATAAGCAGTTGAGTTTGATATAATTTAAAAGCTTACAAACGGGGGTCAAACTATTTGGTGATTTTTTGGAGAGAAAAAAATGTTTTTTTTAAATCAAATGATAATTAACGTTTAAGGTTAAAAATTGTGTGTATACACGTGTATACTCTGATATTCTTTGAAATTCACAGGTTGCAGCTTAGATAATACTTCACATCATCTGAGGTTCAAGAGCATGTCTCAACTGATGGCGGGCACAACAACAAAAAACTCAGATTATGTCAAATAGGGTCATAGCTATTTGCAAATAGCTCAATGACCATTTCATTTAAAAAAAACGTTTATTTCAAGAAATCACCAAATAGTTTGACCCTGTTTGTAAGCTTTTAAATTATATAAATCCCAACCATTCATCTTTGGATGTTTCATGGTATGGTGGGGGGGCCTTTATCTATTGAATGTTTTGGCATTCAGGTCCAAAAAGTTACTTTCTGAGCACAATGATAATGGGCAAATATGTACGGAAGGTTTTGTTCAAATCAAAAAGCGGTGCTCTCAAAGTGTGACTGAATTCAAATGGATTTACAGAGGAGGAAAGCTTGAGAAATGGTCTACTGACACGCTCTACTCCATGTACCAGATGAATGTAGATGCACGTAAATATATACTGTAAATGACTGATCCCACAGCGCCATCTCACTCACACAATCACTCACTCTCTCTGGGGGTACTGCATAACTGTGGAGCCCACATTATAAAATACCCCCAAGAGTTGGGATGAAAAAAATACACTCACACACAACCCACCAACGCACACCCCTGTTACAACTCAACAATACAAAACACACATCCCTGCTATAACTCAAACCACAAATACACACACCACTGTTACAATTACAGAAACCCACATACCACTGTTATAATTCAACAAACACACACCCATTCAAATTCATCAGCAATACACAAATTAACATACATCACACACCCCTGTAGAGCGGGCGGAGATCGGAGTGCCTTGTGAGAATTCTTTGGCGAGTGGGTAGCCTCTGCCATCTGTTCTATTGGCCAACGTGCAGTCACTGGAGAATAAACTGGATGAGCTACGTTTGAGACTATCCTACCAACGGGACATTAAAAATCTAATGTTTTATGTTTCACAGGGTCGTGGCTGAACAACGACACAGATAATATACAGTTGGCTGTGTTTTCCGTGCATCGACAGGACAGCTGCATTCGGTAAGACGAGGGGTGGTGGTGTGTCTATTTGTCAATAACAGCTGGTGCGCAATGTAAAAAATTAAGGACGTCTCGAGGTATTGCTCGCCTGAGGTAGAGTACCTCATGATAAGCTGTAGACCACACCATCTATAATTTTTCATAGCCGTATATTTACCACCACAAACCGTTGCTGGCACTAAGATCGCACTCAACGAGCTGTATAAGGCCATAAGCAAATGCTCATCCAGAAGTAGTGCACTTTAAAGCAAGCAAACTTAAATCAGTTTTACCACATTTCTACCAGCATGGCACATGTGCAACCAGAGGGGGAAAAAATACATAAATAAAACTCTAAAGCACCTTTACTCCACACAGAGACTCATACAAAGCTCTCCCCCGCCATCCATTTGGCAAATATCACAACCAGAAGCCATGGATTACAGGCAACATCCGCACTGAGCTAAAGGCTAGAGCTGCCGCTTTCAAGGAGCGGGACACTAATCTGGACGCTTATAAGAAATCCCTCTATGCCCTCAAATGAACCATCAAACAGGCAAAGCGTAAATACGGGAATAAGATTCAATCCTATTACACCGGCTCTGACACTCGTCGGATGTGTCAGTGCTTGCAAACTATCACAGACTACAAAGGGAAACCTAGCCATGAGCTGCACAGTGATGCAAGACTACCAGATGGGATAGATGTATTTTTTGCTCATGTCGAGATAAGCAACACTGAAGCATGCATGAGAGCACCAGCTGTTCCCGAATGACTGTGTTAACGCTCTACGTAGCCGATGTGAGCAATACATTTAAACAGGTCAACATTCACAAGGCAACGGGGCCAGACGGATTACCAGGATGTGAACTCCAAGCATGCACGGACAAACTAGAAAGTGTCTTCACTGACATTTTCAACCTCAACCTCTCCCTGCCTGAGTCTGTTTCAAGTAGACCGCCATAGTCCCTGTGCCCAAGAAAGCGAAGGTAACCTGCCTAAATGACTACCGCCCCATTGCACTCACGTCGGTAGACATGAAGTGCTTTGAAAGGCTGGTCATGTCTCACATCAACATCATAATCCCGGTACCCCTGCACACTGACTCGGTACTGGTACCCCCTGTATATAGCCTCATTATTCATATTTTATTGTGTTACTTTTCTTTTATACCTTGGTTAAGAAAATATTTACTAAATAAATTAACAATGGAGTTAAGGGCTTGTAAGTAAGCATTTCACGGTAAGGTCTACTGTGATATTCAGCGCATGTGATAAATTCAATTTGATTTGTTCAACCATAAACTGTCCAGCTGCACAATAACTAGGGCTGGGGATTTCCAGGGACCTTATGATGCGATATTATCATGATACTTAAATCTAATCAACATTTATTGGTAGCGTATACAGTTTAGCAGATGTTATAACAAGGTGCAACAAAATGCTTATTTTACAAGCTCCTAACAATGCAGTAAAATGTCAGACAAGTATATAAATAATTATACCCATATATCTTGAAATGTCGTAATGAATCCAATTCAGCCAAATAGCACTGTAACATTAATCCACATGCAATCTATAGGTATATACACCGGATGAATTTACACTAGATGTACTAAGAATGATATGTACAGCAGTAGATATAGTAGAATGAGCCATGTCAAGAATCCAGTATATAAATTAATTAATATGGTGTGTACAAACAGTGTAACTAAAATACAATGCACAATAGTAGTATAAATAATAGAATAAGCTTTGTCGAGAATACAGCATTTAAATACACAGTACAAAACCCCATAACAAAATGGGTAGAATTGCAGGAATTTAGCTTCCGGACCAAAGTCCAGAGTACACATATATATGTACGTGAATGGTGTGTATAGACAGTATAGAAATAAAAAAGGTGTGTACATCAGTATTTATATAGGATGAGCCACGGCTAGAATACAGTATATGCATATATAAAGTAGGTAAAACAGTATGTAAACATTAATAAAGTTGGCTTTTTAGGTGCTGATATGATTTGTATAGAGATGATGAATGTATCACCATGCCATATGTATTGCGATCGGATAATGCGATTTATTTGTGATTCAATGTTACAAACATACAGCACATCGTTATGTCAGCTGCAGAGCGACAAGAGAGCAATGAGAAAATAAGTATCGATATATCGTCAACAATGATATTGTGATACTCAACTGTAGCGATTTTTTGCCCCATCACTACAAAGAACACACTACCGCCACCAGGTAGCAGAGTGTCCTCAATCAGTTGTTAAAGCCCTCTTTGGTTCACCTTCCCCGTGCTGCAAAGGGACATGATTTCATAAGTCTGTGAGAATGTGACACTTTGTTTTGGTTTGGGTTTTTTATACCACTTACTGTGATTGTATCCTTCAAACATCACATTTGAAATGTAGTTTGTTCAAGGACTGTATGTTGATACAAATGTAAATTGGTGTACGCTGCGGAATATTTTATACAAAAGATGCATTTTGCTCTTTCCTCCCTCCCTTTCCCTCAGATGAGTCTTGGTTTTTATTTGTTAGGAAATTGAGTAAAACGACCTCTGTTCTGAGGCAAACCTAGACCCCACCCATCTGTAGATCCCAGACAAAGCAACAAGGAATCTGACCAGTTCAAAGACTACACACTCACTCCCAATCTATCGGGCTAATTGCCAAGATTCTTCATCCTTGGTACTTGTGTTCTTTCCGTTTCTTATAATTTCTCTCAAATGGCATAATTACCGGCATTTCCGTTCAATTTGTCTAATGCAAAGGCTATTGAGATCATAACACTGTTGGGTGGGATTCAAACCGCTGCTTAAGTCAATAATGATGCGATCTAAATGGTCTTAAATCAGACATCTCCTGGCACAGACAGCGTGGTTCACAGGGTGGGCATGAGCATCCACCAACAGCCTGCCAAAGGACTGGCATGGCCGCTGTGTTTAATGTAATTGACCGAGTCACCCGTGGAGGAGATGTATTTGTTAACCAGGGCCAAATAAATTATCTTATGGTTTGTGATACTAGTACTACTGCCAGTTAAGAATAAGAGGTGTGCAGGCGGAAGTATGTGAAGAAAGGGTTCTAAACTTTTCTATGGCAGGTTTGTTTGAATTGCAGCCTGACCCTGCCTCTACACCTCCGTCTGTTCTATCTTATCTCCCTCTTCCTTTTAACTGTTCGTAATTGAATGGAGGCCAGGCCGCCTGAAATCTCACATGGACACAAGGTCCTCCGCAATCAAACGTTCTTCGTATGCCACAGACAGGGTTTCACAACACAAACATAACTGTTGTTCGTTTGTGAAACTTGTGGTCTAATAGTTTAAACAGCAGATGATTGTCTCGTTTCACGAGTTTCTCATTTCACGAGCTACTGCGTAAAACTCAAAAGGAATGCGTAGAACACAGGAAGGCATAATGCAGTTGGACTGATGTGAACAAGCAAATATCTCCATTAATGATTCCCTACAAAGTAGGCTTTCGCTTACATGTGTGGCTTGGCTACAATGTTGCCGCACGAGGTACAGCTAGGTTGTTTTATGATACCAACTATGTTGTAAGCTTCTAAATGTATCAAGGAGTAGGTAGCGATGATGATAGGATAAAATAGTATAAGGGTGCATGCAGTAGGCTAGGCTATGGCTTTCATCATTCTGACTGCAAAGATTAAACCACTCACGCAAACCGTTCAGGCTACTCATTTACTATGGAATATTCTTCCCTAATTGTTTTACTGATACATTCATTCCAAAAATATATAAAATCACTGTCTGAATCTCATTGTAGCCACATCTCCTCCTGCCCAGTGACTGCTCGTTGTTACACTCATTGTATGTAACCGCGGGCTATTCGCACAAAGTGCTTTGAAGCGTGAAGAGCAATTGCCTGCAAATCCAGCAGGGCGCTAACAAAGCCTTACCTAGGAAATGTGCCCGTCTTCATTGTTTTCGGGAAAGGTACTGTCCGTTTTCTCCTCCCGTTTACCGAGCTGCACGCCGCTGTTTCAAATCATCAAATCATGAATACTGCACATTTGTTGCCTGGCTACCCAGACTCCACGCTCCGGCCAAACGCCACGCCCACGGACGAGGAAAAAAACTATTTAGCGAACACAGAGCAGCAGAATAGTTCAGTTTGAGTCGTCAGGCTAGCACATTCGGTCTGTCATATTGGCCTTTTATCAATTAGATTTGCCCGCCTCCTGCGTCCTCTCTCGCCTGCTTTTGCAAAAGGTCAAAGTTAATCGAGGAGAGTCGGCAAGGAGCGTGAACTTGGATGAAAATGGCTTGCTTGAAATGAGACGGTCCTGCTCCACTCAAGCGTCATTAGGCAAATTAGGTTTACACAGGGGTGGATCCGAAAATAAATGCGTAAAGTGCTCAAAACAAATTGTTAGCTGTGCAAGACATTGTATAGATGAAATAATAAGGATCATATTGTTTTTAAACGTGTGCATGTTTTTGTCCTCTGACAAAACAAAAGCTGATTTCAAAACTCTTTCAGTTAGGATACACATGGTACTTTAATCCTTTGATGTTTTGGGGAAACCAATAAGTGGTCGAGCATTTTTAAATCTGCCACACCCCTATGTTATTTATTGTTTTATATATGAAATGTCTTGCTCAACTAACTTTATTTGTTTTGAGCACTTTACACATTTATTTTGCGATCCACCCCTGTAAACGTTTGCCTAATGATATACAAGTAGAGAAGGACCATCTCGTTTCAAGCAAGTGCATTTCCATCCACGTTCACTCTCCTCAGCATGTCTCCTCAATTAACTTTGACCTTTTTCAAAAGGAGGCGAGCGAGGATGCAGAAGGTGAGCAAATCTAATTGATAAAAGGCCAAGAGTATCCTCCATGAAAGGTGGCTATCGAGGAGAGGAGGACACTCTTCTGTTTGCCTACCAACAAATTGACACATTCCTCGACCAATCAACCACATTAAATGATATAATGTGAGCTAAACTTAAAAATAAAGTACTAATGTTACTAGCCCCACTACAACAACAAAAATACTTAAATATATGTAATTTTGTCCTCTAAAATGTCTGACCGGTGGCTTCAAAGCCTCTCATTGGCCAATAGATAGCATTATCAACCCGGGGTTTATATAGGCCTACATCATTGGTTGTTACCAGTTTGTAACCTATTTGAAATATAGTGCCTTTAAGTGTGGGGGATCATCAGCCACGAGTTGACTTGAAGCAAAGAACTGCAATTTAAAGAGGTAAATTGTAAAAAAGTAAAACGGGCTAATTTCCTATTTTAGCTACCAATAGATGGTTGGTTGCTTAGCAACAATGCACAATGAGCACTTGTGTCTCATACCTCGTAACAATTGTTGGTAAACTAGATAGCACATTTTTTGCCATATAAGCATTGACATGAAATCAGTCAAAACACCTCAAAACAAGAAAATGGTATCAAGAACAAGATGAAACTAGCTGAAATGAGACACGATTCCCCACATGGCAGTTTCTTGTCATTGTTAGCCATCTGGCCATCCATAATCACAACAACTCAGAGACTTCTGCCCCGTTAAGCCGTGCACATTGTTTTCGTGACGTTGTCAGCTAACCCATCTATAGAGCCTACAATTATCCATTTCAATGTAAGAATGGTTCATAAGGTGAGAGACTTTACCTCATAGACCAGGGGTGATCATGTCAAGTCCAAATGGAGACCTAATGAAAGAATTGCAGCCTAATGTGCTGGACTGCTAAATCCTTAAAATCCTTATGCAGAACTACAATTCCCTGATGAAGGCATGGAGTCATATTATCTCTAGGATGCTGCCTATATAGTAGCATCACATCTATGTTGTCCCATGGCCGCTGCATGCGTGTGTGTGTTTGCATTTGTGTTTATCTTGTCTTTTCCAAGACTTACCTCATCTGGTGCTCCTATTTCCTTTAGTCCATGTGTCTTCTAGGATAGAACGGGACCCTGGGAAAAAAAGAAAGTTCCAAATTAGGTAGGAGACATAACGCGTGTGCACTTGTGTTAGTTTGCATGCAGTCATGTGTGTATGTTTGTGTGCTTTGTTGTGAGTTGGCAAGTGTGTGGATGTTTGAGCTCCACTATTGGTTCGTGTGTGTTAGTCTTTCATTTGTGCTCAAGCATGTGTGTGTTTATACTGTTTATGGAAGTGTGGGCATGTGTTTTCCTGGCCCTTTGCCTGTGTGTTTGTGCGCTGCTTTCTTAATTGTCTCATCAGTAAATGTCAAACGTCCAAATGGCTCCTCGGTCCAGATTTATTTATTCATTTGTACTCCATCAGATGCAGCCACTGCTGCGGCACGCTGCAATTACAGCAGAGCACAGAAATATGTCCATGAATAATAAATCACTACACAACTAGAGCTGGCCAGCCGGATGGCCATGTACAGTCACAGTTGCACAGAGAGAATCAACATAAATAGAGCAATATTTTTTATTTCATTTTACCATGGCTTTAGCAGGTATACTAGATATATTTGCTGAGAGCATATTGTCTTACAGCAATGACCTACACTTTTAAAAAGTTGGAACCAAATAAGGTTGTTGAGAGCGATGACATGGGGGAACCATTTTAGTGTCTTTGAAGAATCCTAAATGGGTTTGTTCTTTGACAAAACAAACAAAAATGTAAAACCCAGAATGTTTCGGCCCTCCAGGACCGGTTTTGAATAGCCCTGTTTTAGGGTTTTAAACCTTATTTGCATATTTCCCAGAGTACCTTTCAAGTTAATTTTAGAATTACCAGTACCACCAAAGAGTTTCTAAACCCAGAGGCGCAACATTGCGAGTCTTCCGGGAACGCTTGCAAAACAGAGCAAATGGACCAGGCCGGGGTTTGAGTAGTCAATGAGAGAAGTGAAAATGACTCCTTAGCTGTTAATTTTCACAAAATATAAAGGCACAACCTAGATTAGAGCCAATGTCCTAAGTAGTTGAACATGTTATTACTCCAACCTCATGAAAGTGACAAACCGATACATATTCATTTTTGTCAAAAACTACTTTATAACAAAGGAGTGCCTTTGATTTGACGGCTTGCACATGAGCAGTTCAGCGAGAGACAACCGTTAGACCTGATGACATGTTTCTGAGCATGAGCTTAGCTAGCCAATGTCGTCATGACAAGTGTGATCGGGGATTTCTATTGGATAAGCACTTTCTGTACATCTTCATATTGTACTGCCTTTGGTCCCATCCATGACGGTATTTTGTAGTGACAGAGAAATGGTTGTTGCATTGATTCATTTTCAGTCCTGTGGACTTCACCAAGTGAGATTCTGAATGAATATACTGTACGTTGTCATTCAAATTTAATTAATTAAGACAATGCATAAATGCATAATACGGTGGTCTGAACCCCGTAGTTTTGAGGCCACATCAGGCCTGCAAGTCACATTATGCTGGTTTGCAAAGTGATGTGTAATTCCTATTGGAATCCAGGCAGAAGGGGGATATCAAACATTTTGAATTTGTATTCTCCCCAAAACCTGCATTCGGAATGAACAGGGTTGAGAAGACAAAAATGTGAAAATACCTTTAATAGGGAACAACCATTTCAGTAACGAGTGGAAAAGTTCACAATTGTTATTTTATTTATGGTTGAGTAGCATAAGATTAACTCATCAATCAATGTACATGTAGAAACATATATATCGAAACAAACTATTTCAAAAATCAACCTGCAAGAGAGCTTGCTGGCAATTATGATATTGATGGGCGTGGTTTTGGTTCAACTCTGGTTATTAACATTAACACTGGGATTCTTTCACACCAATGTGTGTTAGTTTAACTCTTTACAGTGTTTATTAAATTCCTGAATCAACACTAGTTAACACTGGCTAATGTGCTGTGTGCTATGAAAGCGACACGTCTGCATGCTTCTAAACATTTCAAGAACCTTTAGATGCAACATCAGAGGTTCTTTATAGGGCAAGAGATCTCCAAGGAACCTTACGAGCTGAGGAATAACACAATTTTTCAGTGTAGGAAAAACATGTTGCAGAAGAGAGATTTCAGTAGATAGAGCAGCATAGATGATCAATACAGTATAGACGAACAGAGGATGTGTAGCACTGAAAGACACTCAAAGGCCTTTGCAGAGTGGACTAACATACACACAGTCACAGTGAGACACACACACACACACACACACACACACACACACACACACACACACACACACACACACACACACCAGTACTCACAGCCTTTACACAGAAACGTCCATTCATACACATACTTACAGATCTATCTATTGCAAATGGATGAGTGATTACACACACTCACTCAGAGACTTCTCAAGACAGTGACTGTTAACACACACACACACACAGACCACTCCAGAGCAGATGACTACCACACTCACAGGTGAGCTGTCTCTGAATTCACCTCAAGTTACATAATATAAAAATGTTGTGTGTGTGTGTGTGTGTGTGTGTGTGTGTGTGTGTGTGTGTGTGTGTGTGTGTGTGTGTGTGTGTGTGTGTGTGTGTGTGTGTGTGTGTGTGTGTGTGTGTGTGTGTGTGAACTGTAAACAGTCTGTATGGCCTAAGTAGTTGTCGGATGTAAGTCATAGTAAGTTGCCTTAGGCCCTAGACAAATTATGACTTATATCCTCTCCACCTCACCTCTTTCTTTTCCTCCTAGTCCCACCCTCTCCTCTCCCCCAGATCAGGTACAGTAGCTGAACACATGAGCCAGGTGCTTATCCTCTTATCCATGTATGCCATATATGTACAGTACATAGTGTCAATCACCAACAGTTTATATCCCTGCCTTTCTCCTTTGCTTGGATTACATAGTGACTGACTGTGTGTGTGTGCATGTTTGTCAGTGTGAGAAAGAGAGAGCATTGTGTATGAGACACGTGTGTGTGTGTGTGTGTGCGAGCATGCCTGCGTAGCTCACCTTTCAACATACCTCCTCTGAGCAGTCTCTTTGAACATGGCCAACGATCAGGCTTGCTGCTCTAAATACTGTAGGAACCTGCATCTGGCTTCCTGCTCTCTCTCAGCGCTATGAGTCAGGCTACTCTCAAAGACACACTCCTCCCCCTCCCCCATCTCCCCATTTTCAATGAAATCACCTCTCTCGTTAGTCGGTGAGCTCCTTCACTCTTCCACCCATAGAAGCCGTTGGTACTATAGTTAGTTAACTTCCTGTCTGTGATGTTTTGAAACCTCTATGGTTTCGCTTTTAATCTCCCACTTAATTACTCTCAACTTAATTAGTATCATCATCATCATCATGATCATTATTATCCACTGTATTTCATCACTGTTTTTGTCTTCCACTTTTTCCTACTGTCTTTCTTGTCCTTGTGGTCATCATCATGGATGTCATCACTGTGACGTCCTCTATTTGCGTTTGTCCATCATCATCATCATCATCATCATCATCCTCCTCCTTTTCCGTTCAGTACTAGGACCATGTGATGACCATGGAGTTAGGGAGCATATCATCTTTAGTCTCTAAGCATCCTCTGAACAGCTGGTCACCGCTCAGATCCATCCCAGAATGCTGTTTCCCGCGACAGTAATCAGGGCCGTTACCACAGCAAACGAGCGTAGCCGTTTCCATAGCAATGGAACCGTCCTATCTTGGCGGTCGTCCCATGGTTTAAAGCTCTGCTCATTTCATCCCATCTGTTTCCACTGATTAGCGTGCAGCCACTGATTGAATATGAGTCAATACGTCACAAAGCAGTGCTGACACAACGCCCCTCTGGATCCAACTGGTTCTTAGAAGATGGGATGAAGGCAGGGGCAACAGGAACAGCAAAGTGATGGTAGCAACTTTCTGTAGTGATCCTCGCTATATGAGCCACGTTACAATTATCACCAAGTGGGAGTGAATTAGGGTCACCTCCCCACCCTGCCGTTTGCTACATTGCTGATGGAGTGGGATGTGCCAGTGAGGCCGTCAGAGAGGTGTGCACACGTGAGGGTCTTGGTATAGAGGAGCGTGGGGACAGGCTTTCATGAAGAAATGGGGTAATGTAGCGACGTTTATACAACACATAACAACCTCGTGAAGTGGTTCGGACCTTTTGGTGTAGCAGTTAAGGTGTCGGCGTTACAGTCGTCGGACCTGGGTTCGAGTCACGGTCAGATCTACCCCCTGAATTCACTACATGTCTTTACAGTGTTCATCATGTTGTTCATGGGTACCTCTGTACATTGAGAGGTTTCTCCATCATTAACCTCTAAAGTTGCAGTTGTTCTTGTTCAACAGTTCTGATGATATAGCCAATCATCTAGCATTGTCATTTGGCCACTGCTGGAGAGGTGTCAAGGCTTTCCAATGAAGATTGTCTCAACTGAATAAGATACCGTGAGTGATGTGGATCAGTAGACATGGTCTGTGGCACATGCAGCATGTGACTTGACTACAAACACTTTCGCATGTACAGTGCCTTCAGAAAGTATTCACACCCCTTGACTTTTTCTACATTTTGTTGTGTTACAAAGTGGGATTTAATTGTTACGATCTACACAAAGTACTCTGTAATGTCCAAGTGGAAGAACAATTCTAACATTTGTATAAAAATCAAACACTAATATATCTTGATTGGAAAAGTTTTTAAACCCCTGAGTCAAGACATGTTAGAATCACCTTTGACAGTGATTACAGCTGTGAGTCTTTCTGGGTAAGTCTCTAAGAGCTTTGCAAACCTGGATTATGCAGTATTTTCACATTATTCTAAAATTCTTCAAGCTCTGTTAAGTTGGTTGATGATCATTGCTAGACAGTGATGTTGAAGTCTTGCCATAGATTTTCAAGACGATTTAAGTCAAAACACATAAAGGAACGGAGCATTGACAGTGCAGGTGGCCAGTGAGTTGAGGGAACTGTAGAGAAACCATATGCTGGTTGTATGGACTTTATGTTGTCGTCCGAGATGAGAGAGAGAGTTTTTGTGTGAAGAACCAAATTGTTTGCTGTTAATTAGACTGAAACACACATCTACCTTCAGGTCAACTGTGATTGTAAACACACCGCTTCACCTCTGTGTGTGTGCATGCAGCCAGCTGTGACTCACCTCTCTCTGAAGGCCAATTAGTAGTCCCCCTTTTTCTTTTCTCTCTTATCTACAACTCCCCCTTCTTTCCCTCTTTCCCCTCTTTTTCCTCTCCTTCCTTTTTTAACTTGCTCAGAATTTTCACACAAGAAGTTTGAAATCTTTGGTCTTTCCCAGCATCCTTCACACCATCTGTCTTTCTCTGAATCTTTTAAAGATAATCTCTTCTCAATTCCCAGAAAGACAGGGACCTTCCCCTATCACCACCTCTCATTTTCTCTGTCACCTTCTCTCTCTCATCCATGACGTTCTCTCTCTTTTCTTCACACCTTACAACACACACTGACACAAACACACACACAAACATATACTCATCTTGCCCCATCCAACAAAACAGTCTCCTACTCCATATACAATAGGAGACGATAATAGAACAATTTTGACTCTGATGTCACTACGATAGCAAACATATTCTAATCTTAATGTCTTACACAAGTAATGTCTAATGTTAACACATTACATTACATTTACATTTAATTCATTTAGCAGACGCTCTTATCCAGAGCGACTTCATTGGTGTGATATAGTGATAACCGTTGACTAAAGTCATTGATGTTTTCTTTTGTACACACACACACACACACACACACACACACACACACACACACACACACACACACACACACACACACACACACACACACACACACACACACACACACACACACACACACACACACAGTGTGTCAGATCTATCACCAACACACTGTCCCTTGCTCATACTCAGTAATCTGCTCATTATCAGGCTGGTGGTGATGTAAGCTGGATGTTAAGTCTGTAATGGTTACATGGTGTTTGACAGATTTGACAAAGGCTTCAAGCTCATTGTCAGGGCTGTCGGAATCAGTCCAATCTGTTAACAGAGAGAACCAAAAAGTAACAGGAGAAAGAAGGATATAAAATATGATAGTGAACTATGAGCATCAGATGTGTACATACTGTAAATGTATACAGCTGCATAATGCAGGCATACTCAAACTGATTGCTGAAAACACATGGCAACATTCGCGAATACACACACAGGGAGCTGTCCACTTCTATCAACACAAACAAGTTGCCTGTAATGCTCACACACAAGCATAATAAACCTATACCCAGTAATGGGGAAATGTCTATTTCTCCTCTGGTTCACTTCTAGTTGTTTCAGTCACTGATGCCTCTCTCACAGCTCCACATATGAGACCCATATGTTTCTTTCTCTTGTCCTCCCCCTCACTCCTTTTAACACAACCAAACATGGAGTGGGGACAGTAATAACCACGACACCTTCCTCTGGTGGAGCTCTGTCTCCTTGTCCTCCTCCGACAGCGGCTCCCTTACGCTCACCCGCCACTAGCTCGCTGGGAAGTAGGTTGTTGCCATGGTGACAGTGCACTTGACGGACAGGTTTGTGTATGTGTACTGGCGCTCAGTGAGGAACGTCCCCATTACCTGCAATTAGCAGCTCCACTACTCTACACACACACACACACACACACACACACACACACACACACACACACACACATACACACATATTTACAGTTGGCTCCAAAATTACTGGCACCCCTGACTGGCAATGCGCAAACAATACTTTAAAAAATATAAACAATATCATTATAGAGATAAGCTCAAAATACCAACATGTGAGAAATACTGTACTTTATTAATGTTTCAGTGGAACCAACCAAAATCATACAATTATTTAATACAACATACATTTCACCAAAATCAAGGTTTCATAATTATTGGCACTCCTCATTTAGTACTAATGCAAACAACTCTGGCAAGGATAACAGCATGGAGTCTTTACCTGTAATGTTTGACAAGATTAAGGAACACATTTGGAGGGATTTTGGACCATTCCTCTATGCAGATCCTTTCAAGATCCTTCACATTCTTGGGTTTGCGCTTATCAACTGCCCTCTTCCACTCAGCCCACAGGTTTTCCATTGGATTGAGGTCCGGCCACTGAGAGGGCCATGGCAGAACATTGCTTTTGTTGCCACAACTATTTCTGTGTGGATCTTGAGGTCTGTTTTGGGTCATTGTCTTGTTGGAACGTCCACCTAAGGCCAAGTCCCAGACTTCTGGCAGAGGCAACCAGATTGTCAGCCAGAATTGCCTGATACTTGGTGGAATTATGCCATCAATCTTAACCAGTGCCCCTGGACCTCTGGAATTAAAACAGCCCCAAAACATCACTGACCCACCACCATATTTCACCGTGAGTACGAGGTGCCTCTCCTTGTATGCATCTCTGTTTCGACTCCAAACATGCCGATGCTGTATCTGACCAAACATTCAATTTTGGTCTCATCTGACCAGAGCACCTTCTTCCAGTCATAATTTAAATGACGTTTGGCAAAAAACTCCAAGCGCTTGCGTCTGTGTCTTGGAGTCAGAAAGGGCTTTCTTCTGGCAACTCTTCCAAAGAGCATGTGGTTGTGGAGGTGGCGTCTGATGTTGCTTTTTGAAACCTGGTGATCCCAAGATGCCACCAAGGACGGCAATTCTTTCACAGTGATTCTTGGGGATTTTGTTGCTTCTCTCACCATCCTCCTCCCTATCCTGGTTGGGCAAAATGCATTTGCGTCCTCTACCCGTGAGGTTTTCAACTGTTCCATATCTTTTAAAAAAATGAACAATTGTCCTGACAGTGCTCAGTGGTATATTTAATTGTTTGTGTATCTTCTTGTAGCCATTACCAGATTCATGAAGGTCTACAACCATCTGTCAATTTTGAACTGCCAGTTCTTTTGTTTTCTTCATTGTGTTGGATGACAAAGGGATACTGCAAGCTTGTTACCTAATTTTTATATGTAGGTTTTTATCAACCTTAGATGAATGCACTGACTCTAAGTTGCTCTGGACAAGAGCGTCTGCTAAATGACCAAAATGTCAATGTTAAAAATAAACATTTGCCGAGCACACTGCTGGATATCATTCTAATGAGCTCCGCCCTTAAACTACTTGTATTTTGATCAAATATGTCCTTGTTTGGAGGCGGTCTTCATTAGAATAATACCCAGCAGTGTGCTTTGGAAGTATTCATTTTTACATTTACATTTTGCTCATTTAACAGAGACTCTTATTGAGAGACTTACAAACTGTGTATTAAATTAAATAAGAATATACCACAGTCATAGCAAGTAAAAAGATGATGTTACCATTATCGAGAATGTTGTAGTTAAGCGTGTTACTTGCAAGTATATCTTTCTATCTTTCTGCAAGTATATCTTTCTAGAAAATACTAAAATACATGTATTCTAATTCAACTGTTACGAAATAGGCAACATGAATTGTAGGTCGGTCCAGCAAGATATAAACAACAAAATAGGCATTGAAGTACCTACAGTATGTCAAATACATGTGACATAAATACTGCCTGTCGTTGGTACTAGCTAACAGCACTGTACATCTGAAGCAGTTTACTAAGCACTGTGCTTCCAGTAATGCACTGTAGATTCTAGAAATACAGCATGTTACTGTAGTCAGGTGTTCCAGTAACATGCTGTAAATTTGTGTTACAGTAAAGGTCCTATAAATCTAAGGTAATGTCTTGGCTTCTTTTTGGCTGCTGCCAATAATTTACTGTACATTTACAGTAACCTACTTGCTACTATGCTGCCTGTGCTACTGTTAAAATGGCAGAACGTTTTTTACAGTGTATATATAACACACTGTACTCTCTCCGCTGTTGTCACACAGTTGTCATCGCTCTGCAGGCCTAATCTTGCATATGCAGGCAATGTTGTTTATGCATGAAGTCTGCCTTCTTATTTATAGTACAATAGTTACATCACTGGTCCACACTCAAAACAAGAGAGTTGAAATGATTCTAGTCGGCTATATATTATTCAAGAAGCGGTTACAGACAACCTTGATCTTTTGGCACAATGAGCGCTGTTGCTTCAGCATTACTAAATCAGGTTTGGTTGAACCACGGTCCTGTAGTCTGGCTGCTCTCATTCTTCCTCCCCCAGAACTCCTACTGTGGCCGCAAATCAGAAAACAGCAGAACTTTCCCTCAGAGCAACACATCAAAGTGATTATAACACCATCAGCAAGAACATTAGCAGTTACACTTTACAGAGAGGGACTATCATGAAGTAAATACGACATTGTCAAATGAATTATATAGCATCGCACATAGTGAACTTGTAACAACAACATCCTCTTATGACTAAAAGTAAAAGTTTGACCCAAGTTGCTTTCGGTCTCATTTGTCATAACATTGCATCACCTGTCACTAGTTGTGACACAGGATGTTATTCTCACCGCAGCCTTTGTGACTTCAAATGAAGCTTTACAATTCAAAATTAGCCTTCGTGATACATTAATCTGTCTTCTCCAAGTCAGATGAAATTTTCTGCCAAGTGTAATGGTTTTCTAGATGAAAATCCGTTTCAGTGTCAGTGAGACCGCTTCCAGCTGTTTTATAATGACAAAGCTAGGACGGCGTAAAATGATTACAATTCTCATACCTTTCTCTCTTTCTCTCTCCCATCCAAGTCTCTACCCTAATATTTCACTTATTTTTTTCATCCCTTTTTCCAGTCATTTTTTCGCTTTCCATTCTGTTCGTATCCCTCTCTTTTTCCTCTTCCAGCCTCAAACAGAAATACACAGCTGTGGGAAGACTGCGGCCCTCTCACATTTTGTCTTGCCTAACATCCATAAATACAGACAGGGAATAGAGAAGCCACCTGCAACCTCTCTTCTGTTCACTAGGTTATGATAGAATAGAAGAGCAGGCTGACCATGAAAAATGACCACGCCCCAGCTATTTCTCCTGAGGCACACATAACAGTTAATGCTGTTATTTCACATGGATTGATGGAAGTCCTAAGTGTTAGAATGTGGTGTGAGCATTTTTAGCACCCGCTCATGAAAATATGAATTTTCATTTTGCAACTCGCTGTGCCTGGCATTACTTCCCTTGGTGGGCGCTGTGCCACTCGTCATGCCTAGCTCCCCTCAGAGCTTATCGGCACCTGCAGGTCATAAAAACAATGGAGGCTGATTGCAGAGAAGCGGAGGGCGTGTGGAAGCCCACGCATGACAGGAAAAGATACTCCTCAGAGCCAAACACACACGCCAGCTCCCAATAAACCCTCCAGGATGAAACACACCGTGGTCAGCTCCCAACACACACGCTAGAACACAGCAAACCTGCTACAGTACCATCCAAAGACGTGGATGACACTTCTCCAAAACAACAACAACCCAGCGTCATTAAACATGTTCTCCAACACACTTCTCTTTGAAAACAAGCATACACATACTGAATCATATAGTTGAGCTAGAGACATCCATCCAAATATTTTCACTGTATTGGTTTAGGTAACGATGGGAGGGGAAGAAGCAGTGGAGTTTAACACTTAGATGTGAGCAGAAAGCATTACGAAGATCAATTCAGAATGCAGCACGGACACATAGAAATATGACTTTCTGTCAGAAATGCTGTGGATTAGGGCATCTACCGGTATGCAAAAAGCACAATGATAAGATTTACAGACATCAACAGAGGGATGGAGGATGGAGGAGAAAATCTCTTGAGAGGACAACAATTCGGCCTTAAATTCCACACAGCTGAAAGCATGTAGAGTTTGGGCCAAGTTATTATACTGTTAGAGGCAGCATTCAAATCGGTGCACAGTTAATTCATTCAATACTGTTGATAACCTCAACCAAGATCAATGAAATATGCCAGATTATGACCACAATACATTTTGGACACCTTTCTGGAAACCAAGGTTAGCTTAAATATATAGCATTCAAATGCACTGCTTGGGTTAGTATAGGTAAGCTGGAAATAGTATGAATGGTTGTATTTGGAATGATAGGAGAGCATTGTAAACCCACCATCAGTGGTGTAAAGTACTTAAGTAAAAAATACTTTAAAGTACTACTTAAGTAGTTTTTTTGGGTGTCTGTACTTTATTATTTAGATTTTGATTACTTTTACTTTTACTTCACTACATTCTTAAAGGAAATTGTACTTTTATTGCACTTTTAACTCCCTACATTTTCCCTGACAACCCAAAATACTTAGCAGGACAGGAAAATTGTGAAATTGACACGTGGTTATCCCTACTGCTTATGGTCTGGCAGACTCACTAAACACACATGCATCTTTGTAAATGATGTCTGAGTGTTGGAGTGTGCCCCTGGCTATTCATACATTTTAAAAACAAGAAAATAGTGCCGTCTGCTTTGCTTAATATAAGGAATTTGAAATTATTTATACTTTGACTTCTACTTTTGATACTTAAGTATATTTAAAGCCAAATACTTTTAGACTGTTACTCAAGTACTATTTTACTGGGTGACTTTAATTTTACTTGAATAACTTCCCATTAGGGTATCTATACTTTTACTCAAGTATGACAATTGGGTACTTTTTCCACCACTCTCCACCATCACCATCACAATACTCAGCACAATTCAAGGCAACAATACACCACATGCTGTATATGAACATAAGCACACATACAGTGTATATGAGGACATTGACACCTGATACAAACCAGAATATCACTACACCTACTCAGAAAACAGCAACACCACAACACCGGGGAAAGTCTCTATAAAGATTGAGTTTATACTAAAACACAGATAATGCTCTCTGTCACAAACCACACACACACACACACACGGAGACTAGGAATCTAGAAACACAAATCATAATACAGGTAGTTATCTCGTATTTTAAGCACAATGGTAGCCATGCCGATTTGTTGCTATTTATGCCATCTTGGAAAATAATGCATTTAATAATAAGGTTGTACTTCATTTTAAGGGAAATAAATTACCATGTATTTACTATGAAAATACATGGTGAGATGGTATTTACACAGCAATAACCAAGAATTATCTGTAGCTAAACAGCTCACTTCACCACAGGCTGACGATGGAGGGAATGGAGGCTGTATGCTGAATGTCCCCTACTGTCTGGACAAACTCACTTGAGCTAGAGGCATAAAAAATTCATGTCCAGACCATTAGTTACGGTGGCCTTATGACTCTCTGGAGCACTTAGAGGTGTTTAGACACACACACACACACTTTTAAACACACAAACTGTACACACACAAACTCACACACACACACAGCTTCATCACTATGCTCTCCTCCCTGCTCTGCATGTGGTTAGAAAGTGTGTGTTCAGCACAGATCCTTTTACACTGTGAGGTGCTATAGAAAGAAACTGTGTGGGCATACTGCAGTATACTAAGATAAAGACGATAGATACAACCACTATAGAATGGAAAGGATTCCCATATGAAGCACATCTCAGATCAACCTATAATCCATGTCAGTGATGATGTCATTGTAAGAAATCCCCATACATCCCTTTACAGATCGTAACCCTTTCAACTGTGTGTGCATGTGTGCGTGCGTATGTGCATACAAGCCCTAAAACTGGGAAGGACAATGGAACCACCATTTCTCTAGATGTAGTACACACACACACACACACACACACACACACACACACACACACACACACACACACACACACACATCCAGAACATATATCCAAACCACTGAAACATGCCTTCTGCCTTCTGCCTTGCTCCTCCACTCTTGCTCCTTTAATTCTATCTACCCATAGTGCACCTCTGTGACTTCCTGTCGAGGGCTGCCCAGGGGCTGCCATTAAGGCTGTGGAATGAGATGGTCTTTCTGTGCATTCGCCTGAGTGTGACGGCAGGAGAATGGGGGTCAGCACAGACACATTCAGAACTGGCAACCATGGTGTTGCCCTGGCAGCATGCCTTTAAAAGACTGGCAGACCTTGAGATAACATTTTTACAACCCACCCCACACCTGACTGGACTACATGGTACAGATTCATGGGATGGGGAGACTGTAGGAGGATAGTGGGGGGTTACCGGGATAGCCTTATATAAGCCTAAATAGTCTCATTGATGATGTATGACTTATAAAGTATGGTTACATTTCATTTGCTCTGTTAAACCTACCCTTTGGAATGATGTCAGTAGCAACAGTCAATTTATATAACTTATTAAGAGATCTTTCAACAATCATTCTCATGATAGCACATTGGTAGAAGTCAGTGTCAAATATCAAAGCTGGGCTTGGTTAAAACCCTTGATGGGAGACCAAATTAACAGCTGTAAATAGATCAACTCTGCAGTAGGAGGTGCTGCCCAGCCTACTGTTTTTTTCTGATAGTGAATATAATGTTGAAGATCTGACGTTGTTTCAAAGGAACAAATTCAACGTATTTTAAACAAGGAAATGTGTTACAATGATGACATAATCCTGCGGTTTAAATTCCACCCTCAAAACAACAGTTTACGTTGATGACCATATCACAATACGTTGGCAAATGACATTGGAACAACGTTGATTCAACCACCTTGTGCCCAGTGGGAGGAAACCAATGTGTCATTTTGTAATTTGGTTGACCTATCCCTTTAATGACTGACAGCACGTTAGCCAATACAGGACAACAAACAGACACCAAGTTAATAAGTATGACCAGGTGTTGGTTCTTCTCCTGTCACGCGGTCCATGTGTTATGACAGGAAATAGCAAGATGTGTCACAGTACTGCGCCTCAAGAAGACTTGAGTATTTTTTTCTTCTTTTTTTTTTCTTGAACCTTCATTTAACTAGGCAAGTCAGTATTAACACACATGAATGATTCATCCTGGCAGTCTGTGGTAGAATAACATGTCCACCAGAATGAGGACGCAAACTCAACTAGATGCTTCCTGTCTGCGATGTTATCTGTGTGTCTCCTCGTGTTTATCACACAGAGTCATTAATGAGACATCAACTAAATATGCAGAGACACGAGGGACTGACTGGATCAGCTCAAGTGAACTGAATGAGTTTATTGAAATTATCTGACTCCAAACTGGATTCAACTGACTCCACACTTAACTGAATTGACTCCATAATGAATTGAGTTCAAGTTCAAGTTATATTGATTGTTCCAGCAGTGGGACATGTATTTGTTTATCAGGTATGCAGTTTAAAAGCACTGAAGTTAACTGATTCCCCACTGAACAGACTGAAATGACTCCTCATTGAAAGACATGAAACTGTGCTGACTCATCCATTAGCGTAATGGACTCATCTGTGAACTGATCTTAATTGAGATGAATTAATTCTCTACCTAACCTAACCACACCAGCAAAACCATCTGAATCCAGATATAGAGTATTCATATTTAGGCCATTAAAAACATCAGGAGCACAAAACAATAAAAACAGGACAGAGACTCCAGGCATATTTTCCTGAACTGTCACTTCCTCGTTCTTGTCTTAATATAGGAATATTGTGAGATTCACAGAGTTCAAAGAATCATATGGGCCCCGTAGTCATATGCGTTCCACACACTTTAGCATGCAAATCACAGATGCGCACATGCACGCGCACAATTGCTTAATCAGCATCAGTCTGTGATTTGAGTGGACTTCAAAAGGACAAGAATGAGAGCTAATGTGTTAATGTGCTCGAAGTGAGCTGAATTTGAATACGCTTGTTGAGTAAAATTACTAATTCATGTTTGCTCAAAACCACTCAAAATCATTATCAGATTTCCCAGCATGCTCTATTGCAGGTTGACTTTCAGAATTGTTTGTTTCAATAGCTATGTTTTTGCATGTACATTGATTGGTTGATTAATCTTATGCTACACAAACATAAATAACATACATTTTTCGAAAATAATCCAATCTGTTAGTAAAGTAACTTCATAGCCCCCGTTACTGAGATGAGGCGACTCTAGGATGCTGGCCTTCTAGGCAGAGTTCATCAGTCCAGTGTCTGTGTTATTTTGCACATCTTAATCTTTTACTTTTATTTGCCAGTCTGAGATATGTTTTTTTTTCTTTGCAACTCTGCCTAGAAGGCCAGTATACTGGAGTCGCCTCTTCACTGTTGATGTTAAGACTCATGTTTTGCAGGTACTATTTAATGAAGCTACCAGTTGATGGCATGTGAGGCGTCTTTTTCTCAAACTAGACACTAATTTACTTGTCCTCTTGCTCAGTTGTGTACCCGGGCCTCCTACTCCTCTTTCTATTCTGGTTAGAGCCAGTTTACACTGTTATGTGAAGGGAGTTGTGCACAGCCTTCGTTTCTCAGAACAAGAATAGACTGACAAGTTTCAGAAGAAAGCGATTTGTTTCTGGCCATTTTGAGCCTGTAATCGAACCTACAAATGCTGAAGCTCCAGATACTCAACCAGTCTAAAGGCCAGTTTTATTGTTTCTTTAACCAGAACAGTTTTCAGCTGTGCTAACATAGTTGTAAAGGGGTTTTCAAATGATCAATTAGCCTTTTAAGATGATAAACTTGGATTAGCTAACACAACGTGTCATTGGAACACACGAGTGATGGATGCTGATAATGAGCCTCTGTACACATACAGTGCCTTGCGAAAGTATTCGGCCCCCTTGAACTTTGCGACCTTTTGCCACATTTCAGTCTTCAAACATAAAGATATAAAACTGTATTTTTTTGTGAAGAATCAACAAGTGGGACACAATCATGAAGTGGAACGACATTTATTGGATTTAAAAAAAATAAAAAAAATATTTTAAATATTTTTTAACAAATCAAAAACTGAAAAATTGGGCGTGCAAAATTATTCAGCCCCCTTAAGTTAATACTTTGTAGCGCCAACAATTTGCTGCAATTACAGCTGTAAGTTGCTTGGAGTATGTCTCTATCAGTTTTGCACATCGAGAGACTGACATTTTTTCCCATTCCTCCTTGCAAAACAGCTCAAGCTCAGTGAGGTTGGATGGATGGAGAGCATTTGTGAACAGCAGTTTTCAGTTCTTTCCACAGATTCTCGATTGGATTCAGGTCTGGACTTTGACTTGGCCATTCTAACACCTGGATATGTTTATTTTTTAACCATTCCATTGTAGATTTTGCTTTATGTTTTGGATCATTGTCTTGTTGGAAGACAAATCTCCGTCCCAGTCTCAGGTCTTTTGCAGACTCCATCAGGTTTTCTTCCAGAATGGTCCTGTATTTGGCTCCATCCATCTTCCCATCAATTTTAACCATCTTCCCTGTCCCTGCTGAAGAAAAGCAGGCCCAAACCATGATGCTGCCACCACCATGTTTGACAGTGGGTATGGTGTGTTCAGGGTGATGAGCTGTGTTGCTTTTACGCCAAACATAACGTTTTGCATTGTTGCCAAAAAGTTCAATTTTGGTTTCATCTGACCAGAGCACCTTCTTCCACATGTTTGGTGTGTCTCCCAGGTGGCTTGTGGCAAACTTTAAACGACACTTTATGGATATCTTTAAGAAATGGCTTTCTTCTTGCCACTCTTCCATAAAGGCCAGATTTGTGCAATATACGACTGATTGTTGTCCTATGGACAGAGTCTCCCACCTCAGCTGTAGATATCTGCAGTTCATCCAGAGTGATCATGGGCCTCTTGGCTGCATCTCTGATCAGTCTTCTCCTTGTATGAGCTGAAAGTTTAGAGGGACGGCCAGGTCTTGGTAGATTTGCAGTGGTCTGATACTCCTTCCATTTCAATATTATCGCTTGCACAGTGCTCCTTGGGATGTTTAAAGCTTGGGAAATCTTTTTGTATCCAAATCCGGCTTTAAACTTCTTCACAACAGTATCTCGGACCTGCCTGGTGTGTTCCTTGTTCTTCATGATGCTCTCTGCGCTTTTAACGGACCTCTGAGACTATCACAGTGCAGGTGCATTTATACGGAGACTTGATTACACACAGGTGGAGTGTATTTATCATCATTAGTCATTTAGGTCAACATTGGATCATTCAGAGATCCTCACTGAACTTCTGGAGAGAGTTTGCTGCACTGAAAGTAAAGGGGCTGAATAATTTTGCACGCCCAATTTTTCAGTTTTTGATTTGTTAAAGTTTGAAATATCCAATAAATGTTGTTCCACTTCATGATTGTGTCCCACTTGTTGTTGATTCTTCACAAAAAAATACAGTTTTATATCTTTATGTTTGAAGCCTGAAATGTGGCAAAAGGTCGCAAAGTTCAAGGGGGCCGAATACTTTCGCAAGGCACTGTACATATCACACAAACAGATACTGTACGCAACCAACTGTAGTTTTTATCAGTAGATGAAGAGGGCATGTGCCTGAGGATGATGACTGTGTACAGTGTGAGTCTGGGACAAAGGTAGATAACGATACGTTTAGAATGTCCGTCCACGAACAGCCTCTATAATCATCTCATTGACGTCACACAGAAGAACATTGTGCACACAACATCAAATCTACATGGATGTATCACACAAACACAGAACACAAAAAAACAATCATCACATATGTGTCGCACTCGTTGAGCCCTGACTGCACAGGGTTCCATTTCCTGTCCTTCATCATAAATGAAGATTGCATCACAGAACAGAAATGTCATTTTGATCCTGTACATAAGAATGAATCAATTTGTGGTGCCCTGGTGAAATGTACAATTGAAGTTGGAAGTTTACTTGCACCTTAGCCAAGTACATATAAACTCAGTTTGTCACAATTCCTAACATTTGATCCTAAGTAAAAATTCCCTGTCTTAGGTCAGTTAGGATCACCACTTTATATTAAGAATGTGAAATGTCAAAATAATAGTAGAGAAAATGATTTATTTCAGCTTTTATTTCTTTCATCACATTCCCAGTGGGTCAGAAGTTTACATACACTCAATTAGTTTTCGGTAGCATTGCCATTAAATTGTTTAACTTGGGTCAAACGTTACGGGTAGCCTTCCACAAGCTTCCCACAATAATTTGGGTAAATTTTGGCCCATTCTTCGAGACAGAGCTAGTGTAACTGAGTCAGGTTTGTAGGCCTCCTTGCTCGCACACACTTTTTCAGTTCTGCCCACAAATGTTCTATAGGATTGAGGTCAGGGCTTTGTGACTTTATTGTCCTTCAGCCATTTTGCCACAACTTTGGAAGTATGCTTGGGGTCATTGTCCATTTGGAAGACCCATTTGCGACCAAGCTTTAACTTCCCAACTGATGTCTTGAGATGTTGCTTCATTATATGCCCAGAATTGTCCTCCCTCATGATGCCATCTATTTTGTGAAGTGCACCAGTCCCTCCTGCAGCAAAGCACCCCCACAACGTGATGCTGCCACCCCCATGCTTCACAGTTGGGATGGTGTTCTTTGGTTTGCAAGCCTCCCCCCTTTTCCTCCAAGCATAACGATGGTCATTATGGTGAGTAGCCTTTCAGGTTATGCCGATATAGGACTCGTTTTACTGTGGATATCGATATTTTGTACCTGTTTTCTCCAGCATCTTCACAAGGTCCTTTGCTTTTGTTCTGGGATTGATTTGCACTTTTCGCACCAAAGTACGTTCATCTCTAGGAGACAGAACACATCTCCATTCTGAGAGGTATGACGGCTGCGTGGTCCCATGGTGTTTATACTTGCTTACTATTGTTTGTACAGATGAACATGGTACCTTCAGGTGTTTGGAAATTGCTCCCAAGGATGAACCAGACTTGTGGAGGTCTACAATTTTTTTACTGAGGTCTTGGCTGATTTCTTTTGATTTTCTCATAATGTCAAGCAAAGAGGCACTGAGTGTCACGCCCTGGTCGAAATATATTATGTTTATTCTTCATTTATTCGGTCCGGCCAGGGTGTGACATGGGTTATTGTGGTGTGTTTTTGTCTTGGGGTTTTGTGGGATGTCTAGCGTTAGTCTATGGCTGCCTGAGGCGGTTCTCAATCAGAGTCAGGTGATTATCGTTGTCTCTGATTGGGAACCATATTTAGGCAGCCATATTCTTTGTGTGTTTCGTGGGTGATTGTCCTTGTTCGTCTGTTCTATGTTTGAGTGTATTTTGTTTGTATTTTGGGTTTCGCGCTGTCCGTTAATATTTCTGATCATTTGTTTTCCTACTTTTGTTCATGTTATTTTTCCGGGACATTAAAGCGTGTTTTTTCCCACATCTTTTGCTCTCTGTGCCTGACTCCACACCTCCTCCCTCATTTGCCGTAACACTGAGTTTGAAGGTAGGCCTTCATCCACAGGTAAACCTACAATTGACTCAAAGTATGTCAATTAGCCTATCAGAAGCTTCTAAAACCATGACATCATTTTAGGAATTTTCCAAGCTGTTTAAAGGCACAGTCAACTTAGTGTATGTAAACTTCTGACCGACTGGAATTGTGATACAGTGAATTATAAGTGAAATAATCAGTCTCTAAACAATTGTTGGAAAAATTACTTGTGTCATGCACAAAGTAGATGTCCTAACTGACTTGCCAAAACTATAGTTTGTTAACAAGAAATGTGTGGAGTGGTTGAAAAACGAGTTTTAATGACTCCAACCTAAGTGTAGGTAAGCTTCCGACTTCCGACTGTATTTATCAAATGTTTAATTGAGATAATAAGACTTTGCAAAGTCTTATTGAGATCAAGTCTCTTTTGTCAAGTGTCAATCTTGTTTACGATACTCTCATTAATATAAAAATCTAATTTGCAATAGTTTTATTGAAATAAAATCTCTTGCAATACTGTGATGTGAGTCACTGAGGCAGATTCAGCGGTTTAGAATAACAGTGTGATGTTGTGAATGGCCCTCTCTGGGTTTCCCTCCGTAACCCACTACTCCCTCCTAAAGTCTGTGACAGATACTGGAGGGCTGAGAGAGAATAACTGTTTTCCAGACTACCCCGGGGGTCAACCAATTTGCAGGGCTTCCCTCAGCTCTTCCTGCCTCACGTCAACTCAACACTCTTGCTATCTCTTTCTCTGTCTGTCTCTATCTTCCTCTCCTCCTCTCTCCCTTTGTATTTCTTCCCTTCTCTCTTTAGTACTCTCCCCCTATCTTTGTGTCTGTCTTCTTCTTCTTTCTCTCCAGCTCTGTCTCTCTTCCTCTGTTCTGTACCATATGTGTTTATGATGTCGGATGTCCTTTGCTAGAATATATTACAAGGGAGCTACTCATATTTTCCTTAATATTCCACAGCTCGGTCCTCTCTGTAGGACCACAGCTCGGTCCTCTCTGTAGGATCACAGCTCAGTCCTCTCTGTAGAAACACAGCTCGGTCCTCTCTGTAGGAACACAGCTCTGTCCTCTCTGTAGGAACACAGCTCTGTCCTCTCTGTAGAACACAGCTCTGTCCTCTCTGTAGAACCACAGCTCTGTCCTCTCTGTAGAACCACAGCTCTGTCCTCTCTGTAGGAACACAGCTCTGTCCTCTCTATAGTCCTTATTATGCACTCTTACATCAGAGAGGAAGTATGTTTTTCATATCCCCAGATTTGAAACTTCCGGTTAGGGACAGAATAGTCAGCTAAATGTTTCCATGTCCCACTAGTTGGGGGAAAAACTGCTGTGTCTTGTTAGATGACATTAAAGTGAGATCAAGAGAGAGCAAGAGAGAGAGCGTGCGTGTGTGTGCGTGTCATCTCTGCCAATCAAAAAAACAGCCAATCTTCCCCTCAGCTGTTTGAGGTATCTGCAGAGGCATTTCCTATGTGACTTCCTGTCCGTCTGGACCAATGAGAAAGGTGATAAATCTCCAACAGGGAAGAAATGTGTGTTGAGGGGGGAGCAGGAGGAAGGGAGGTTAAGACAGAAGGGCAGAGAGAGGGAGGAGTAGAAATAGGAGAAGAAATGTGTCAGAAAGAAGGGAAGAGCATGACAAGTGGTGGGGGATCAGTCAGGGTTAGGGATATGGTGGGGGTTGAGGTGTTCAGGGGGGTGAAAGGGGTGGAGCAGAGGGGTCATTAGACAGCTTCATCCTGTGATAAATCAGAGAGCACTCTGCCTGCTTTTTTTACATCTGAATACAGACGTGACAGGAGGGCAAGAGGACACAGTTCTCAGACTCTCCATGCATGGGAATAACAGAGCGAGAGAGGGAGAGAGAGAGGACAGCAAGAGGAAGAGAAAAAAGACCATTTTCACAAAGAAAGGTAGACACACAGACACAGGGATTGCGAGAGGGACAGACAGGCAGTGACAGTAATTGAGGGATGCCGGCGGATGAATATGATGGATAAAAAGGAGAGAAAGACGGATGATATCTGTCCATCCCCAATGAAAGCAATATATCCACTGCTAGGGGAATTATTAATGACTTCCATTGATTTACGGTGTGAGACAGATACCCAGCAAACAACAAATTTATCACCTGTCTCATTGGTCCAGATGGACAGGAAGTCACACAGGAAATGCCTCTGCAGAGAACCTTCAGTTAAGAGTCTCATTAGGTCATTACCTTTGTTTTCATAGGAATGTCCCCGTGATGTGCAAGGAATATTTCCAAGAGACCATTCCTTTAATGTCAAAGGGGCCTATTCTGACTTCAAACCTGTCCAACTCACTTGTCAGTATTTGGTATTCAGACTTAACGTATTCAGTTGTGTAATGCGCTCTGCAGGTGTGGCTACCTTGTGCTCTCTGAATACATTTAATTAAATCGCTGAAAACCCATCCACTTGCTGGCCAACAGATTTACTCATGGAGTTTTCATTCAATAGGCTTTTCAGTACATGTATCTTAAACCATCCCTTTAAATACAGTGTACGTTTAATTAGAATTGTGTGAACAGACTCAATAACATACAAAGAGAGAAAGGGTTCAGGATATATGGGTTCATGGAAAGAATGCCGTCTATATATCTTAGTCTCCGTTTCAGCACCAACTGGTAGATTTAAAAATACTCTGATCTTGTATATTGTTTAGGCACATTTTAGGGCTAGGGAAGTATGTACGAATCAATAAAAATGAGAGTTTTTAAGTGAAAAAACAATAATGGTGAATAAAAAATACAGTGGTTTGATTCATCCTGAAAGATGTCAATTTCATGTTCAATCCATGAAATATTGGAAGGTGGAGAAAAGTAGGGGTAAAAATAGTGGTTGAACAATAGTCCTATAAATCTACCCTAAACCTCACTAATCATGTAAATGTATGGCAACGGTCCAGTCATCGTGAACCAGGCTCCAGGTTTAACCTGTGTTGTGCCAGGCTCCAGGTTTAACCTGCTATGTGTGGTCTGAGTTCCATAATCATTCAAATAGGCTACATGTCCCAAATTATTGCACAACATTAGCCTAATATGATCCACTAATGCTTGAGACCTTCAGGAACACCTAAACAGACTTGACAGAGGACAGAAAGGGAAATGGAATGGAATGATGCAAAATGTAAGTTACACATTGAAGAGAACTAACACTAAAGTGACCGTTATAAATGTATGTGGGTGTTACTGATGGTGGCTCCCAATATTTAACAAATTGTAAAATAAATCAGAGAAAAGCCTGGGCATAGGCCAATTAAACAGCCTGATCTCATAGACTAGACGTAACATAGTACATGTAAATAGTTAGAGTGTTGGGCCAGTAACCAAAAGGTTGCTAGATCAAATCCCAGAGCTGACAAGGTAAAAATCTGTCATTCTGCTCCTGAGCAAAGCAGGTGTGAAGTGGGCAAGGCACTCTGAACCACACTGCACACCGCCCTAACCCATCTGGACAAGAGGAATACCTATGTGAGAATGCTGTTCATCGACTACAGCTCGGCATTCAACACCATAGTACCCTCCAAGCTCGTCATCAAGCTCGAGACCCTGGGTCTTGACCCCGCCCTGTGCAACTGGGTACTGGACTTCCTGACGGGCCGCCCCCAGGTGGTGAGGGTAGGTAACATCTCCTCCCCGCTGATCCTCAACACTGGGGCCCCACAAGGGTGCGTTCTGAGCCCTCTCCTGTACTCCCTGTTCACCCACGACTGCGTGGCCACGCACGCCTCCAACTCAATCATCAAGTTTGCGGACAACACAACAGTGGTAGGCTTGATTACCAACAACGACGAGACGGCCTACAGGGAGGAGGTGAGGGCCCTCGGAGTGTGGTGTCAGGAAAATAACCTCACACTCAACGTCAACAAAACTAAGGAGATGATTGTGGACTTCAGGAAACAGCAGAGGGAACACCCCCTATCCACATCGATGGAACAGTAGTGGAGAGAGTAGCAAGTTTTAAGTTCCTCGGCATACACATCACAGACAAACTGAATTGGTCCACTCACACAAACAGCATCGTGAAGAAGGCGCAGCAGCGCCTCTTCAACCTCAGGAGGCTGAAGAAATTCGGCTTGTCACCAAAAGCACTCACAAACTTCTACAGATGCACAATCGAGAGCATCCTGGCGGGCTGTATCACCGCCTGGTACGGCAACTGCTCCGCCCTCAACCGTAAGGCTCTCCAGAGGGTAGTGAGGTCTGCACAATGCATCACCGGGGGCAAACTACCTGCCCTCCAGGACACCTACACCACCCGATGTTACAGGAAGGCCATAAAGATCATCAAGGACATCAACCACCCGAGCCACTGCCTGTTCACCCCGCTATCATCCAGAAGGCGAGGTCAGTACAGGTGCATCAAAGCTGGGACCGAGAGACTGAAAAACAGCTTCTATCTCAAGGCCATCAGACTGTTAAACAGCAACCACTAACATTGAGTGGCTGCTGCCAACACACTGACACTGACTCAACTCCAGCCACTTTAATAATGGGAATTGATGGGAAATGATGTAAATATATCACTAGCCACTTTAAACAATGCTACCTTATATAATGTTACTTACCCTACATTATTCATCTCATATGCATACGTATACACTGTACTCTATATCATCGACTGCATCCTTATGTAATACATGTATCACTAGCCACTTTAACTATGCCACTTTGTTTACATACTCATCTCATATGTATATACTGTACTCGATACCATCTACTGTATCTTGCCTATGCTGCTCTGTACCATCACTCATTCATATATCCTTATGTACATATTCTTTATCCCCTTACACTGTGTATAAGACAGTAGTTTAGGAATTGTTAGTTAGATTACTTGTTGGTTATTACTGCATTGTCGGAACTAGAAGCACAAGCATTTTGCTACACTCGCATTAACATCTGCTAACCATGTGTTTGTGACAAATAAAATTTGATTTGATTTGTTCCCTGGGCACCGAAGAGGGGGGGTGCTTGGGCTAGTTGCTGCGGGGGTGCAGAGCTGTTGGCCTGGATTGTGGTAGCCAGGTGAAATGCATGGCCAGCCGTAGAGAAATGCTTCTTGAAATTCTCAATTATAGTTGATTTATCAGTGGTGACAGTGATTCCTAGTCTCAGTGCAGTGGACAACTGGGAGGAAGTGTTTTTATTCTCCATGGACTTTACAGTGTCCCAAAACGTTTTGGAATTAGTGCTGCAGGACGCAAATTTCTGTTTGAAAAAGCTAGCCTTAGCTTTCCTAACTGACTGTGTGTATTGGTTCCTGACTTCCCTGAAAAGTTGCATATCGCAGGGACTATTTGAAGCTCGCGCATTACGCCACAGAGTCTTTTTGTGCTGGTCAAGGTCAGTCATGTCTGGAGTGAACCAAGGGCTATATCTGTTCTTAGTTCTTGATTTTTTTGAATGGGGCATGCTTATTTAAGATGGTGAGGAAAGCACTTTTTAAAGAACAACCAGGCATCCTCTACTGACTGACCTCTGCTGATGGGATGAGGTCAATATCCTTCCAGGTCGATTAGAAAGGCTTGCTCGCAGAAGTGTTTTAGGGAGAGTTTGACAGTGATGAGGGGTGGTCATTTGACCGCGGACCCATAACGGACACAGACAATGAGGCAGTGATCGCTGCGATCCTGGTTGAAAACAGCAGAGGTGTATTTAGAGAGTAAGTTGGTCAGGATGATATCTATCACGGTTCCCATGTTTACGGATTTGGGGTTGTACCTGGCGGGTTCCTTGATAATTTGTGTGAGATTGAGGGCATCTAGTTTAGATTGTAGGACGGCCGGGGTGTTAAGCATATCCCAGTTTAGGTCACTAGCAGTAGGAACTCTGACGATAGATGGGGGGGCAATCAATTCACATATGGTGTCCAGGGCACAGCTGGGAGGAGAGGGGGGTCTATAACAAGCGGCAACAGTGAAGGACTCATTTCTGGAGAGATGGCGCTTTAAAAGTATAAGCTCGAACTGTTTGGGCATAGACCTGGATAGTATGACAGAACTCTGCAGACTATCTCTACAGTAGATTGCAATGTTATGTTTAAGGTCAGAATATGCATAGAGAAGAAAATGCATAAAAAGGTCATTAAGTTCAGTTTACGCTTAAATCGGGTCAGAATCGTGGCAAAATAGAACTTTCCCAAAATGTGGTTAACATGGTCTCGGATCTTAAGATATTCATGTTCTAGACACGTTTCATGGGATCGTTGCAAGGACATTCATGTGTCCAGTTTTCTGTAGGCTAGGAGAATATTCCATCAACGTCCCACCAAACATACACAGAACATGAGAGTAAGGTGACTCCCCTAGCAGGTGTCGAACACAAGCCACCAGCACCAACGATGAACACTCTAACCTTTGTCACAATAAGGGATAGCTTGCAGCATTTCCCCAAACTCGGTCTTCGGGACCCCAAGCGGTGCATGTTTAGGTTTTTGCCCTAACATTACACAGCTGATTCAAATATTCAAAGCTTGATGATCAGTTGATTATTGGAATCAGCTGTGTAGTGTTAGGGCAAAAACCAAAACCTGTACCCCTTGGGGTCCAAAGGACCAAGTTTGGGAAATGCTGTTCGAGGATATGTGCTTATTCAAATCAGATTGTATTTGTCACATACACATGTTTAGCAGATGTTAATGCGAGTGTAGCGAAATGCTTGTGCTTCTAGTTCCGACAATGCAGTAATAACCAACGAGTAATCTAACCTAACAATTTCAACAAAATACTGCATAGTTTCCTGGAAAGGGCCAGCAGTTAGGCCCTTTACAGAAGAAACCCTAACCCCACCTCCCTAGGCACAGATCTGAAATAACTTGATAGATGTAAGCAATAGGGTGAATGCACTTTGAAGTAAATCCACAGATTATCTATTATATTGACCAGATACTCTAGTGGCCGCTTTAACAATGAAAAGTAAAGTATTCAAAATTGGAAGGCAGTCTGGATCCATTCTAGCCAATAAGAGAGCAGATACGAGTGTGAACAACAGGCACAACGATTTCCACTAGTTCCACAGCCACAAGTCAAAATTGGCAATATCATAAAAAATGTACGAAGACATTTTTAAATGTTTTATTTTAATTTAGGGTTAGGGTTACGCATTAGGGTAGTCGTGTGGCTAAGGTTAGGATTATGTTCTATGGGTTATAGTAAGTAGTAAGGCCAAAAATATCACAAATATATACTCACAATCAAAATCAAATAGCTAAATAATCAATGGTATGACCATCTTAAAACAATTCCATATGCTAGCTTAATAGACCTTTCCCTCCTCTATTCAATACTGGCCATGTAATTCTGATAAAGTAAATATGCATTCTTAGAATAGCCTAATTGACTCCTATGCAGTCAAGATCTCCCCGGAACACTGAATATTTCAACCTTACAAACAATTTAGTTATCTACCTCGCCCACCTTAGCCCAGTTGATCCCTGGTTCATTGAACTAGGGAATTATTTTCTAAAGATATTTGGTTGTAATTGTAATGTTGCAGAGTGGCCAACCTCCTCCTGGAGAGTCCAGGAGAACTACTGAGGGTGCAGGCTTTTGCTCCAGCCCTGCTCTAACACACTAACACACCACATTGTAAGAAAAACTCAGCTGCTCAACAGGACCTTGATAAGCTGTCTGGTGTGTTTGAGCAGGGTAGGATCAAAAGCCTGCACACCCAGTAGCTCTCCAAATGAAGGATTGATGGACCACATGTGTTTTATACAGTAGCCCATCAGTGCAGTATTTTACTTTGGGGGGGCATTGCTCAAGGCCACAATGGCAGGAGACATAATTCATGGGTTCAGAGACCAGCAGCCTTCCATTTTGAAGTGGTTCCTTGTATCACACAATACAATTTCCAGTCACCTTTTTGGCTCATGATGTTACAAACCTTTTTTTGGGGGGAGGGGCAGCTACTCTTCCAAGGGGCCGCAAAATTAAGGCAGTTATCCAATTTTTAAAACATTACAATACATTTCAAAACAGATTTCACAACACATTAAGTGTGTGCCCTCAGTCCACTATTGTACTACTACATATCTACAACACAAAATCCATGTGTACATGTGTGTATAGTGTGTCGCCAATCATGTGTGTGTGTGTCTGTGCCTGTGTGTTTGTCTCTTCACAGTCCCCGCTGTTCCATAAGGTGTATTTTTATCTGTTTTTTATAATCTGATTCTACTGCTTGCATCAGTTACCTGATGTGGAATAGATTTCCATGTAGTCACGGCTCTATGTAGTATTATGCACCTCCCATAGTTTGTTCTGGACTTGGGGACTGTGAAGAGACCTCTAGGTGGCATCAAATCAAATCACATTTTATTAGTCACATGTGCAGAACACAACAGTGAAATGCTTACTTACTAGCCCCTAACCGACAGTGCAGTTTAAAAAAATATGGATAAGAATAAGAGATAAAAGTGACAAGTAATTAAAGAGGAGCTGTAAAAAATAAGAGGTGGTGTCTGTACAGAGTCAATGTGCAGGGGCACCGGCTAATTGAGGTTGTATGTACATGTAGGTAGAGTTAATTAAAGTGACTATGCATAGATGACAACAGAGAGTGGCAGTGGTGTGGAGAGGGGAGGGGAGGGGGAGCAATGTGAGTAGTCTGGGTAGTCATTTGACTTGATGTTCAGGAGTCTTATGGCTTGGGGGTAGAAGCTGTTTAGAATCCTCTTGGACCTAGATTTGGCGCTCCGGTACCGCTTGCCCTGGGGCGGCAGGGTAGCCTAGCGGTTAGAGCGTTGGACTAGTAACCGAAAGGTTGCAAGTTTAAATCCCCGAGCTGACAAGGTACAAAATCTGTCATTCTGCCCCTGAACAGGCAGTTAACCCACTGTTCCTAGGCTGTCATTGCAAATCAGAATTTGTTTTTAACTGACTTGCCTAGTAAAATTAAGGTAAAATAAAAAAGTAGCAGAGAGAACAGGAACTTCAAGCTCTCAACCTGCTCCGCTGCAGCCCTGTCGATGAGAATGGGGGAGCGCTCGGTCCTCCTTTTCATGTAGTCCACAATCATCTCCTTTGTCTTGATCACGTTGAGGGAGAGGTTGTTGTCCTGGCACCACACGGCCAGGTTTCTGACCTCCCTATAGGCAGTTTCCTTGTTGTCAGTGATTAGGCCTATCACTGATGTGTCATTGGAAAATTGAATGATGGTGTTGGAGTTGAGTGAACAGGGAGTACAGGAGGGGGCTGAGCACGCACCCCTGAGGGTCCCCTCTGTTGAGGAGAAGTGTGGCGGATGTGTTGTTACCTACCCTTACCACCTGGGGGAGGCCCGTCAGGAAGTCCAGGATCCAGTTGCAGAGGGGGGTGTTTAGTCCCAGGGTCCTTAGCTTAGTGATGAGCTTTGAGGGCACTATGGTGTTGAACGCTGAGCTCTAGTCAATGAATAGCATTTTCACGTAGGTGTTCATCTTGTCCAAGTGGGAAAGGGCAGTGTGGAGTGCAATAGAGACTGCATCATCTGTGGATCTGTTGGGGCAGTAGGCAAATTGGAGTGGGTCTAGGGTTTCTGGGATGATGGTGTAGATGTGAGCCTTTCAAAACACTTCATGACTACAGACGTGAGTGCTACGAGTCGGTAGTCATTTAGGCAGGTTACCTTAGTGTTCTTGGGCACAGGCGCTATGGTGGTCTGCTTAAAACATATTGTTATTACAGACTCGGACAGGGAGATGTTGAAAATGTCAGTGAAGACACTTGCTAGTTGGTCAGCGCATGCTCGCAGTACACGTCCTGGTAATCCGTCTGGCCCTGCGGCCTTGTGATTGTTGACCTGTCTAAAGATTTGACTAACATCGCCTGCGGAGAGCGTGATCACACAGTCGTCCTGTGTGCTAGTAGTTTAAACAGACAGCTCGGTGCATTCAACATGTCAATACCTTTCACAAATACAAGTAGGAATGAAGTTCATAACGCCTCTACTTTGAGTCAGGAGAGATTGACATGAATATTATTAATGTTAGCTCACCGTGTACATTTAAGGGCCAGCCGTGCTGCCTTGTTCTTGGGCCAATTGTAATTTTCTAGTCACTCTTTGTGGCACCAGACCAGTCATGGGCTTGTAGGACCTGCCTTGTTGATAGCGTTGATAAGATGGCAGAGTGCCACTTTATTATGGACAGACCTCTCCCCATCTTAGCTATTGTTGCTTCAATATGCTTTGACCATGACAGTTTACAATCCAGGGTTACTTCAAGCAGTTCAGTCTCCTCAACTTGCTCAATTTCCACATGATTCATTCCAATATTTCATTGAGGTTTAGGGTTTAGTGAATGAGTTGTCCCAAATACAATGCTTTTAGTTTTTGAAATATTTAGGACAAATGTACAGTGCCTTGCGAAAGTATTCGGCCCCCTTGAACTTTGCGACCTTTTGCCACATTTCAGGCTTCAAACATAAAGATATAAAACTGTATTTTTTTGTGAAGAATCAACAACAAGTGGGACACAATCATGAAGTGGATCGACATTTATTGGATATTTCAAACTTTTTTAACAAATCAAAAACTGAAAAATTGGGCATGCAAAATTATTCAGCCCCTTTACTTTCAGTGCAGCAAACTC
Organism: Oncorhynchus masou masou; assembly: GCF_036934945.1. Lineage (NCBI taxonomy): Eukaryota > Metazoa > Chordata > Actinopteri > Salmoniformes > Salmonidae > Oncorhynchus > Oncorhynchus masou. The sequence continues at coordinate 21,809,129 of NC_088221.1, read as the reverse complement.
TCTCCAGAAGTTCAGTGAGGATCTCTGAATGATCCAATGTTGACCTAAATGACTAATGATGATAAATACACTCCACCTGTGTGTAATCAAGTCTCCGTATAAATGCACCTGCACTGTGATAGTCTCAGAGGTCCGTTAAAAGCGCAGAGAGCATCATGAAGAACAAGGAACACACCAGGCAGGTCCGAGATACTGTTGTGAAGAAGTTTAAAGCCAGATTTGGATATAAAAAGATTTTCCAAGCTTTAAACATCCCAAGGAGCCCTGTGCAAGCGATAATATTGAAATGGAAGGAGTATCAGACCACTGCAAATCTACCAAGACCTGGCCTTCCCTCTAAACTCTCAGCTCATACAAGGAGAAGACTGATCAGAGATGCAGCCAAGAGGCCCATGATCACTCTGGATGAACTGCAGATATCTAAAGCTGAGGTGGGAGACTCTTTCCATTGGACAACAATCAGTCAAATATATTGCACAAATCTGGCCTTTATGGAAGAGTGGCAAGAAGAAAGCCATTTCTTAAAGATATCCATAAAAAGTGTCGTTTAAAGTTTGCCACAAGCCACCTGGGAGACACACCAAACATGTGGAAGAAGGTGCTCTGGTCAGATGAAACCAAAATTGAACTTTTTGGCAACAATGCAAAACGTTATGTTTGGCGTAAAAGCAACACAGCTCATCACCCTGAACACACCATACCCACTGTCAAACATGGTGGTGGCAGCATCATGGTTTGGGCCTGCTTTTCTTCAGCAGGGACAGGGAAGATGGTTAAAATTGATGGGAAGATGGATGGAGCCAAATACAGGACCATTCTGGAAGAAAACCTGATGGAGTCTGCAAAAGACCTGAGACTGGGATGGAGATTTGTCTTCCAACAAGACAATGATCCAAAACATAAAGCAAAATCTACAATGGAATGGTTAAAAAAACTAAACATATCCAGGTGTTAGAATGGCCAAGTCAAAGTCCAGACCTGAATCCAATCCAGAGAATCTGTGGAAAGAACTGAAAACTGCTGTTCACAAATGCTCTCCATCCATCCAACCTCACTGAGCTTTACCAGAGCTGTTTTGCAAGGAGGAATGGGAAAAAATTTCAGTCTCTCGATGTGCAAAACTGATAGAGACATACCCCAAGTGAAAAGGTGGTGCTACAAAGTATTAATACTGGGGGCTGAATAATCACCAATTTTTTTCAGGTGTCTCCTTATATTTAATCAGAGGAATGTCCGTCCCCCAAGGTGTCTGCTTGTGACGCAGATCATTGAAATTGGTGCGCAAAATTGGCAGCTGCCAGTATTTTTCCATTTGTTAAAAAGTTTAAAATATCCAATAAATGTCGTTCCACTTCATGATTGTGTCCCACTTGTTGATTCTTCACAAAAAAAATACAGTTTTATATCTTTATGTTTGAAGCCTGAAATGTGGCAAAAGGTCGCAAAGTTCAAGGGGGCCGAATACTTTCGCAAGGCACTGTATTTCTTGCCACCCTTTCTGAAACTGACTGCAGCTATATATGTTAAGTGTTACAGTGATTTCACATGCTGTGGTAGCTGATGTGTATAGTGTGATAGAGTCATCACACAGGCTTTACTCAGAGCCAGTGGCAGGTCATTAGTAAATATTGAAGAAAGTAAGGGGCCTATATAGCAAGGGATGTAAATCTATAACACATATTTTTCCAGCAGCAGATTATGATCGATAATGTCAAAAGCTGCACTGAAGTCTAACAAAACAGCTCCCACAATCTTTTATTATCAATTTCTCTCAGCCAATCATCACTAATTTGTGTAAGTGCTGCATATGTTGAATGCCCTTTCCTAGAAGTGTGCTGAAAATCTGTTGTTAATTTGTTTACTGTGAAATAGAAATGTATCTGGTCAAACACCATTTCTTCCTACAAGTTTACTAAGGGTTGGTAACCGGCTGATTGGACATCTGTTTGAGCCAGTAATGGGTGCTTTGCTATTCTTGGGTAGTGGAATTCCTTTAGCCTCCCTCCAGGCCTGAGGGCACACATTTTCCTGTAGACATAGAGGAGATGACAAATAGGAGTGGCAATATCGTCCGCTATCAACCTCAGTCATTTTCCATCCAAGTTGTCAGACCCAGGTGGTGTGTCATTGTTGATAGTCAACAATATTTTTTTCACAGTTTGCCTTTTTGCCCAAAATGTCATTTAAGGTGGTCCAAAGCTTTTCTCTATCATTCTTTATATAATTTCTATTTGGATCATAATACAGTTTCTTCTGCTTTTTGTTCGTTTTAGTCAGATGATTTCTCAATTTACAGTACGTTTGCCAATCGGCTGTGCAGCCAGACTTATCTGCCATTCCTTTTGCATCATCCCTCTCAACCAAACATTTTTTCAATTCCTCATCAATCCACATCTATTTAACAGTTTTTATAGTCATTTTCTTAATGGGTGCATGATTATAAGTAACTGGAATGAGCAATTTCATAAATGTGTCAGCGTCGGGATGATCCTAATTACACACCACAGACCAGCAAATATTCTTTACATCTTCAACATAGCAATCACTACAAAACTAATTGTATGACATCTTATACACTATATTAGGCTCCGCCTTTGGAACTCTGGTATTCCTATATTTATTTTATTGTATTTTTTTTTATGTAACCTTTATTTAACTAGGCAAGTCAGATAAGAACAAATTATTCCACTGATTTGTTCCCTCTCCTTGTTCGGGCGGCGTTCGGCAGTCGACGTCGCCGACCTTCTAGCCATCGCCGATCCACTTTTCATTTTCCATTGGTTTTGTCTTGTCTTCCATCACACCTGGTTCCAATTCCATCAATTACATGTTGTGTATTTAACCCTCTGTCCCCCCCCATGTCCTTGTCCGTAATGGTTTCTTGTAGTGCTTGTGCACGGTATGCTGGTGATTACCGGGTTTCGTTTGACCCATTTCATGTATTACTCTGTTGATGGTGGTTTATGTTTATTAAACGATACCGTTGTAAATTAGTTTTCGCTCTCCTGCGCCTGACTTCTCTCCTGCCAGTACGCACCTCATTACAGGAACAGTGGGTTAACTGCCTTGTTCAGGGGCAGAACAACATATTTTTACCTTGTCAGCTCAGGAATTTGATCGAGCAACCTTTCGGTTACTAGCCCAATGCTCTAACCACTAGGCTACCTGCCACCCCAAAGTATATATGGTTACTATATTATGATCACTACATCCAATGGATTTGGATAATGAGTTATAGCAGATTTCTGCAGCATTATTAAAGATGTGATCAATACATGTGGATGAGTTCATTCCTGTGCTGATTGTAAATACCCTGGTAGGTTGACTGGTAACCTGAACCAGGTTGCAATCACTGGTTAGTTTGAAGCTTTTTCTTGAGTGGGCAGCTTGATTTAAGCCTGTCAGTATTTAGGTAACCAAGAAAATATACCTCTCTGTTGATATCACATACACATATCATCCAGATACTGAGTGTGTGACCCTGTTTGTGTGAGTATCCCTAACCTTGCCAACAGACAAAAGGAACTGTGATTGGATCAGTGGTTCACCAATCAGGGCCTCCATGGGCTTAGCCGCAGTAACAAGACGTGATGTGTAATTCAACTTTTTGAGGGGATAATGTTTTTTTTGAGACCATCCTGACAAATGATACACAGAAATCTTCTTGCAGCATTCTTATGAAACGTGTCTAGAAAATTAATATGTTATACTCTGAGAACATGGCAGCCATGTTCTATGTATGTTTGGTGGGACGTTGATGAAATATTCTCCTAACCCTCAGAAAACTGGGCACATTAATGTTCTTGCAACGTCTCTAAAAACACGTCTGGAACATTAATGTATATTCTGTGAACACTGTAACCACGTTCTAGATAAGTTCTGTTTGACATTTAAAGGAACGTTCTCCTAACTTTAATACCGAAAAAGGTTTGCAGAAGGTTTTTGCTAACATAGATAGAATGTTCCCCTAACTAACGGAAAACTGGACACTCAAACATCATTAACATTACAAAAACATTCTCTCTCCCCAGAATTGTTAGCTGAGTATATTCCAGTGGACTCACTCACTCACTCACTCACTCTGTCTTCTGTTAATCGGAATGTCTATCGTCTCCCGCTCTAACAATTCTCCAGAATTACATTTAAATATGCTTTATTTGACAAAGAGAAGACCAAAATCACCTCACTCCCCAACCCTCTGTGTGTTGAAACGTATCTATAGCAGAACAGCAATCATCAAATGCTCAAATACATTTATAGAACTTTATTGCCTTTGTACCTGACTTGCATATCTTAGACCACCTTTTGCAAAACTTTAAATGCATATGTCGTCAGTGAAATCAAAGTATTTTGTTCACAGAATATTAAAGAGATTCTCCGGTAATTTTGTAATACTTTTTAGCCAGTAGTTCTGAAAGTATTCCCAAAAATTGTCGCTTTCAAACTAGGGATTTCGTGGCCAATTGAAGTAAAACAGTAATTTTGCTCGTAGGTAATGCATGTATTTTTGAATGTTTGAACTAACACATCCAGCCCAAAGCGGAAGGTTTAAAAAATACTTAGTAGTCGCATGAGTTCTAGAGCATATCTTTAACCACGTATTAACATATTGTTTTCATCAGAAGAGAAATGTGTGCAATTGTATTCACTGTTTCCAGCAATCACTGAATAACTAAATACTAGTGCACAAAAGTCTAAATCACTACATCAGTGTCATGCCATGTACAATATAGCCAAAGATCTACCCACTGGGCACACAATGGTTGAATCAACGTTTTTTCCACATAATTTCAATGAAATTACATTGAACCAACGTGGAATAGACGTCTATGCCCAGTGGATAGGCAGTGGGGATTCTCAAATTTATATGATTTTAAAAAAATATTGTGGATTTGCAGAGAATGAAGTTGGGTTACTTCTAAATCAGTTTCTGGGCTACTCCTAAGTCATCAACTCAAACATTGTGACCTTACATTTTAGAGCTTTGCTTTGGTGTGGATTGAGGCCTATACATTCATATCAGTTTCCTTCTTTCAATTGTGGATTTTGTTTCTGTGTGGCTATAGAAAATCTACAAAACAATGAGCAAACCTGCAAATGTATTGAATACATGAAACAGGATTCTGATGATATGAATCCGGTGCACAATGTGCTTTTTTTAAATGGTCTTTTTTTTTTACAGTTTATCTTAATTGCGCACAAGCATTTTTTGGAACAATGTTGTTGATTTTCTAAGCAAGACACATAAAACTGGCATTTTGAAAAACTGTGAATGCGTTTTCAACATGTAGTTGCCTTCTCAAAACATAAATACATTCCTCAAAACTATATTATACACATGCAAACAAAAATGTGTCATTCTGATACACACACAGTGCTTTCAACATACCTATTTGACAGACATGACTACATTGTGTATGTTTAAATACACAGTAATTATTATTCTACATGTTCTAGCCTGGGATTTGAACTCATAACCTCTTAGTTCACGACATTCTGATCTTTCTGCTACACCACCATGTCGGTGTCAGAAACTGATTTCACCTGTGTCCCTACACTTTGGACTTCAAAGTTGATTTCACCTGTATCCCTACACTTTGGACTTCAAAGTAAATCTCAGCTTTGATAAAAATACACTCAAGAAAAACGATTATTTAATAAATATCATTAAAAAATAATAATATGCACCACCAACATTAGACAACTATACAGAAATAACTGAAATTGCTTAAATAATTACATTAAATCAATGATGAGAGAATAATCAGAATAACTGATAACTAGTGATAGCAGTGCAGATGGCACTCTTTTTGTGCAGAGATTATGGGTAATTCATGTGTAGGGAAATGCTACCGACCCTCTGGCATGCAGAAAGATTAGCGTACCCCATATCCAAATGTTGTGAGGTCATAATTTAGCTGAACAGATACATTTTAAAACATGTGATCATATGTGAAGTGTTTCAAAAACCCCAGATTTTCACATGTGAAAGGTGAAGTGTTCCAAAAACATGCTTTCACATGTGAAATGTCACGTGAAGTGTTCCAAAAACACGTTTTCACATGCACACTGTGCCCAGCCTTCGCACGCTAACCAACCCGAGGTAGCCTGCCTTGTTCTCATTTTGCTCATCTGCGCAGCACCTTCAGCATTCAGTTGCTAAAATGACTTGCACGATTTTAGGCTTTATTAGTTGAGTGACAACCTATGTAATTTCCTCGGTTATTGTTATCTATGCACTGTTGAAAATAGTGTTTTACTGGAATAAAAGTAAGCTACCAGAGACGCAACTCTCATCTGGCTACACCTGCTGAACTAGGTTTACGTTGGATTTTATTTCGATTGTTCAGGTTCACCATCAGACGTAGATTTGCTTCAAACAATCAGGGTGTATGGGCATTTTTAGATATACAGGGTAAATTGGATAATTTCATAACGAGGACAGCAATCATATTGCGTGGCGCACTGCATGGCCAAAGCTGTAGGAGAAAAGAAGTTCCCTCGAAACTTCCAAACGCTCAAAAACCATTTGATTTTGAGATGGGTGTGAAATCTGAATTTGTGCTCCATATTCATTGGCTATGTCAAAGCTAAATTGTAAACGATACATTACTAGCTCAAACACCTAAAGCTGCACTATGTCACTTTTTGGGCGACCTAACCAGTGGTGGAAAAAGTACAAAATGTTCATACTTGAGTAAAACGTAAGATACCTTTTGTAGAAAATAACTCAAGTAAAAGTGAAAGTCACCCAGTAAAATATTACTTGAGTAAAAGTCAACAAGTATTTGGTTTTAAAAATCCTTAAGTATCAAAAGTAAATGTAATTGCTAAAATATACTTAAGTATCAAATTCCTTATATTAGCCAAACCAGACAGCACGGTTTTCATTATTTAATTTTATTCACGGATAGCCAGGGGCACACTACAACACTCAGACATAATTTACAAACGCTGCGTTCGTGTTCAGTGAGTCAGCCAGAGCATATGCAGCAGGGACGACCAGGGATATTTTATTGATAAGTGTGTGAATTGGACAAGTTTCCTGACCTGCATCAAAATGTAACAAGTACTTTTGGATGTCAGAGAAATGTAATTTATAGATTTGTCATTCTCATTGAAAGCAAGTCTAAGAAGTGGTAGATCTGTTCTACAGTTTGTGTGCTATTTCTATGCTTTCCATTTTTAAGTTTTTGGTCTTTTACTTTTGGTTTTGTACACCAGCTTCAAACAGCTGAAAATACAGTATTTTTGGTTATGTAAAATATATTTCACAGCGGTTTAGATGGTACAATGATTCCAGTGGAGGCTGCTCATAATAATGATTGGAACGGATCAAAGGGAATGGCATTAAACATATGGGAATCATGTGTTTTTGATGTATTTTCTACCATTTATACCTGCCCATCATCCCCAATTAAGGTGCCACCAACCTCCTGTGAATGATTCTCTACACCCTTCAAACTCAACCCTGGACCTCGAAGCCAGTTTCACTGCGTTTTTTCATTGTTACCCTCTAACATTGAATGATTTAGACCTGGGACACCAGGTGGGTCAATTAATTATCATGTAGAACAGAAAGCCAGCAGGCCTCATGGGGTAAGAGTTGAATACCCCTGCTCTACACTATACTTGCTTGTTCAAATCAAATCGTATTGGTCACATACACGGTGTAGCGACATTCTTGTGTTCCTAGCTCCAACAATACAGTAATATCTAACAATTCACAACAATACACACAAATCTAAAAGTAAAAGAATGGAATTAAGAAAAATATAAATATTAGGATGAGCAATGTCGGAATGGCTTTGACTACAGTAGAATAGTATACAGTATATACAGTACATATGAAATGAGTAAAGCAGCATGTAAACATTATTAAAGTAACTAGTGTTTTCAACCCAATGTCACTCTCCTTTTCTCCCACTGGGCTTGAGACACAGTGGGATGTAGTGGAGGGGTTAGAGTGCCAGTGAATCATCTACTAGAAAACTATGCCGCCTCCTCCCCCTTTCCCTCATCCATCCCCCTCTTATCCCCCCCCCCCCTCCCTCCTCACCCTCCTCCCTACACAAAGGCTGGTGGTGCAGCTCTGATCCAATCTGACCAGACAACTCTGGGGACAGAGGACACACAGCCAGGACGATCTCAACACTCAGGGCACATACACACACGTACACACGCATGCAAAGGTCACAGTGTGACTGACTGTGTAACTGAATGAGTGACTGATAGAGAGAGAGAGTGCCATGGAGACAACACTTTTCACAGACACAGAGGTCACACTCAGAGTGATGAAGGAGGGAAGAGAGGTTGGAGAGGGGGTGAGAGAGGGAGAGACCCTCCACTGGGACCACAGTCGTAATCAATGGGAAAGAGGGATGAGGAGGGGGATGGAGAGAAAGAGAAGAATGCAGTCATGAGGGAGGTTACAATCAAAAGGAGAGATGGATGGAGGAGGAGGAGGAGAGAGAGAGATGAAAAATCAAAAAGAGAAGTTTAGAGTCGAGTTGTGAATTTCTTTACTTCCTGTAATCAGGGAAAGCGCTCTCTCTCATCAGATGCCCTGAGGTAGACCCACCCTCTCCTTTAATCACAGAGTCAGACAGAGGGGGAGGAGAGAGAGAAAGAGAGAGAGGGGCAGTTAGCCATCAAGGTTAGACAAAACTTCTCTCTCTTCTCCACTACTCTCAACTTCTCCTTGTGTTTCCTCTACTGTCTTTGAATGGGGCACATGGCCGTGAACTAGTGACACATTTTAATGCCAGGTGTAACTACGACTTGCCCAGTTATGATTGTAATCTGATCATCTGTAGTCGTATCTGTTCATCGCAGTCAGGTATAAGCAGGATATGTTCTGACATCCTCACAGCTCTCTCCGTCGCCCAACTCCCAACCATTTGTTACCTAAAAATCTATTTCTCCCAACCGAGCATTTGGAAGGATTAGGGGGGCCATCTCCAATAATACACCAGAATTGTGTAATCTGCCGAACACACCAAAACTTCCCTGTTTGATGTCATGGCTCTTTTAATTTCCTAAAACGGCAGATCTGTTGCTACCTCGTGATCCTTGTGCATTACATAATTGAGGTAGAACTGCTGAAGAAACTGGATATGTAAAAATTAAAAATTGTGTTTATCTTACTATGATATCCCTGACAGTTTTATGGATTCATCATTGTTTGGTTAAAGTACCATTATGTGGCTGGCTGAGTGTAAGCCTCTTTGTCTGTTTGTCTGTGAGACTGGCCTGTTTATTCACTTGATGAATATTCATCTGGTTTGTTGTGGAAAATTTGATCCAAAGATTAAGGCGGAGACTATTTAATTATATAATAGAAAAACCTGTAATGCAAGCAGCTGCAGGGGAGATCTGCCTCTCAAGTCTACAGTTAGCAGCACATGTCATAAACCCAATTCCTCAAATAGAAATACAAGTGAATGGCATGAGGCACGGACACACTGGTAGCGTTTGCCGCCCGCGAGTACTTAGCCCCTCTGAATACAGTGCCGGACGTAATTTCAGAACAGAGTGCAAACTGATTCAACATGTAGAAACAGTCTAGAACAAACTGCGCTGAATGAACGGCAGACCCTCATTCGGTGAGATGGGTTTTCTCCTTAATGAAAGATTTGTATCCACAACTAAATGGCTGGCATACACATCTTACAACCTATACACATCTTTTGTGTCTTTTAGATATGTTTGTCAGATGTTACTATGGAATACTGAAGTATAATCACAAGCATTTCATACGTGTCAAAGGCTTCTATTGACAATTACAGTTGATGCAGAGAGTCAATATTTGCAGTGTTGACCCTTCTTTTTCAAGGCCTCTGCAATCCGCCCTGGCATGCTGTCAATTAACTTCTGGGCCACATTTTTTTCTTTTTTACCTTTATTGAACTAGGCAAGTCAGTTAAGAACAAATTCTTATTTTCAATGAAGGCTTAGGAACAGTGGGTTAACTGCCTTGTTCAGGGGAAACAGATGCCTCACAAGTCCTCGGGGAATTGAACCTGCAACCTTTCGGTTACTAGTCCAACGTCCAACGCTCTAACCACTAGGCTATCCTGCCGCCCTGACTGATGGCAGCCCATTCTTGCAAAATCAATGCTTGGAGTTTGTCAGAATTTGTGGGTTTTTGTTTGTCACCCCGCCTTGAGGATTGACCACAAGTTCTCAACGGCATTAAGGCCTGGGGAATGTCCTGGCCATGGACCCAAAATATCAATGTTATGCTCCCTGAGCCACTTAGCCACTTTTGCCTTATGGCAAGGTGCTCCATCATGCGGCAGTGTAGCCTAGTGGTTAGAGCATTGGACTAGTAACCGAAAGGTTGCAAGTTCAAATCCCTGAGCTGACAAGGTACAAAATCTGTCGTTCTGCCCCTGAACAGGCAGTAAACCCACTGTTCCTAGGCCGTCATTGAAAATAAGAATTTGTTCTTAACTGACTTGCCTAGTTAAATAAAGGTACACTATGCTGGAAAAGGTATTGTTCGTCACCAAACTGTTCCTGGATGGTTGGGAGAAGTTGCTCTCGGAGGATGTGTTTTGAATGTCGTTTTCCACTCGTCCCCCTCTCTGATGCGGACCAGATGGTAGGAAGGTCGAGTTTGGTGAATACCGTGGCACCATGGAGGGGGGCAAAAGCAGAACTGTTGAGTGGCAAGGGGTACTTGTTCTTCACAGTGATGTTATTCAGCCCACGGAAGTCTATCCACAACCTGAGAAGTGGAGGGGAGCGTGGCAGGAGCAGATGTAACAGCAACTTTGGGATGATGGTCTTCTAGGCAGAGTTCCTCTGTCCAGTGTCTGTGTTATTTTGCCCATCTTAATCTTTTCTTTTTATTGAGATATGGCTTTTTCTTTGCAACTCTACCTTGAAGGCCAGCATTCCAGAGTCGCCTCTTCACTGTTGACATTGAGCCTGGTGTTTTGTGAGTACTATTTAATGAAGCTGCCAGTTGAGGACTTGTGAGGCATCTGTTTCTCAAACTAGACACTGTAATGTACTTGTTCTCTTGCTCAGTTGTGCACTGGGGCCTCCCACCTTTTCTATTTTTGTTATGCGCTGTTCTGTGAAGGGAGTAGTACACAGCGTTGTAATAGATCTTCAGTTTCTTGGCAATTTCTCGCATGGAATAGCCTTCATTTCTCAGAACAAGAATAGACTGCAGAGTTTCAGTAGAAAGTTCTTTGTTTCTGGCCATCTTGAGCCTGTAATCGAACCCACAAATGCTGATGCTCCAGATACTCAACTAGTCTGAAGGAGGCCAGTTTTATTCCTTCTTTAATCAGAATAACTTTTCAGCTGTGCTAACATAATTGCAAAAGGGTTTTCTAATGATCAATTAGCCTTTTAAAATGATAAACTTGGATTAGCTAACACAATGTGCCATTGGAACACAGAAGTGATGGTTGCTGATAATTGGCCTCTGTACTCCTATGTAGAAATTCCATAAAAAATCAGCCGTTTCTAGCTACAATAGTCATTTACAACATTAACAATGTCTACACTGTATTTCTGATAAATTTGATGTTATTGTAATTGTTACGTTCTTACCTTTTACCTTAGTTCTTTTATTATGTCTTTGTTTTAGTATGGTCAGGGCGTGAGTTGGGTGGGTTGTCTATGTTCCCTTTTCTATGTTTTGGGATTTCTGTGTTTGGCCTAGTATGGTTCTTAATCAGAGGCAGCTGTTTATCATTGTACCTGATTGAGAACCATATTTAGGTAGCCTGGTTATACTTTTGAGTTGTGGGTGATTATTTTCAGTGTTATTGTTTGTTACCACACGGGACCATTTTGTTTGTTTCACTTTGTTATTTTGTATTTTTGTAGTGTTCAGTTTGTCTTATTAAAATGGACACTTACCACGCTGCATATTGGTCCGACCTCTCTTACTCCTCATCAGAGGAAGACGACGAACGTTAAAGAATCACCCACCACCAAAGGACCAAGCAGCGTGTTAAAGGGCAGCAGCAGCGATCGCAGGACTCCTGGACATGGGAGGAGATTCTGGACGGAAAGGGACGGACGGAAAGGGACCCTGGGCACAGGCTGGAAAATATCGCCGCCCCAAGGCTGAGCTGGAGGCAGCAAAAGCCGAGAGGCGGAGGCGGTGGCATGAGGAGGCCGCGCGGCAGCGCGGCTGGAAGCCCGAGAGGCAGCCCCAAAAAATTCTTCAGGGGGGGCACACGGGGAGTGTGGCGAAGTCAGGTAGGAGACCTGCGCCAACTCCCCGTGCTTACCGTGGAGAGAGAGGGACCGGGCAGGCACCATGTTATGCCGTGAGGCGCACGTTGTCCCCGGTGTGCAGCCATAGCCCGGTGCGATACATAGCAGCGCCTCATATCGTCCGGGCTAGAGTGGGCATCGAGCCAGGTTCCATGAAGCCGGCTCAGTGCATCTGGTCTCCAGTGTATCTCCTCAGGCGGGGGACATGGCACCAGCCTTACGCATGGTGTCCCCGGTTCGCCAGCACAGCCCAGTGCGGGCTATTCCACCTCGCCACAAGGGCCTGGCTATGGGGAGCATTCAACCAGGTAAGGTTGGGCAGGCTCGAGTGCTCCAGTGCACCTTCATGGTCTGGTCTATCCGGTGCCACCTCCACGCACCAGCCCTCCGGTGGCAGCCCCCCGCACCAGGCTATCTCCCCGCCTCCTTCTTACAGGCGCTCCCGCCTGCTCAGCGCTGCCAGAGTCTCCCGTCTGTCCTGAGCTGCCGGAGTCTCCCGTCTGTCCTGAGCTGCAGAGTCTCCCGTCTGTCCTGAGCTGCCGGAGTCTCCCGTCTGTCCTGAGCTGCCGGAGTCTCACGTCTGTCCTGAGCTGCCGGAGTCTCACGTCTGTCCTGAGCTGCCGGAGTCTCCCGTCTGTCCTGAGCTGCCGGAGTCTCCCGTCTGTCCTGAGCCGCCGGAGTCTCCCGTCTGTCCTGAGCCGCCGGAGCCGCCCGTCTGGCTGGAGCCACCCGTCTGTCCTGAGCCGCCGGAGCCGCCCGTCTGTCCTGAGCCGCCGGAGCCGCCCGTCTGTCCTGAGCCGCCGGAGCCGCCCGTCTGTCCTGAGCCGCCGGAGCCGCCCGTCTGTCCTGAGCCGCCGGAGCCGCCCGTCTGTCCTGAGCCGCCGGAGCCGCCCGTCTGTCCTGAGCCGCCGGAGCCGCCCTTCACTCCGGAGCCGCCGGAATCGCCCTTCACTCCGGAGCTGCCGGAGTCTCCCGTATGTCCGCTGCTACCGGAATCTTCCGTCCATTCGGGACCCATGGCTTGTGTCCCCAGTCCGAGGTTGTGGCGAGGATCGCCGTGTTAAAGAGGCCACGGAGGCGGGTAAAGAGGCGGAGAAGGACTATGGTGGAGTGGGGTCCACGTCCCATGCCAGAGCCGCCACCGCGGACGGACACCCACCCACTTAGGTTTTGCGGCCGGAGTCCGCACCTTTAGGGGGGGTACTGTCACGTTCTGACCTTAGTTCTTTTATTATGTCTTTGTTTTAGTATGGTTAGGGCATGATTTGGTTGTGGGTTGTCTATGTTCCTTTTTCTATGTTTTGGGATTTCTGTGTTTGGCCTGGCATGGTTCTCAGAGGCAGCTGTTTATCGTTGTCTGTGATTGAGAACCATATTTAGGTAGCCTGGTTTCACTTTTGAGTTGTGGGTGATTATTTTCCGTGTTAGTGTTTGTTACCACACGGGACCGTTTCGTTTGTTTCACTTTGTTGTTTTGTATTTTTGTAGTGTTTAGTTTGTCTTATTAAAATGAACACTTACCACGCTGAAAATTGGTCTGACCTCTCTTACTCCTCATCAGAGGAAGACGACGAGCGTTACAGTAATGGACAAAAAATGTGATTTTCTTTCAAAAACAAGAATTTTTAAGTGTCCCCAAACTTTTGAACGGTAGTGTATATGTATATTTTTTTCATCCCCTTTATTGGATCAAGACTCCACACTACAGTACATCACCATTCAGCACTCATTTGTTATGCTCAAATATGAAAACACATGGTAAAGAGGATTTTTTAAAACTCCAGATCTCCCTCATCGACAGAGCACAATGCCCCCCGAAGGCCCCTTGTACCAATGACGGTTCCCCACCAGCCTCTAAAATGCATACTTAACCCTCAGCCTTGATACCAGCATCCCCTTGGGCATGCCCACCACATCCACAGACCCCTGTCCCTGTATGCAATTTTACTTGGTCTTCCAGATAGCTAGCTTGGCTGCCCCTGATATGAAGTTGAGTAGGACTACCACTCCCCTGAGCCTAAAACTATACTTCGGTCTAAAAGAGAACAGCCAGGAAGAGAAGACCTCTTCCAAGGCAGAAAACCAGCTGGTTAATGGTCTAAACAGCCCCTCCACTCTGGGACATTGTACAAAAAGATGCGCTGACTCGGGACAGAATGGACAACCCTCCCCAACGCTAGGATCTAGGTGCACCAGATGTCAGTTGGTGGCTATCACCCCATGTATTATCCTCCATTGGAGGTCAGCTGTCGGTTTATCAATTGGCAGCTTATATAGAGACCGCCAGCAGCCTTTCGGGGATGCACCTTTCCTCCCATTGCCGTGAACTCCCCTAGTTCTGGGGTCTTGAATGGCAGCAGCAGCCCATCACCCTCCTGCACCACCCCCGCAGCTGGGTGACGTCATTCAGAGTAGGGACAACGTAAGCTTGGCTCTTCTTCTATTGGTCAGCGTGTGTGTGTTATTGGACACTTATGCCTGATAAGTTGCTGGCAAGGATTCAGAGACCTCTGTTACCAACTGCTTCAGCAGGCTAAATCTTCCACTTCTGAAGACTTGACAAGATTGGGTTTAAGCAATATGGTAATTGCTACACCTTGCCTTCTGATTAGCTGGGTGGAATCTTCTCCATATTGTTTACACCTTGACACCGACAAGGTTTCATGGTTCCTTGAGGTTTCATGAGATGTTGTGGAAATTCATATTTGTGTCATTCTCAAAACTTTTGACCATGATTGTATAATATTTCTCTATCCTGGCTCTCTCTCTCTATCCTATCACTTTCTTGCTCAGTCTCTTCTCTCTCTCGGGAGGATAAGTTAAAAGCACATTACTGGGGCTACCTGAGAGCTGAGGATTCTTGCGGAATGTTAAACATCTTATCAAATGGCACTCCGCATGACATCCCAGGGCCCTAGACACTGCTGGTCAGAGGTTGGCATAGGCATTTCTGTCATCTGTTCAACTTTATTTTCAAGATTAGCTTTTAAAATATTATTCCAAATGAAGGGGAATTCATTTTTAACACGTTACAACACACGTGCGCACACACTGTCTCACCACTTGGTTTTTCATCTCAAATCCGACTGTGTTGTAAGTCTTCATATACAGGCCCAGCCGTGGGTGAAGCTTGTAATGATTCGTTTGGGACGCCTGGATCAATATGTTAGCTGAGCTCCATATCGGCAGCTGGGGAGATGGTTTGTGTGTGTTTTCTGATCAGGCGCAACGGAGCAGGAGTTATGACTCAGATGCACTGCAGCATTAAATACCCTGTACACACACACACACACGCACACACGCACACACGCACACACGCACACACTCCCCACTCCCCTGAACTGAACTCAAACATGGTCCACAGTGCTGAGTCAGAGGCCAGAATAACATTGTTCTCTTTTGAACAACAAAATATAGTTTTTCCTGGTCTTTGTTCCGCCTGGTCCTATTGATAAAGTTTCAGAAAAAAGGCCCCTCTCAGAAGATTATATTACAGTCATTAGAAAGTGACAGACAAACTCTCTGTTCCCATTGTAACTGGCTAGCATGCATTTGTCCTTTAAAGAGCGACTGCCTTTAAAAAGCAACAAAGCAACAAATCCCTTTGAAAACGTCCTATGTGGCACCGATATGCGCCAGAAACAGTTATTCTAGTGTCAAAATTGACTACAAAGTGTAAATAGTATCATTTTGGTCATAAAGTCAGTCTCATATAAAATGGAGTTTGGATCATCCATGCGTCACACTGGGTACATGTGGAGGTTGGGCTTTGATTTAACGATGTCCAAGTTTGCCCACTAACATGGGGTGAACAGCTGCAGTGATTGCTCTCTATTCCAGCAGCTCTGACTGTTCACATAAGACAAAACGTTGCAAATTCTTTTACGCCTTAGTTAGATGTATAATTGTGCAACTAAAACATCCTCGGCCAAAACGTCAAAATGTATTACAGATTTCTTGAGTTTTCTTAGATTCGTTCTGGGGATTTTGAGGAACTGAAATAGGCTTCTCGTGGGAATAACAACATGAACTAAATAACCAAATGCGAAATCAGTCAGGAAACAGACCTCTAAGACTGAAATCTAAATTCTCGAATGAACAATAGAGAAACACGTGCCAATCAGTGTGTTCAGTGGCTCTTTTAGACTGATACTGTACAGTGGTAGCTCGGGTGGTAGAGCATGAAGCTTGCAATGCCAGGATAGTGGGTTTGATTACCCACATGTGCAAAATGTATGCATGCATGACTGCAAGTTGTTTTGGATAGAAAGCGTCTGCTTTCTAAATGGTAATCGAAACCAAAGCTGAGAACAGATACTGAGAAAAAATTGCCAAGCAGGTTAGTGAAACGGTCAAATTGTCACGACTTCCACCGAAGTGGGCTCCTCTCCTTGTTCAGGCGGCGTTCTGCGGTCGACGTCACCGGCTTTCTAGCCATCGCCGCTCCATTTTTCATATCTCCATTTGTCTTGTCTTGTTTCCATACACACCTGGTTTTCATTTCCCCAATCAATCTACTTGTATTTAACCCTCTGTTTCCCATCGTGTTTTGTGTGTAAATGTTGTTGTGGTGTCTTATTACGCACTTTACTTTTGTTATGTTCCGTGTTCTGAGCGCATTTGATTTATGTAGTGCTCTCGTTTTGGAACTAAAATAAAAGTGTGCCTGTTTACATCACTCTACTCTCCTGCACCTGACTTCACCTCTTATACACCCACTGACACAAATGGAATCAGAAACGCTTATCACTGGCTGACTACCTACAACCACAGACTATCTGCACTGACTATGCACACTCATAAACTCTGTCCAAACACCCAGACACTGTCGCACCCAGACACACTGGCATACTCACATACTGACGCTCACACGCTATCACCATGTACGTTGCTGCTACTATTTATTATATTTATTTAACCCTTATTTTACCAGGCAAGTTGACTGAGAACATGCTCTCATTTACAGCAACAAACTGGGGAATAGTTACATGGGAGAGGAGAGGGGAGAAAAATGAGCCAATTGGAAGCTGCAGAGTCACTTTAAACCCTGATTACACGCACATACAGTGCCTTCGGAAAGTATTCAGACCCCTTAACTTTTTACACATTTTGTTACATTACAGCCTTATTCTAAAATGTATTAAATACAAAACAAACTCAGCAATCTACAAACAATACCCCATAATCACAAAGCCAAAAAATGTCTGCAGCATTGAAGGTCCCCAAGAACACAGTGGCCTCCATCATTCTTAAATGGAAGATGTTTGGAACCACCAAGACTCTTCATAGAGCTGGCCACCCTGCCAAACTGAGCAATCGGAGGAGAAGGGCCTTGGTCAGGGAGGTGGCCAAGAACCTGATGGTCACTCTGACAGAACTCGAGAGTTCCTCTGTGGAGATGGAAGAAACTTCCATAAGGACAACCATCTCTGCAGCACTCCACCAATCAGGCCTTTATGGTAGAGTGTCCTGACGGAAGCCACTCCTGACTAAAAGGCACATGACAACCCGCTTGGAGTTTGCCAAAAGGCACCTTAAGACTCTCAGACCATGAGAAACAAGATTCTCTGGTCTGATGAAACCAAGATTGAACTCTTTGGCCTGAATGCTAAGCGTCACGTTTGGAGGAAACCTGGCATCATCCCTACGGTGAAGCATGGTGGCGGCAGCATAATACTGTGGGGGTGTTTTTCAGCGGCAGGGACTGGGAGACTAGTCAGGATCGAGGGGAAAATGAACAGAGCAAAGCACAGAGATCCTTGATGAAAACCTGCTCCAGAGCGCCCAGGACCTCAGACTGTGGCGAATGTTCCCCTTCCAACAGGACAACGACCCTAAGCACATAGCCAAGACCATGCAAGAGTGGCTTCGGGACAAGTCTCTGAATGTCCTTGAGTGGCTCAGCCAGAGCCTGGACTTGAACCCGATCGAACATCTATGGAGAGACCTGAAAATAGCTGTGCAGCAACGCTCTCCATCCGAACTGACAGAGCTTGAGAGGATCTGCAAAGAAGAATAGGAGAAACTCCCCAAATACCCAAGAAGTAAATGTGATATTTTTATTTTATAAATTAGCAAAACATCTAAAACCCTGTTTTTGCTTTGTAATTATGGGGTATTGATGAGGGGAAAAACTATTTTAATAAATTTTAGAATAAGGCTGTAATGTAACAATATTTGGAAAAAGTCAAGGGGTCTGAATACTTTCTAAAGGCACTGTAGCTACCTCGACTTTTACCAAGGATACCGGCTGTATCCTGTTCACGTGAGAAAAAAAAACGCAGATTTGATTTGACACACACAAACGCACGCGCGCACACACACACACACACACACAGTGTAGGAGTAGGACCTCCCCTGGCAGTATGAGAGGTCCTGTTAATGCAGTTTTAATGGGGCTCTGATGGCCTGTCGTCTAGCAGGGTTTAAATGTTTTAATGTTGCTATTTCTCACTCCACTACTTTCAGCCTGGGAGGAGTGGGACCAGGGAACAGCCTTGGGGTTAAAGAGCTCTAACTGGAACTATGAGCTATTATAGCTATCCATTCCTTTCCAAAAATGCTTAGAACTGGCTTAAAGGGATACTATGGGATTTTGGCAATGAGGGCCTTTACCTACAGTACTTCTCCAGAGGCAGATTAACTTGTGGATACCATTTTTATGTCTCTGTGTGCAGTTTGAAGGAAGTTGCGTAAGCGCAATGACTGGAAGTTGATGGGTATAGCATGCTAGCAGATAGCGCAATGACTGGAAGTCGATGGGTATAGCATGCTAGCAGATAGCGCAATGACTGGAAGTCGATGGGTATAGCATGCTAGCAGATAGCGCAATGACTGGAAGTCGATGGGTATAGCATGCTAGCAGATAGCGCAATGCCTGGAAGTCGATGGGTATAGCATGCTAGCAGATACCCATAGACTTCCAGGCATTGCGCTAACACTAGTTTGTGAAACTACCTCTCTCTAACTTCCTTCATACTGGACACAGAGACATAAAAATGGTATCCACAAGTTGATCTGTCTCTGGAGAAGTAAAATCCCTAAGAATCCCTTTAAGGCATGAGGAAGTAAAGCTGAGAGTATGGGGTAATCAAGATTTTACCTTTACATTTACATTTAAGTCATTTAGCAGACGCTCTTATCCAGAGCGACTTATTTAACTAGGCAAGTCAGTTAAGAACAAATTATTATTTTCAATGACGGTCTAGGAACAATGGGTTAACTGCCTTGTTCAGGGGCGGAATGACAGACTTTTACCTTGTCAGCTCGGGGATTTGAACTTGCAACCTTTCGGTTACTAGTCCAATGCTCTAACCACTAGGCTACCCTGCCGCTCCAGGTGATGATGAGAAGGTGAGGGTACGGGGGTGAGGGAGAGGTGAATGATGGGGGGGGCAGTCATGTTTCTGAGAGGAACACAGAGGGTCTTTCATTGTACCCTCATACACAGGGAAACATTCCCATAGCTACCCCTGAGAGAGGGAGAGTGGGGGTGAGAGAGGAGGGGGGGGTTACGAGTTGAGAAACCCAAGAACACACTCAGCACTGAAGGACCACAGCTCTAATGAAGAGTACAGTAATTATGAGTGTATTTATAAGTACGGCCAAGAGTGTGTGTGTGTGTGTGTGTGTGTGTGTGTGTGTGTGTGTGTGTGTGTGTGTGTGTGTGTGTGTGTGTGTGTGTGTGTGTGTGTGTGTGTGTGTGTGTGTGTGTGTGTATGTACCTACATGTTAAATGAGTGGTGTGTGTGAGTGAGTGAGTGAGTGAGTGAGTGAGTGAGTGAGTGAGTGAGTGAGTGAGTGAGTGAGTGAGTGAGTGAGTGAGTGAGTGAGACACATAATATGTGTGTGTGTGGAGAATAACTGTGAGGTCAGGTCTGGTGACTATTTAAAAAGACATTCTACTCCAAAATTAGTGAGAAAAAAAATGATGCTGACATCTAGAACATCATTTCCCTGCAGAAATGAGCCCAATAACATATTGGTCCATATTATCAGGCAACTGTGCAATTTATCAATGAGCATTATCACCTGTAGTTCCAGGTAGAATCCTTTTGGACGTTCTCCCTGGAACCAAAAGGGGTTCTCCTATGGGGACGAATAACCCTTTTGGAACCCTTTTTTCTAAGAGTGTAGGTGCCTGGTTTTGGAACTGCCGGAACACAGCCTGATTGAACCCCTGCATGCATTCGTATGGACACACATGCACGTGTTTGAGGACAACCTGTGATCCCCTGCCAGTACAAACACACCTCCATTCCATCACCTCGTCTATGCCAAACTCCAGCTGCCTAGAGACTCTAGTGTGCTCTGTGGAAACATCATGCAATACCGTAAGTGGAGAAACTCATATTGGAAACAATTCATTGCATTGCATACGGTCATAAACCGTGTGTGTGTGTGTGTGTGTGTGTGTGTGTGTGTGTGTGTGTGTGTGTGTTAGGCATGAAAATGAAAGGAGGAACTGTGATATTTCCCCAGAGGGGTGTGTCAGAAGTTGTCTTATGCCACCTGCCTGTTCAGAAGGGAGCAACGTTTTGTAGAGCAGGGCCCAGATTCACAAAACCTTCTTAAGAAGAAATGTATTCTAAACTGCCATTTTTTTCCTTAACTATAGACAAGTAGAGACTTAAGCAAAGTGTCTATTCCTCAAAAAAGGTTTCTCCTTAAGCAAAAAGTTAAGAAGAAATTAGATCCTTGAAAATAAAGTTCTTGGAAATGTTGTTAATTCCAAGACAGCTAAACCCTTGTCTTAAACTGAGGGCAGTGAGAGATAAAGCTCATGAAAGCGATTGTTTAATTCACTCCCAAACTTCATCTGAAAGTTTCAGTATTGATTATTTTGAACCCAAGAACATGTTTTAGAACAGCAATCTCAAGAAATATGCTAACATGATTGCCATTGCTAGCTAGATAAAACGGTTGCCTAGCAACAAACCTCTTAAGAAGATTTGTATGAAGATATTTGAGAAGTTCGTAAGAAAATCATTCAATATTAAGATATTGTTGAGGAATTGCACTTACGAACTATCTTATGAACTTCTTTTTTCTTAAGAAGCTCCTTACATTTTTGCTTAAAAAGTGTTTTGTGAATCTGGGCCCTGATATGATATCATGTCAGCGCTATTCATTACATTTCTAGATGCAATGCTTCACCTTGCTGAATACATTCCAGATGTGATGTCCCAGGAGCCTGGAGCCCCACTCTATTGTGATGCTTCCTGGTTTTTGTCCTCAGTCAAAGTCTGTTTTCTCAGTGTGATGTGATGCATGGCTAAAGGCTAGGTGACAAGAGGCAAGCACAGAGAGACAGGGCAAGGGCACATCTTTAAGGAGACTTTGTTTCAGGCTTCTGGCTGTCAGCAATCATCTTCCATACACAGTAGCAAGACCACATTCACACATTCGGTGGCAAAACCAGGCTCACACACACTGTGGCAAGACCACATTCACACACAAGTGCATGTGCACCAACAAGATTACGGCAGCGGAGACACACACAAACTATTCCAAATATTTGAATTAATGCTCAGAAAAACAATTCAAGACCCCCACATGTAGAGGCAGCAGAACAACAATAAAATAACAAAATGAACAATAGTGCCGTAGTTTGTAGATCACTAATAGATACTATTATACTGTATACAAGTTGACAATCTTTGCTAAGGTCTTTGTGCAGTCTGCCCCAGATAAATATCCTACACTGTACCGCCACCTGGTGGTTCAATCATGTAAAAAACAACTGGAGGAAAATCTGTGCCTGATAACAGCTTGAATATTCAAACAAATGTTAATTTTTTCAGCTGACTACCAAGTACCTATCTACCTCTTTGTTCATTGTAAATTATACAACATTTAAAAACTGAATAGAATCAGTATGAGGTTCATGGCCAAACTTATCATTTTGTCAAATAGGCATCATGTGGTAAAATAACTTTAATTAAAAACTAGCTATCTAAAAATGGTCAGTGCATACAGACACCTGTTCAAACATCACATATCCTTCATCACACAAAGACCTTGTAGGCTACATCCAAAGCCGCGAACAAATACTTTAAAAACATAATTATAAAAGCATCTCTGTAAAACAACAATAATAATACACATCGTTGCTTCTCAATACAGCCATAAACAGCAGAATGTTCTATAAAGCACAAAAAGAGAAGAGTACACACAGCAAGTGACAGTTTTTGTGTGACAAATATATCATTGTGCATCATCCTTTGGCCACTAGGCGGTGTAAACAAGCTAAAATATGTATGTTGAACAATCTCATCCATCCACCGAGTGTGTGTGTGTGTGTGTGTGTGTGTTGGAGGGGGACTTTTTGTGATTTCACTGCTTTAAGCTTTGATTTGAGTTTCACAAAGGAAACCCTCAAATCATGAAGGACTGGGTGTGCTTGTAGTTCTTGGGCTGCAGAAAGGGAAAGAGTATCCATCAGTTCACTAGACCTGTTGGTATTATCAACAACTCAGTCTTATCAACACGGTGGTGTGGTCAACAACTGCTCAAAGACCAGTCCAATGTAAAACATGACAACTTCTCTATCAAGCCTATACTGATAATAGAAGAACTAGGGTTGGGAACACACTCACGTTTCTGGTGGGAGGAGGAGGTGGATTGTAGGAGTTGGTGCTAAAAGAAAAAATACAAACACCACTATGAATTATTTTTCTTTTTTTTTTCCTTGTAAAGAGCTAATGAAATGAAGTAATGAAAAACACAATGATAAGTTGCCAGAATGGTTGTCTGAAACACGAACCTTCTTCCTTTCTGCTCCTCTGTTGGCAAACATGAAGAACAGGACAGTTAGAACATATTGTTAATGTTATTAATGTCAGTCACAAGCTCAGTCAGTAGTGGTAAGTGCTCACGCTTTTTGCAGCAGCCCCGTCGATGACAGAGGCACACACCCAGGCAGCACATGACAACGAGCAGGAAGAGACCTACAGCTCCGGCTATCAGTGTCGTCATACTCAACTGATCTGAAAGAGGGGGCACAGAGGCGAAGACGAAGAGATGGGATAGGGGCCGAGAGTGAACAGAGGAATGCAAGAAAGATAAGCATGATTGATGATTGGAAAAGAGAGAGAGGGTGAAAAAAAGGAAGAAAAAAGACAAAGGGTTCAAATTTCCACAAACATTCTAAAACACACACACACACACACACACACACACACACACACTGGATTGTACATACATTCTATGACCTTCATGTGATGGGCCACACAGCTCTTTGGCGCCCCCACACTGTTGGATGCCTCGCAACGATACTGGCCTGAGTCAGCCTTGGACACACTCTTGAACTTCTGCTCCAGAGACACACAGAGAGAGTAGAGAATCGGTGAGGACAGAAAGAGAGTATGCAGTGTGAGAAAACGTCATTACCGTGCCTTTGATCAGGCACGTGAACCACCTCCATTACATGTTACTCACCAGTGTTCCCTTGTCAGTGTCCATGCTAAAGGAGGTGTCAGTTGTGTGTGTGGTGCTCAGTGCCTTGTTGTCTTTGTACCAGATGTATGTAGGAGGGGGTACACTGAGTTTATCCTTACAGTGGAGCTCTACCCCTGCCCCAGACAAAACTGAGCTGGGCACCTCACAGGACGGGGTGTGGGGGGGCACTGGGGGAGGAGGATAGGATTACCAACGACAGCACAAAGGCTCCTCAGCACAAATACACAGACACCCTCAATCTCTCTGTCAGACACACATCCACATGCACACTCTCACCCAGTACGTTGAGGGTGACGTTAATCTCTCCCAGGTTGGTGTGGTCTGCTGGAGCACTGACCTCACAGCGGTACAGCCCAGAGTCCTTCTGGGTAACGGCGTGCAGCGTCACTGTCGCACCCTCGATGTTGGCCCGACCTGCAAAGGATCCTGGGATACCACAGGTGTCAAGGGTTACAAAGATGAGAGAAAAAGTGTAGAGAGAGGAATGAAGAAAAAACAACAAGAGGGGGAGGAATGTAGTAAGAGATGTTGTTAGAGGGGAAGAGATAAGAGAGATGGAGGAGAGGTGGAGCGGTGCAGTAGAGTAGAATCAGGAAAAGGTTGAAGAAAGAGAGGCGAGGAGGAAGAGAGAGAGGGAGGTCTAGTGGTCACCGCTGAATTTGCCATCAAAATAAACAAAGGTGATGTCCTTCCCTTTCTTCTTCCACTCGATACGAGGGTTAGTCTCCTTCTCTGTCTTGAACTGACAGGACAGCACAGCGTCTGACAGAGACCGAGAAATTCAGAGAGAGAGACAAAAACAGTGAACAAACAGTTCATGAACTCACACAATTCATGAACTCTCACAATTCATCCCCTCCCCTTCTCTTCGTCATCTAACTCCTCCTCTCATACCTGTGTTCTCATGGACCACTACCTTGGCCTTACTGGTGCTCACTGTCAGAAAGAGGGAGGCAGGACCTGAGAGAGAGAGAGAGAGAGAGAGAGAGAGAAAGAGAGAGAGGTGATTCAAGAGTAAATAATACACACAGCAGCACTCAAGATTAACTATTTGTAGCAATGTTTCTATCTACTAACTTTCTTTCTTAAATACAAAAACTTTACGTAAACATGAACTGAACTGAGATGTTGTACTACACAGTCCAGATTGGGCTGAGGGGGGTATTTCAGAAGGTATTTGTTTGAGAAAGAGCAGACACAAATCCAGACACAGACAGACAAAGAGACATGCACACACACACAATGAAAACACTCATTCACTTACTATACACACTCACTAACACATGTACACACACACAGAGCGAGGAGGTGTAAACCCACAGAATAGATATGCCCTGGTGCCTGGTGTTACCAGTAGGAATGTCGTGTGTAGGAGGAATGGAGGTGATGGATGGCAGACCACTGATCTCTACATGACCTGATTAACCTGCACACACACTTAAACTAACATAGGAATATACACATACTGAAACAACACGCAAATATCAACACAGGAAAACATTTTCTGGGAGATTATTTGTTTACTCTCTCTCTTTCAGACACACACATTTTACATTTGAGTAATTCAGCAGATGCTCTCATCCAGAGTGACTTACAGTAGTGAGTGCATACACACGCAGACAGTAGATGGAGATGGCTGCTGGTCATCCACTATCACTGTCCTTAATATTTTTGACTCTGTGTTTGTGTGTGGGGGGGTCCCCTCTATACAAAGCCCCTCTGTATCACAGTAACTCTACACCAACATAGGGTTTTTAACTCTCTCTCTCTCTCTCTCTCTCTCTCTCTCTACCTCACACACACACACATCAGTCATCTAACCTAACTGTAATTGCTGATATTACATCAGATTTCTTTGGACCAGTGAACAGTGATAACGATTCCCATGGCTGTTTGGAAGAACAACCTCAAACACTACAGACAGTCTGTAACCCTTCCAGATAGCAACTGATTGCATCTCTGGCCAATTAGCAGCTGGGTCATGGAGGGGCTATTGACAACATTAAACAGGACCATTGCCTGCCTATACCAGGCATCAGAGAGGTTGGCTCTCCAGAACCCTGGAGCCCCTCAGAGATCTGGCCTTTCATCAGTCTCTGGGCTTGGACAGCATCAGAGGGTCTAAGGTAAATAGAAGATCTGTATGATTCCCGTCCCACTCTTCCCACTCCCAGCCCAATCAAATCAAATCAAATCAAATGTATGTATAAAGCCATTCTTACATCAGCTGATATCTCAAAGTGCTGTACAGAAACCCAGCCTAAAACGTCAAACATGCAGGTGCAATCCCGAAACACATTACACACACTTCACCAAATCGAACTGTTTAAAGTGTGCTTCGTCTCAGGGACACATACACAAGAACATACAATGCACGCAATGCATATATATATAGCTTACACACACACATACAGCGTGAGAGGCAAAGCTATGGTAAACACTATGATGGAAAATGAAGTGGGAGGCTGTCAATGTTTTGACCCACATTTGCACCCCAGTTCCCCAAACCCTCTTGCTGCTTAATGTGTAAACGTATGTGTTTAAACTGTAGTGCTCTGTGTTGTAAATGTGTCTGAAACTTTGTGTGTTCCTATTTTGACCAGGTCTCTCTTGTAAAAGAGACTGTTCATCTCAATGAGACTAACCTGTTAAAATAAAGGTCAAATAGATTGAAAATCATCAATACCATATAGCCTGTATGGTATTGAATACAACTATCCTGTATTAGTCATATGTTAGAAGGTTGCAGTGTGCATGATAGCTCATTGACTCCCCTTGAAATCATATTTTCACAGTGGTATAAAGTACTTAAGTAAAAATACTTAAGTAGTTGTGGGGGGTCTCTGTACTTTACTTTACTATTTATAGTTTTTACAACTTTTATTTTTACTTCACTACATTCCTAAAGAAAAGAATGTACATTTTACTTGTTACATTTTCCCTGACACCCAAAAGTACTTGTTACATTTTGAATGCATAGTAGGACAGGAAAATGGTCCATTCACACATTTATCAAGAGAACATCTCGGTCATCCCTATCTGGTGGACTCACTAAACACACATGCTTCGTTTGTAAATTGTGTGCCCCTGGCAATCCATTTAAAAAAAATGTATTGTGTGGTCTGGTTTGCTTTATATAATGATTTATACTTTTACTTTTGATACTTAAGAATATTTTAGCAATTACATTTACTTTAGATACTTAAGTATATTTAACAACAAATACTTTTAGATTTTTACTCAATTAGTATTTTACTGGATGACTTACACTTTTACTTGAATAAATTTATATTAAGGTATCTTGACTTTTACTCAAATATGAGAATTGGGTACTTTTTCCACCACTGTATTTTCAGACAAAATATACATTGGGCCAAGATAAAAGAAATAAAAGTCTGCATCTCCATCTACTCACTCTGCAACAAGACGAGGAAGATAAGAGACAAAATCCCCATGCTGTCCATAGTTCTTCCAAACGAGTAAACAGTGTCCAGTGAATTTAAATAACCTATAAAGATATTTGAGTGTCTGAGAACGTTCGCTCCAGACAAGACTGAAACACTTCCAGACGTTCAGAAGTTCTTGAAGTTTTCTATGTGCGCGCTCCCGATGGAGACCATTTCATCGAGCGGAGATACTCAAGCGCGCGCTCACCACGACACACGCGTCTGTGATTTTGGCTATAGTAGACAAACGTTTTGTCCTCGAAGAGGATTTTACCTCTTCAGTGTGTGTAGCCAGTAAACGGTTACGTACAACGTTATTAACTAATAATGGGCCAATGTATATACCGTCAAATACACCACCCAGCAAACACACAACGTTCTCTAAAAGTTGTGGGACTTAAAGATTCACTATGCAGAAATCCACCATTTCCTGGTTGCAAAAATTCTAATAGCCTAATTCAGTTTATGTGACAAAACAAGCAAGCATAGTGTAGAGAATCACTGTACGATCTACTAAACTGCTGTGAAATATATTTTCCATAACCAAAAATATAGTATTTTCAGCTGTTTGAAGCTGGTGTACAAAACCGAAATTAAAAGATGCAAAACAAAACGTAAGAATGGAAGGTATAGAAATAGCACACAGTACAGAACTACTGCTTCTTAGACTTTCTTTCAATATGAATGCCAGAACTATAACACACATTTCTATGTGAATTTGGTTGGGTCGCCCAAAAAGTGACATATTGCAGCTTTAATGTGTCATTGCTACTATCATGTATGTTAGATATAGCCTACAGTAGCCAAAATAGTGATGATCAATTTGTAATTTTCTACCAATTTGTAGCAAACATCTTTTCTCTATCAATTTGTGACAAACGTGTACTTGTTGTCTTGTTGAAGTAACAAGTTCTAAGTTATGATGACATTCATATTTCTGTTTATGCTCATTGTACAATCTAGGCTACAGCACTGTTTTTGCAAATGTAGATATTTTTATGTTTTTATTTAAAAATGTGTGGTAGTTATAAGTAGGGCCATGCTTTTTAGGTACTTTTTGAGCCACTTTCCTTTACCGATATTTCCAGCATTATCCACTAGTGTTGCTGCAGGTAGAAAATCCTAGGAAATGTTATTTAATTGAGACAAGCTGACTCCAATCAACCAATCAATGTCTGGTTGTGCATGTGTGCAGGCCTGAACCAGGGTAGACGTAGCTCTGAGAATGTTCTTCGCACAAAAACTATTATTTGGCAGGGAATGCTATTTGTAGATCAGTAATTCTACTACACCTCACTTTACTCAAGCTGATGCTCTCCAACGGACTCGGAAGTTGTAGCTAGAAATGTGTCAATTAGGGGCAGTTAAAGGGGAGAGTCAATGAAATCAATCAAGTATATTGTAGCGAATTCAGGTGTAGCCCCGACCGGGACTTGAACCAAGGTCTAGGTGGGGGGTTTGGACCTATTGGCGTAACAGTTAAGGTGTTGGTTTGACTGTCGCTGTAATGCGATGCTACTGGCGGCAGAGAAGTCAGGCGCAGGAGAGCAGAAACTGATTTACAACAGTTGTGTTTAATAACCATAAACCACCATCAACAGAACAATACAATAAATGGGTCAAACAAAACCCGATACATACCAGCATACCGTTGCATAACCACTACAACAAACAATTACCGACAAGGACATGGGGGGGAACAGAGGGTTAAATACACAACATGGAATTGATGGAATTGGAACCAGGTGTGATGGAAGCCAAGACAAAACCAATGGAAAATGAAAAGTGGATCTGCGATGGCTAGAAGGTCGGTGACGTCAATCGCCGAACGCCGCCCGAACAAGGAGAGGGACCAACTTCGGCGGATGTCGTGACAGTCACTGGACATTACAGGAGGCTGCTGAGTTGCGGATGGCTCTTGATAATGGCCGGAACGGCGCAAATGGAATGACATCAACCACACGGAAAACATGTGTTTGATACCATTCCACAAATTCTTCTCCAGCCAATACCACAAGCCCGTCCTCCCAAATGAACATGCCACCAACCTCCTCTGCTGGCGCATTCACACACACAGATGGAGTCAAGAAAACACACTGCCATTGTTCTGTCCTATAGACAGAGGTGGCTTTGGGGAGGTCAATAGGTTCCACACACACGCACACACACACACACACACACACACACACACACACACACACACACACACACACACACACACACACACACACACACACACACACACACACACACACACACAAAGGGGATCAGAGAGGGACAGCTGGATGGGCTACTGTGTCTCTGCTCCCCTAGATCATGGGTATTATGTGTCTCACTATTCACATTCACACAGACAAGTACATACAGTCATACATTTAACATGTAGGTGCATTCATACACACACATTGCTGTGGCACCTGCTTCCAAGCCACTGTCTGTGCAGCTGCTGTGTTGAGAGAGGACCCTGCTGCTGTTAGCTCAACACACACACATGATGGAGGGGTTGACAGGAAACCCCATTGCCATTACCCACAACCATTCCCTCTGACCACAGTGAAACATTAATCAACAGCTATACCAGTATTTTTTACCATATTTACTACCTTTTCATGTAAGGCCACTAAAATGGATAAGAGACTGATTACAAAAATGTAAAGCTGCAATAAATAAAGTAGCAGATCAAAGCTCACGAAACAAAACGTGATAGATTCATGACAGGCTGATAGATAAAGATATACAGTGCCTTGCGAAAGTATTCGGCCCCCTTGAACTTTGCGACCTTTTGCCACATTTCAGGCTTCAAACATAAAGATATAAAACTGTATTTTTTTGTGAAGAATCAACAACAAGTGGGACACAATCATGAAGTGGAACAACATTTATTGGATATTTCAAACTTTTTTAACAAATCAAAAACTGAAAAATTTGGCGTGCAATCGAGAATCTGTGGAAAGAACTGAAAACTGCTGTTCACAAATGCTCTCCATCCAACCTCACTGAGCTCGAGCTGTTTTGCAAGGAGGAATGGGAAAAAATTTCAGTCTCTCGATGTGCAAAACTGATAGAGACATACCCCAAGCGACTTACAGCTGTAATCGCAGAAAAAGGTGGCGCTACAAAGTATTAACTTAAGGGGGCTGAATAATTTTGCACGCCCAATTTTTCAGTTTTTGATTTGTTAAAAAAGTTTGAAATATCCAATAAATGTCGTTCCACTTCATGATTGTGTCCCACTTGTTGTTGATTCTTCACAAAAAAATACAGTTTTATATGTTTATGTTTGAAGCCTGAAATGTGGCAAAAGGTCGCAAAGTTCAAGGGGGCTGAATACTTTCGCAAGGCACTGTACATGCAGCATAATTCCTTGTTTTTGCTAGCAATTTCTTTAGGAGCTAAATTATCTGTAAACTAAACTAATAAACACTGAAGGGGAGGGACTACTGGGTTGTTTTAAGACTGGACCTCAGTCTCTTGTCCAGTGTCCTATCAGACACTGGACAAGTGTCCGGGTGTTGTGTAGTGACCTGAATCAGGAGGTTGATCCCTAGTGGGATTGGATCATACTAACCAATACTGTACTTCTGTCTGACATACATTTTCATTTCAGAAAACAGGTTTGGCTAAGTCCATTGTCATTAAATATTTAATCACATTCAAAAGCAATTGCAGGATTACAAAACAATGACCACTTTACAGTTAAATTGCCATTCTGTAGCCTGGTGTTATACATCTGCCGCTGTGACAAGCAGGATCTACATTCACTATTTCATTTTATGTACATTTTATAGACTCATTCTGAAAGGCCCCACACACGTGACCAAAATGCGCTGTTACAGTCTGCCAGCGACTGTTGTTGATGTATAACATGATAATTATTACATATTGAGATAGGGATATTGTTGTTTTTACTGTAAAGTCTGGGAAACCAGGAAGCAGAGGGAGAGAAATAGAGGGCTGCTGAAGAGATACTGAGATAGGGGACAAATGTGTTTAGGAATTTACCTGCACATGATAGGAGTGGAGGGGGGATTTAGGGGAGGGTGGTAATAAAGGACCAGCTCTTTATAGGGCCAGGAGAGCTCAAAACAAGATCATACAGAGACACAGATCACAAAGCAGACAATTGGAGCCGTTACCTTGACTACATTCACAGGTAAGGCAATAACAACAAAGCATGAAATTATACTTTTTTTCTTCACAAAGAGCAAGATTGTTGATTTGTTCAGTTCAGACTGACTTCAGAGTGATATGAGGGATATTATACGTATATTTACGCACCTCCAAGACATATGATATGCACTAATGGTCTTGTTACGTTAGACATAAACGAATGTAGGGAGGTCGGTCGCCTAGCAATCCAAGGGTTGCATGTTTGAATCTCTTCAGGGACAACTGTAGCAGTTGAGCTAATCCTTCTTCTAACATTTTATGTAAATTCTCCTAAACTTTGTCATTACAATGAAAAAAGCAGCCTGGCCTCAGAGAAAGACGTATAATACTATACCTCCTCCATGATGTTTGATAATGTCATGTTCTGACCTTAGTTCTTTTGTTTTGTCTTTGTTTTAGTATGGTTAGGGCGTGAGTTGGGTGGGTTGTCTATGTTAGTTTTTCTATGATTTGCTATTTCTATGTTTGGCCTGGTATGGTTCTTGACCAGAGGCAGCTGTCTATCGTTGTCCCTGATTGAGAACCATATTTAGGTAGCCGGTTATCTATTGTGTTTCGTGGGTGATTGTTTTCTGTGGTGTGTCTGCACCAGCCAGAACTGTTTTCGGTTGTTTCTCTTTGTTCTTTTTGTTATTTTCCGTGTTAGTGTTTGTTACCACACGGGACCGTTTCATTTGTTTCACTTTGTTATTTTGTATTTTTGTAGTGTTCAGTTTGTCTTATTAAAATGGACACTTACCACGCTGCATATTGGTCCGACCTCTCTTACTCCTCATCAGAGGAAGACGACGAACGTTACAGAATCACCCACCACCAAAGGACCAAGCAGCGTGGTAACGGGCAGCAGCAGTGATCTCAGGACTCCTGGACGGCAAAGGACCCTGGGTTCAGCCGGGAGAATATCGCCGCCCCAAGGCTGAGCTGGAGGCAGCAGCGCGGCTGGAAGCCCCAAAAATGTCACTGCCCTGGGGAATTGGGATATTCTTTTAGACCAGAAGAAAGAGTGCCTCCTACTGGCCCTCCAACACCACTTCCAGCAGCATCTGGTCTCCCATCCAGGAACTGACCAGGACCAACCCTGCTTAGCTTCAGAAGCAAGCCAGCAGTGGTATGCAGAGTGGTATGCTGCTGGCAAATATTGGTGCACAATATCGACTTAAAACATCAAAGGGACACAAAATGTTACTGATGTATTTTAGGGGCTTGACTGTGATCCCAGTGCAGGGACACGTGGTGGAGGCTGACCATTTTCCCCTAGCCAGACAAGGCCCCACTGCAGAGCAAAAACCAGCTGGCTGGAACCCTGAGGCAATTGTGAGGAGAATCCAGCTGAAACCTGCTGAACTGAACCATCCAGTGCAGGAGAAACCAGAAGAACTGAGCCTTCCAGTGCAGGATAATCTAGGGGATCCCAGCCTGGATGTGCAGGTGATTCCAGTAAGTCATGAAAAGTCAACTGAATGGATGCCAGTGGTACAGGAGAAACCAGAGCCAGAAGACACTGTGGGGCTGGAGACCCAGGAGGATATAGTGGAACTGAGCCCTGTCGAGCAGGAGAAACTAGAAGAACTGAGACTTGTGAAACCTGATGGGCAAGAGAAACCAGAAGAACTGAGCCCTGTGAGCCTTGTCAAGCAGGAGAAACCAGAATAACGTATCCCTGTGAGCCCTGTCAGCAGAGGAGGCTCAGCCTGAGCAGGAGATGGAGGCTGAGATGGAGGGAAACCTACTGAGGATGGAGATGGAAGATCCAGAGATGGGGAAACTAGAGATGGAAGAAGTAGAGACAAAGAAGATACAAGATCCAGAGCAGGGGTTAGATATGAAAAACCAGAGATGGAGATGGGAAAACTAGAGATGGAAGAACCAAAGATGGCAATGGAGGAGCCAGAGATGGAGAAACCAGAAGTACAGATGGAAACAAGGGTATAAATGGCAGCTGAATTAGAAATGGAGCCAGAGGTGGAGATGGCACTTGCAATGGACAAGGGGCTAACACAACAAGAGAAGGGCCCTCTTATGAAGGGTGAATATGTGATGGCTGAAGAGCCAATCATGGAGTTGGAACCATTTGGGGCGGCAGGGTAGCCTAGTGGATAGAGCTGACAAGGTACAAATCTGTCGTTCTGCCCCTGAACAGGCAGTTAACCCACTGTTCCTAGACCGTCATTGAAAATAAGAATTTGTTCTTAACTGACTTGCCTAGTTAAATAAAGGTAAAAAATATATTTAAAAAACACTACCAGAGGACGGTCTGATTTAAGAGTATGGGAGAGGAGGCAGGCCTATGGATGACAACAAGATGGCTCCAGAGATTATGTATCAATTTGATCTGGAAGATGAGCCAATGTCAGAACTGGAGCCATTGCTAGGGGAGGGGCCTGGTTTGGAGGAAGACGATGAGTATTTAATGGCGGAACAACCAAATCATGGAGCTGGAGCCTGGGATTAGGGAGATAGCCTTTGGAGAGGATCCAATCATGACAGATTAC
Source organism: Oncorhynchus masou masou (assembly GCF_036934945.1). Classification (NCBI taxonomy): domain Eukaryota; kingdom Metazoa; phylum Chordata; class Actinopteri; order Salmoniformes; family Salmonidae; genus Oncorhynchus; species Oncorhynchus masou. The sequence goes on along the minus strand of NC_088221.1, from coordinate 21,775,315 downwards.
ACCATCACAGGGGAGGAGCCAGTGATGGAACTGATGCAAGACATGGGGCTTAAGATAGAGGGGAAGTACTTGCTGACTGAGAAACCCATCATGGAGCTGGAGCCTGGAATGAGGGAGGCGCCTTTCACTCAGCATTATCCAAGGACAGACTAAGGCTGTGGCGATAGAATAACCAATGATGGAGATGGATCCACTAGAAAAGGGTTCTCAAACTTTTTCACCCAGGTCCCCCTTTCCAGCATTGGGGAACATCCCCCCCTTGCGCGTGCGCCCACGTGCCACGTCTATTTCTATAGGCAAAAGCACTGTTCATGGCACAAACTAATCACACCTCTCTTTTTGATGGAGAGAATTTTGCATGTTTAAAGCACATTTTCTTGCAATTCTATATAATTTTGCCATGTCTAATGTGTATTCATGTGATATTCAAGTGACTAAAAAATGACAATATTTATTGGCTAAAAAAACAAAATAGAAATAGCCCTCTAAGGTATGTGATGACTAATGTGGCAAAAGGAACTGATGATGCACTGTCCAATTTCGAAATTGCACCTTGTGCATTCTACTATTACAACTTTCAAGAGTAAGATTGAGTTCCTTTAAAAAATAATTAACAAAAACACTTTTTGGGGTGGGGGTGGACCCTCGCCCTACAGTTTGGGAACAACTGCTTTAGAAGGGGAGACGCCTCTTAGGGAAGAGAGTTTGCTATTGGTGGAGGGCTTTTGAGTAAGAGAGAGGCCTCTCATGGAGCAGCCAAGCATGGCGAGGGCCCCATGATGGTCAGAGCAGGGTACATAGTGGTGGAGCCAGGGCCCTCAGAGGTGGTCTTTAAATAGGGAAGGGGGGGGGAGCTAATGAAGAACATGGTCCAAATTGAACCCACGGGTTAGAGGGGTGGGAGGGGGGAGGTCCACACATTACATGTAAAATCATGTTGCAATTCTGCTTTCTACCATAGGGAGGAGCTCCTGCAGTGGTGTGGTCCTGGAGGGTAAATGCTACTAATTCTCTTTAGAGGCACAAAAAATGCTGCTGATGCAGAGGTGAGTGGAAACTCATTCCTCCTGTTTCATGTTGTATTTAGTTTTCTCAATCTCTCCAGCTTGTCGCTTTTTGAATCATTCACCATCTCTAATTCAACAAACATGTAACCATTTAATCAGTGTTTTCTCTGCTCCTCTGCAGTTCTAACCAGGCTAACTTTCTTCGTGGCCACCTGGCATCTATCACCAGTCAGACCATCCACAGACAGGTCATGGACCTAATGCTTCAGCAGAATTGGGAATACACACACTCCTGGGTGTGAGGGATGCACTACCTGGATGTGAGTTTGTGCGCATCCTGTTTTTTTTTCATATTTGTGTCGACACTATTTTCTATTCTTTGCTCTGTCAGACTGGTGCCCACTGCCCTGGGGATTGGCTGCCTGAAGAGCCAGTGGAGGACTGTCTGGAGCTTTTGGTAGGTGGTACGTATGACTGAAAGCCAACTAATCATGCAGTGTTTTCTTAAATACTGTATATCCATATTGCGTATGGGGAATGGAAGGATAGCTATGGATAATATAATGACGTATACAATTAAATAATACTTTGTTCTTCTGCTATTATTCATTTGTTTGTTTGCTGTTCAGGAAAAGGGAAGTTCAATAATATGCCATGCTGTGATCTGCAAGTGTTCATCTGCACTTACCCTGTCTAGAAACGGAGTAGGACAACGTTGCCCCTAGTAGACACTGATCTAAGGTCAGATTGCATTCTTCAACCCAATGTTGATGATTTGAGGAGGGTAAGCTGATCCTAGATCTGTACCTAAGTTCATCCTCTTATCCCGAGCTCTAGGAATACAGCGGTCTTAGTTTCTGTGACCCTTGCACTTTGAACCTGTGGCCCCTCTTGAACCTATGGCCTCTCAACTGTCAGTTCCACTCTGAATCTCAGGAAGTTTCTAGTTTGAGCAACTTGGGATTCAGTTCCCTGACTTGGTGAAAGCCATTCTTAAACATGTCACTGCATTCACACTGTAAGATGTTATTTCAAAAATATTATTTATTTTGTTTACTTTTAGGGCTATAGGAAGGCACTTGTTATATTTTGAAGACGGGAGAACTATGTTCATATGTTAGTGCAAAGGTTATATAAGTGACTAATTAATTATGTAAATAGTACGACTAACTTCTCTAGTGTGGGTTTTGCTCATTGGTCTCCTTTTTGATATGACTCCATTATAGCTGAGCTTTAGGGTCATAGCAAAGGGCAGTCTGGGGGAAGCTTTGGCTGAGCACTGTTTACTGACAACATACAACCCATACACTACACAGCACATACACTGAGTGTACAAAACATTGCTCTTTCCATGACATAGACTGACCAGGTGAAAGCTATGAACCCCGATTGATGTCACCTGTTAAATCTACTTCAATCAATGTAGATGAAAGGGAGGGGACAAGTTAAAGAAGGAATTTGAAGCCTTGAGACATTAATTGTGTATGTGTGCCATTCAGAGGGTGAAGTGATGGGCAAGTCAAAATATGTAAGTGCCTTTGAACGGGGTATGATAGTAGGTACCAGGCACACCAGTTTGAGTGTGTCAAGAACTGCAATGCTTCTGGGTTTTTCACACTCAAACAGTTTCCCATGTGTATCAAGAATGGTCCACCACCCAAAGGATGGCCAGCCAACCTGACACAACTGTGGGAAGCATTGGAGTCAACATAAGCCAGCAACCCTGTGGAACACTTTTGACACCTTTTAGAGTCCATGACCCAATGAATTGAAGCTGTTCTAAGAGGAAAAGGCGGTAAAATTCAATATTAGGGAGCTGTTCCTAATGTTTTGTACCCTCAGTGTATGCAACCCATATTAGACCCATATATGACTCACATTCAGCCCATATTAGACCCATACACTACACAGCCCATATACAGCTTTCTCTTCATCAGACTCACAATTCCAAACATTCCAGTGTTTCCTGCATGTCGTCTGTTGGATCAGGGAATAGCCACTCTGTCCAAGCGAGTGTTAGTTCCAGAGCCAACAGTCTCCCATGGCGACGAAGGCTGCACACATCTAGCTCTATTATTTTAACTCTGTCTCATTGTCCACTGGGATGCTAAATAGTGTATCTGTGTGTGAATATGCACCAGTGTTTTTGAGAAGTTGAGAGAATAGACTGAACTACTGTACGCCCATCCACAGATCTCCATCAGAATTAGAGGAGCTTAGCACCCTTTCACACACACACACATACACACACACACACACACACACACACACACACACAAATAAAGCCTGCTGGGACTCCTACATAGTTGTGTATGAGTGTGACTAATTTTCCATTGGACTACAGAGGCTGTTAATGAGCTTCTGAGAAAGAGGCAGCATTAGCAGCTCTCAGGTGACAATCAACCCTGTCTAATCATTTGAATCACTAATTACCACGCACACAGAGATATCACATGCAAACTCATAATACAAATTCTCTCACGTACAAACACAAACTGAAATGGGTACCCATGCTCTCTTTCCCCCTCCATCCCTCTTTCTCTCTCTGTCTAATTCCAGCCAGTGGTTGAGAAAGGCAACCTTTCACTGTGAGACAATTGAGGCCTGTTTGGGTGATGATCAGAAACAAGGTCATTGTTCATGTACCGGGAACCCGGCCTTTGGCAGGGTTTAGGAGATCAGCCCTCACAATACAACTCCAATCTATTACTGGCGTTGAAATCTAGACCAGCTTTGCATCACATTACATGAAAATGGCAACCTTATTCAATCATATCTGGAGATTAAACACATTCAGGACAGGTTAGTCACAGTCACTCAACAGTGTTCCTCTGAAGAATGTTATACTGTTGAACCCTTTCACCACTTGATGACTGTAATGCTGTATTTTGCAGACATAAAAACATTTACAATCAAGAACAATTTTGACCCACAGAAGTTTGATAAAAACATGAAGCCATACTGTAATATGTGCATTCCATCAAAGAGAGGGTTCCTATTGATACCTTTTCTAGGATGCATGTGTAATATTTAAAATTGTCTAAATAATGAATTTCAGAAATATATATTTAATACATGTTTAATACATTCAAACATATTACAGAATGTATTTAAAATGTATACCAAACAAAAATACAAACACGACATGCAACAAGTTCAACATTTTACAGAGTTACAGTTCACATAAGGAAATCAATCAGTCAATTTAAATAAATTCATTACATCCTAATATATGGATTTTACATGACTGGGCATTGGCGCAGCCATGGGTGGGCCTGGGAGGGCATATGCCCACCCACTGGGGAGCCAGGCCCAGCGAATCAGAATATGTTTTCCCCACTAAAGGGCTTTACTACAGACAGAAAGACTTCTCAGTTTCATCAGCTGTCCGGGTGGCTGTTCTCAGACGATCTAGCAAGTGAAGAAGCCGGATGTGGAGGTCCTGGTCTGGCGTGGTTACACGTGGTCTGAGGTTATGAGGCCAGTTGGATGTACTGCCAAATTCTCTAAAATAACATTGGAGGCAGCTTACGGAAGAGAAATTATCATTCAATTATCTGGAAACGGCCCTGGTGGGCATTCCTGCAGTCAGCATGCAAATTGCACAATCCCACAAAACTTGAGACATCTGTGGCATTGGATTATCTTTGCAAAGGAGAAATGCTCACTAACAGGGATGTAAACAAATTTGTGCACAAAATTTAAGAGAAGGAAGCTTTTTGTGCGTATGGAACATTTCTGGGATTTTTTATTTCAGCTCATGAAACAAGTGACCAACACTTTACTTTATGTTGCATTTATATTTTTGTTCAGTATATGAAGTACCAGTCAAATGTTTGGACACACCTACTCATTACAGGGTTTTCCTTTATTTTTTACTATTTTCTACCTTGTAGAATAATAGTGAAGACTTAAAAACTATGAAATAACACATATGGAATCATGTAGTAACCAAAAAGTGTTAAACAAAAAGTATATTTTATATTTGAGATTCTACAAGTAGCCACCTTTTGCCTTGATAACAGTTTTACACACTGTTTGCATTCTCTCAGCCAGCTTCATGAGGTTGTCACCTGGAATATATTTCAATTAACAGGTGTGCCTTATTAAAAGTTAAATAGCGGGACTTCTTTCCTTCTTAATGCGTAGTGATGGTATACAGAAGATAGCCCTATTTGGTAAAATACCAAGTCCTTATTATGGCAAAAACAGTCCATCATTACTTTAAGACATGAAGGTCAGTCAAACAATAGTACAAACAATAGTACGCAAGTATAAACACCATGGGCACCACGCAGCCGTCATATCGCTCAGGAAGGAGACGCGTTCTGTCTCCTAGAGATGAAAGTACTTTGGTGTGAAAAGTGCAAATCAATTCCAGAACAACAGCAAAGGATCTTGTGAAGATGCTGGAGGAAACAGGTACAAAAGTATTTATATCCACAGTAAAACAAGTCCTATATCGACATAACCTGAAAGGCCGCTCAGCAAGGAGGAAGCCACTGCTTCAAAACCGCCATTAAAAAGACAGACTACGGTTTGCAACTGCACATGGGGACAAAGATCGTACTTTTTGGAGAAATGTCCTCTGGTCTGATGAAACAAAAATAGAACTGTTTGGCCATAATGACCCTCGTTATGTTTGGAGGAGAAAGGGGGATGCTTGCAAGCCGAAGAACACCCTCCCAACTGTGAAGCACGGGGGTGGCAGCATCATGTTGTGGGGGTGCTTTGCTAAGGGATGGACTGGTGCACTACACAAAATAGATGGCGTCATGAGGAGGGGAAATTATGTGGATATATTGAGGCAACATCTCAAGACATCAAGAAGGGAGTTAAAGCTTGGTCGTAAATGGGTCTTCCAAATGGACAATGACCCCAAGCATACAGTGCCTTGCGAAAGTATTCGGCCCCCTTGAACTTTGCGACCTTTTGCCACATTTCAGGCTTCAAACAAAGATATAAAACTGTATTTTTTGTGAAGAATCAACAACAAGTGGGACACAATCATGAAGTGGAACGACATTTATTGGATATTTCAAACTTTTTTAACAAATCAAAAACTGAAAAATTGGGCGTGCAAAATTATTCAGCCCCCTTAAGTTAATACTTTGTAGCGCCACCTTTTGCTGTGATTACAGCTGTAAGTCGCTTGGGGTATGTCTCTATCAGTTTTGCACATCGAGAGACTGAAATTTTTTCCCATTCCTCCTTGCAAAACAGCTCGAGCTCAGTGAGGTTGGATGGAGAGCATTTGTGAACAGCAGTTTTCAGTTCTTTCCACAGATTCTCGATTGGATTCAGGTCTGGACTTTGACTTGGCCATTCTAACACCTGGATATGTTTATTTTTGAACCATTCCATTGTAGATTTTGCTTTATGTTTTGGATCATTGTCTTGTTGGAAGACAAATCTCCGTCCCAGTCTCAGGTCTTTTGCAGACTCCATCAGGTTTTCTTCCAGAATGGTCCTGTATTTGGCTCCATCCATCTTCCCATCAATTTTAACCATCTTCCCTGTCCCTGCTGAAGAAAAGCAGGCCCAAACCATGATGCTGCCACCACCATGTTTGACAGTGGAGATGGTGTGTTCAGGGTGATGAGCTGTGTTGCTTTTACAACAAAAATAACGTTTTGCATTGTTGCCAAAAAGTTCCATTTTGGTTTAATCTGACCAGAGCACCTTCTTCCACATGTTTGGTGTGTCTCCCAGGTTGCTTGTGGCAAACTTTAAACAACACTTTTTATGGATATCTTTAAGAAATGGCTTTCTTCTTGCCACTCTTCCATAAAGGCCAGATTTGTGCAATATACGACTGATTGTTGTCCTATGGACAGAGTCTCCCACCTCAGCTGTAGATCTCTGCAGTTCATCCAGAGTGATCATGGACCTCTTGGCTGCATCTCTGATTAGTCTTCTCCTTGTATGAGCTGAAAGTTTAGAGGGACGGCCAGGTCTTGGTAGATTTGCAGTGGTCTGATACTCCTTCCATTTCAATATTATCGCTTGCACAGTGCTCCTTGGGATGTTTAAAGCTTGGGAAATCTTTTTGTATCCAAATCCGGCTTTAAACTTCTTCACAACAGTATCTCGGACCTGCCTGGTGTGTTCCTTGTTCTTCATGATGCTCTCTGCGCTTTTAACGGACCTCTGAGACTATCACAGTGCAGGTGCATTTATACGGAGACTTGATTACACACAGGTGGATTGTATTTATCATCATTAGTCATTTAGGTCAACATTGGATCATTCAGAGATCCTCACTGAACTTCTGGAGAGAGTTTGCTGCACTGAAAGTAAAGGGGCTGAATAATTTTGCACGCCCAATTTTTCAGTTTTTGATTTGTTAAAAATGTTTGAAATATCCAATAAATGTCGTTCCACTTCATGATTGTGTCCCACTTGTTGTTGATTCTTCACAAAAAAATACAGTTTTATATCTTTATGTTTGAAGCCTGAAATGTGGCAAAAGGTTGCAAAGTTCAAGGGGGCCGAATACTTTCGCAAAGCACTGTACTTCCAAAGTTGTGGCAAAATGGTTTAAGGACAACAAAGTCAATGTATTGGAGTGTCCATCACAAAGCCCTGACCTCAATCCTATAGACAATTTGTGGACAGAACTGAAAAAGCGAGTGCAAACAAGGAGGCCTACAAACCTGACTCAGTTACACCAGCTCTGTCAGGAGGAATGGGACAAAATTCACCCAAATTATTGTGGGAAGCTTGATGAAGGCTATCTGAAACATTTGACCCAAGTTAAACAATTTAAAGGCAATGCTACCAAATACTAATTGAGTGTATGTAAACTTCTGACTTACTGGGAATGTTATGAAAGAAATAAAAGCTGAAAGAAATTATTCTCTCTACTAATATTCTGACATTTCACATTCTTCAAATAAAGTGGTGATTCTAACTGACCTAAGACATGGAATTGTTACTAGAATTAAATGTCAGGAATTGTGGAAAACTGAGTTTAAATTTATTTGGCTAAAGTGTATGTAAACTTCCAACTTCAAGTTTTTTTTATATACATTTCCAAAAAATTAGAATACCTTGTTATTGCTTTGTCATTATGGGGTATTGTGTGTAGATTTATAAGGCAGGGAAATGAAATACATTTTATGTGACGTTAAATATATTTAAATGTCTTTATTTTTTCTCCTATGGTTTAATCTTTGTCTGGGAAACAGTCCCTCTGTATTAAACCAGTATTTTTTTTTATTCCATTAAGATGAAACTTCTTCTGCAGCTGTTGCTACTGTGGACGTGTGCGCACTCTTTAAGCCCAGACACACCTGTTTCTCCAGAGGCTATGAGAATGAATAAGCCTGCAGCCTGCCTGACTAACACACACACAGGCTGGATTAGACTCCACTCCATCAACGCTCAATCATAAACTACATGAGCTATAGGCCCATCCATATTTGGCATACTCTAGCCTCTCAACTGTTCACCAGACATCCATTGCCATAGTCTCACTCACCCCAAACCAACTGTTTACTGTAAGTCAAACAAGCCTGATCATAAAAATTACAACTACATCTCCCACATAGTACAGTCCCATGATCTATTCTACTCACCTGTCTCTCTTGGATACAACTGGGAATGGTATGAACTCACATGGTATTCCAAGCCTCTCCAGATCAGCTATTATCCAGCGGAGTGACAGGAAATCAGAATCCTCTGATCCATTTTTGGAGGAATCTGCTCATAAAAGAGGGAAGCCATTGAAACAGGCTGTTCTGTTCTCCTGTACATAATCACCAATCAAACAACCCTCTTATTGTCTAACATAAATCAAACTATTTGAGTGATCCTGTGCTTAGACTGGTATGAGTGTTTTGATATTGAGCAATATCATTTACATGACAACGAGCCTGGCTTATAGATTTACACACTCAGAAATCCTCTCATCTGTTAGTGTCAGCTGGCTCTAGTCTGTGTGTCGTTATCCGTGCAGGCGAGAGAGGGATGGTGGAAGAGAGAGAATACAGGCCGGGGAGATGAATGACAGAGACAGAGAGAGAGAAAGTGAGTCAATTGTGGTGAGAGAAACAGGAGAGGAGAGCCAACTAATTCCCTGGTCAGTGCTGACAGGGAGGAGAGGGGGTCAAGTCCGGGTCAGTGATACTTGACCCCGCAAACTAATGTCAAAGTACACTAACTTCATAAGACTTCCACAAAGTGTATAGTGTAATCTGAGCCATAGGCAGTAACCACAACAGGTATGCCTTAAGTGTGCCCTTGCTCCATATCTCATATTATTGTCATACCCTCATAAGTCTGGTTTCAACGGGCTGCAGATGGTCGATATGGGATCAAACCATGCTTTCCAAACTCAGTGGAGGAGGGTATTGCAATGCAAGATACTACTGGATTTCATTTCATTACAGCTAACCACACGCACATGCAAGCACACACACACAGGTGAGAACAACGAAGTCTCAACATATACATGAAGAGTGACCCTCTGATATCGGACACCAGTTCCCGCCGTGCCCTCCGAACCAGAGTGCCCTGGCCATTCCCTGGTATGGGCACTGTGTTGCCAAGTCCGCTGTTTCATTTAGACGAGCAGAAAGTTATCCTCCGCTTAGGTTCTACACTAACCTGGACGCACACACCAGTGGAGGCTGCTGAGGGGAGGACGGCTCATAATAATGGCTGGAACGGCACAAATAGAATGGCATCAAACACCTGGAATCCATGTATTTGATCCCATTCCACTGATTAAGGTGGCATCAACCTCCTGTGGAACATGTATTTGATCCCATTCCACTGATTAAGGTGGCATCAACCTCCTGTGGAACATGTATTTGATCCCATTCCACTGATTAAGGTGGCATCAACCTCCTGTGGAACATGTATTTGATCCCATTCCCCAATTAAGGTGCCATCAACCTCCTGTGGAACACACACATAAACATCTCTGAAAATGGTGACTTCACTTGGCTCCATGTCAGTGGGATCAGTGAACAGTGGAGAGGGCTTTAGTCAAAGTGGGGGTCTGGCTTTAGGCAACATATCTGTCTCCCGTTCTCTCTGACTGTCACTCTATCATACTAGCTTAGTCTGACGTTCCCTCCCTTCCGTAATTATAGCTCCGTGTTTTGGGGACATATTTAAAGGGATGCTGGCCAGCTATAAACACAGGATGCAGAAGGTCAGTCACAAAGACAGAGAAAGAGACCACCACCTCACACAGGTCTGTATTACATATCGTACATCATCCCATCTTATCTCACGCATTCTGTTCAATTTCATTCAGCTTTATTAATTTCTCTGGAGCATGAGTCTATGAATCTGCAAGCCTCCTGGACATTAGTATGTGGAGATTAACGTGTCTGTAAAAGCCTTGTTACATTATAGCTTCCATGTATTAATGATGCTCCATTCTGATACTTACAAACACCGTCTTAGCGAACAATGTTTTGATGTGTAGTCTGGTGATTGTATGTGTGGAGAAGATAAACTGTAAGAGCATGGAGCGGAGGGAGGTCGGTGATGTATTCCCTTTCAGAGCGTGAGTGGCATGCTGCTGACGGTTGGTTATAAATAAGTATTTCTCTGGGCCAGAACCCAGACAACCAGACCCAGGGGAGATAGGGGAGCAGCGGACTCACCATTGCCCAGTCCAAGCACAAGGTGGCAATGGAGACCTCCTCTACAGCCAAACAGTCTGACCAGGAGGTTCCCAAGAAAGAAAGGACAGATGGAGAGCCTGGTGAGAACAGGGAAGAAGAAGAGACAACAGAAAATGGAACAGCAGGTGAAGGCAAGCAGTGGTTTCCTAACCTTAACAGTAAGGAATGGTGACTGTGATCTACTGTAGAAAAAAATGCGAACTAAGACTCACACTTTTGCTACTAGCACGGACTTTGCTGATGACTATTTCTTCTCCCACTGCCAGCCACTTGGCTTCCTCTCATCACCAAATTTGGTGGTGAGTGGAAATGCCACTTGGATGCTTCAGATTTAAACATCCTGTGAAACATCTGTCTCATTGTTCGATCTGTGGTTGTGTGTAATGGTCAGTCTTATTTTGTGACCCTGTGTACTGAAGTAGCGATTATTAAAATGTTGGCCATCCAGTGTGGTGTAGATTCCTGGTTGTATTGTGGTCCTGTTCTCTACAGTGGTGTCTGACTGTAAGCAGATGGCCAGGGAGGCTATGGACAGACTGAACATCTGGGAGCCCAGTGTTTACTACACCCTGGGAAAAGAGTCCTTCTTCATCGCTGGTCATGAAATCTGCATCCGAGAGTCTCTGGACTCCTACGGCGCCCTCATCTGGCCGGGGGTGAGTTCTACATATGCACACCGACTGGAATATGATGATAGAAACCCATTTTTACAAGGAAAAATGTAAACGCAGTGCACTTAATTCATATTGACTGATCTGGATTTACTAACAATCATTGTGCGATTGTTGATCGTAGTGATGATGATGATTGTGTGTGTGTGTGTGTAGGCGGTAGCTCTAAGTCAGTTCCTGGAGAATAACCGGCAGCAGGTGAATCTCCTGGATAAAGCAGTTCTGGAGATCGGGGCAGGCACAGGCTTACTGTCTATTGTGGCGAGTCTACTGGGTGAGTCTGTCCTTCAGTCTCTTAGTCAGTCTGCCTAACTGTATAGTGGCCACTGGCCAGTCTACTGGGTGAGTCTGTCAGTTGGTAACATGGTTTGATAGACTGATTGACTGACTGTTCCCTTGTGTCCTGTTTTCCAGGAGCCTGGGTAACGGCCACCGACCTGCCCGAAATCCTTCCCAACCTGACCTTTAACCTCTCTCGTAACTCCAAGAGCCGCTGCCGCTACACACCCCAGGTGAGGGCCCTCACCTGGGGTCAAGACCTCGAGAGAGACTTCCCCTGCACTTCCTGTCGCTACGACTATGTTCTGGCAGCCGATGTGGTATATCACCACGACTACCTGGAGGAGCTGCTGGCGACCATGCGCCACTTCTGCAGACCAGCAAGTGGCACCACGCTCCTGTGGGCCAATAAGGTGAGGTTTCAGTCAGACCTGAGGTTCAAGGAGAGCTTTGAGAGTTGTTTTAGTACGACGCTGCTGACAGAGCTGAAGGAGGGGGACGTGAGGATCTATAAGGCAACTGCACGGGAGTGAGAGGGAGGAAAGGAGGGAGAGAGGATAGACGTGGAGGGGATAGTGAGAAATTAAGGAGAAAGAGGGATGGAGAGACCAGGGAGGATAGGAGCTAGACTCAAGGAAAAGAGGTGAGAAATAGAAAGAAGGGATGGAAGTTGTTCTTCACCGTGGATGAAACAGGAGCTCACTACAGAGAACGGACTGCCTGGAGCCCATTCTGTGGTGCTAAGTCATCCTCGGGATGGGTACATTCACCTCATCAGCATATTAGACAGACAACAAAAGCTGATTCTGTGTTTCAATGACATTTCTGTGAGCTTCATTATATTTACAATGTGTCATGCAGAAACTCCATGTGACTTTTCAAAAAACTATTTTATCTACCAGTGTTTTTTTTCTTCATATATTTGATAGTGACAAATGTTTTGTTAATAAATTTGCTTTGCAATACAGTGTGAAACATAAGTTCCTTTCTCCATAGTCTGCATTGGCATCACCGCAGATACATGTATATTGAAAGTTACTGTATAAAGTTAATGTCAAAAATCTACAAGACAGTATCACCTCCATATACGACAATGGTCAAACACTTTGCCACTAAACGTGAACACAGACTAGTTTAATAAGAAGCTAAACACTCATTATTATATACACTGCATCCTAGGTAAATATATATATATATTTTTTTACCTTTATTTTACTAGGCAAGTCAGTTAAGAACAAATTCTTATTTTCAATGATGGCCTAGGAACAGTGGGTTAACTGCCTGTTCAGGGGCAGAACGACAGATTTGTACCTTGTCAGCTCGGGAATTCGAACTTGCAACCTTTCGGTTACTAGTCCAACGCTCTAACCACTAGGTTACCCTGCCGCCCCAAATATGAACAAAAATGGCTGTGAAAAATGTCATTGTCGTTTATCAGCTTGATCTTACACTGAAAATATCATATGAATCTATCCTTTTAGTTAAACATTTTCAAATAAAATAAAATAATCATGAAATAAGTATGTTATGAAAAAAATTAGTCACAATTATTGGCACCCCTGCACTTAGTACTTTGTGCACCCTCCCTTTGCCACGATAACAGCTCTGAGTCTCCTATAATGTTTGATAAGACAGAATTAAGACCATTCCTCCATACAGAAACTCTTCAGATCCTTGGTCCTCGCTTGTGGACTCTCCTCTTCAGCTCACCACACAGGTTTTCAATAGGGTGAGCCCTGATCTCGTCACAGGCGCCGTTCTTGAAGCATAGTCTCTGGTCAACCCGTTTCTCCAGCAGCCCGGAGCAGATGGACTTGCCGTTCTCACTGAATGTCTCTGGGTAGACCACCGTCCCAGTCATGATACGCTCCTTCAGCTCTTCCTTCCAACCTGACCAGAAGACGACTGCAGGTTAAAAGACATTACATCAAAGTCATAGACCAACTCTGGACCAAGAGAGCTACTGGGTGTACAGGATTTTGTTCCAGCCCTGCACTAACACACCTGGCTCAAATAATCATTGTCTATGAATGAAGAATGATAAACAGGTGTGATAGTGCCGAGATGGAACAAAAGCCTTCAGTCTCCAGTGGCTTTACAACATGACCAGAATTGGAGACCTCTGAATTAAAACGGATTAGCCTTCACACTCATCAGTTTGAAGAGTTAAGACATGAAAGGGAGGCTGGATTGAGTGGGTTACCTTCTACCCTTGTTCCCTAAACGGGTTCTTGGCGGCCATGAACTCAAACAGCGTGACCCTCGGGGTGAAATAGTCTACTGAGGTGTCATACTTCTCCCCCTTCAGCAGCTCCGGGGAGATTAAACCCTTGGGGCAGAGGTCAAAGGTCAGTCACAAGAGAGAGTGGCGCTTCTTGGAGACACTAAACGTGAGACCCATTGTGAGATAATGAGGTTGGGCAGGTGAGACTGACCTGGAGTTCCGGCATAGCCTTCGCTTTTTGTCTGTTCCACTTTTAGTTCAACCACCAGACCCAGGTCAGAGAAACGCACATTACCTAAAGACAACATCGCATCACGTCAACGTGTGTGTGTGTACATAACTGTATCAGTGTGTAGCTTCATTATCCAGGAGGACTTTCTCAGGTTTGATGTCTCTGTAGAGGATGCTCTTCTGGTGGAGGTGCTCCATGCCCTGGATGATCGGAGCAGAATAGAAACAGGTTCTGGACTCCTCAAACCCTGGGTTGTTCTCATCTATCAGGTAGATGTAGTATCTGGGCCAGTATGAGAACAAACATGTTACAGATCTATTACAAGAAACAGGATAGTTCCTGCAGTGTGTGTGGGTATGTGCTTTGTGCATGCGTTTACTTCAGGTCACCTCCATTCATGATGGTCATAACCAGACAGAGGCCAGCAAAACGATGAAGTGACTGAACCCTGGCAAGGATCCTCTTCTCCACCATCGCCCCCTAAAGCAGAGGAGGGGGACAAACATGACAATGTATAATACAGAGGGCCAAGACAGAGGCTAAAGTGATTAAGACCATTATCTCCTCATCACTTACTGGAAAACAGGTACTGTAGCCTACATCAAAACTGCTTCCATGAACATAACCATTTCCACTCCAGATAAGGGGGTTCTAACAGTCACAGAGGCAGAGACACTGTCGCACTTCCCTGTATGTCATTAGTCATTGTGTTTACAATCCTATTCTGATCGAGCATTAATAGTCTACAGAAGCATACTGTACTGTAATTAGCCAAGTTCCCCCTTTAGATAGTATCTTCTCTCTCACACATCAACTACAGCAGTGGTCACCGATTGACTGGACAACCTTCAAGGCACTCCTTCCTGGTCGATCACCAAACATTTCTGTAGAAAAGCCAATGATAAAAGGCACAAAGGCTTGCGACCCTTTCCCCCCCCCCCCCCGAGTTGCTGGTGCTCTTGATTCGGAAGCCCTGTGAACAGGGGAAGCAAAGTGTTCCCATTGTGAACCATTTATTGTATCTGAAAAGATTAACTCAGCCTACCTGACGGACGAGAACTGGGGCTACAGCGCTGGCCAATCAGACAGCTCAAATCACCGTACCTACAGCTTCCAGGGCCCGTGAGATGCGTAACCTCAGCTGCTCTCTCCGTTGAGACTAATGCCGTGTTCAAAACAACTGGAAACTCAGAAATCTCCAACTTCCGAGCGTTAATGACAACCGACCTGAAGTTCACTAACATCATGATTTTAACTCTTTTTTTCCTGGAGTTCCCAGTTGTCTTGAACGCACCATGACCATCAGGCGCAATTAGTCCAATAAAATTAAATTAGAAAATTATTTCAATTTATGCTCAGCTTTGCCTCGCAAGTGCTGCACCAACTGATACATTTTGTTATCAAAGCTCGAGTTTTGAAATATGGTCTGTATAGAAGAACAATATCGTCAGGCCAGGCATATAGCCAATATGCTGTGATAAGGTATTAGGGCTACTGCATAAACCTCATTCTTACATAACTGTTTTTATTAGTTTGTTAACAAAAAATGTTTAGCTGTAGATCTCAGCTTGCTTTTTGACTGCATAAGTGATCTTGACTCAAAAGGTTGGGGACCACAACTACAGTAAACATCAGGAGACTAGACTACAGTTCAGGTGGGGCATACCAAAGACACTCACTCACACCTCATAGCCTTTCCTCTTCTTGTTGAGCTTCATGCAGGCGTACAGATTCCCTGTGGCCTTCATCTGACAGGCAGACACCTCTCTGAACCCCCCCTCCACTGAAGGAACCTCTTCAGGAACAAGGTGGAGGGAGCATCCTAGAGGTAGCCCAGTACTTCGGTCAGTGTTTGGGCAAAGAGGCCCTCCACCTAGTTCACCATCTCCAGTAGAGCCTCCAGGTAGTGTTGGACGATACTGAACGCCTTCTGGGCCCGGTCTGAGCCTTCTGCTAAGTCGTACTCCTCCATGTCCAACCACAGGCGGCAAGGACCATGGATTCGGGAGCAGCCTCAAGAAACACTCGGAAGAGGTGTTTGCCAATGGGCTGCTCCACGCAGACTGACTAGAAGGCCAGGTCCAGGGTTTCCTGGATGCCCTCACACACTGATGTGGGGCAGCTTGAGGCAGGTGGGGTACTTGTCAGACAAAGCCGCCAGGTTTGAGCCATCGAAGCTGCTACGGGCATTGATGTAGGTTGAGTTGGCAACCACCGTGGTCAGGCTGCCCAAATCCATGGCAATGGAGGGAGAGGGGCTGCCTGCAGCACTCAGAGAGCATGGTGAAGGAGAGATAGGGTGAGAAGAGTGAGATAAAGAAGTTCAAATGTGAGAGTAAAAGGTGTTAGAGAAAGGGAGGATTAGAGAAGGGTAAGATGAACAGAGGGAGCGACAGGAAGGAGAAAGATCAGTGCCTTCAGCAGGACAGAGGACACAAGATCCTCATGTCCCAAGGCATACTTCCTGAGCGCTTTATCGGTCTCTCACACACACACACACACACCTGACTCAACACCCTTCAGACAGTAATGCCTTTATCCACTAACTCCCTAATACCACAGGCTGAGAGTGAGCCCAAGCTGATAATGTTTTCAGTCACTGTGGCTGGAGTAGCACCTGTTATCTAAAGAACAAGAAGCAGTGGTGAAGCACAGTATAGGGGGGGGACATGCACAGTATAGGGGGGGACACGCACAGTATAGGGGGGACACGCACAGTATAGGGGGGACACGCACAGTATAGGGGGGACACGCACAGTATAGGGGGGACACGCACAGTATAGGGGGGACACGCACAGTATAGGGGGGACACGCACAGTATAGGGGGGACACGCACAGTATAGGGGGGACACGCACAGTATAGGGGGGACACGCACAGTATAGGGGGGGACACGCACAGTATAGGGGGGACACGCACAGTATAGGGGGGACACGCACAGTATAGGGGGGACACGCACAGTATAGGGGGGACACGCACAGTATAGGGGGGACACGCACAGTATAGGGGGGGACACGCACAGTATAGGGGGACACGCACAGTATAGGGGGGACACGCACAGTATAGGGGGGACACGCACAGTATAGGGGGGACACGCACAGTATAGGGGGGACACGCACAGTATAGGGGGGACACGCACAGTATAGGGGGGGGACACGCACAGTATAGGGGGGACACGCACAGTATAGGGGGACACGCACAGTATAGGGGGGACACGCACAGTATAGGGGGGACACGCACAGTATAGGGGGGACACGCACAGTATAGGGGGGACACGCACAGTATAGGGGGGACACGCACAGTATAGGGGGGACACGCACAGTATAGGGGGGACACGCACAGTATAGGGGGGACACGCACAGTATAGGGGGGACACGCACAGTATAGGGGGGACACGCACAGTATAGGGGGACACGCACAGTATAGGGGGGACACGCACAGTATAGGGGGGACACGCACAGTATAGGGGGGACACGCACAGTATAGGGGGGACACGCACAGTATAGGGGGGACACGCACAGTATAGGGGGGACACGCACAGTATAGGGGGGACACGCACAGTATAGGGGGACACGCACAGTATAGGGGGGACACGCACAGTATAGGGGGGACACGCACAGTATAGGGGGACACGCACAGTATAGGGGGGACACGCACAGTATAGGGGGGACACGCACAGTATAGGGGGACACGCACAGTATAGGGGGACACGCACAGTATAAGGGGGACACGCACAGTATAGGGGGGACACGCACAGTATAGGGGGGACACGCACAGTATAGGGGGGACACGCACAGTATAGGGGGGACACGCACAGTATAGGGGGGACACGCACAGTATAGGGGGGACACGCACAGTATAGGGGGGACACGCACAGTATAGGGGGGACACGCACAGTATAGGGGGGGGGACACGCACAGTATAGGGGGGACACGCACAGTATAGGGGGGACACGCACAGTATAGGGGGGACACGCACAGTATGGGGGGGGACACGCACAGTATAGGGGGGGACACGCACAGTATAGGGGGACACGCACAGTATAGGGGGACACGCACAGTATAGGGGGACACGCACAGTATAGGGGGACACGCACAGTATAGGGGGGACACGCACAGTATAGGGGGGACACGCACAGTATAGGGGGGACACGCACAGTATAGGGGGACACGCACAGTATAGGGGGGACACGCACAGTATAGGGGGACACGCACAGTATAGGGGGACACGCACAGTATAGGGGGACACGCACAGCATAGTATAGGGGGACACGCACAGTATAGGGGGACACGCACAGTATAGGGGGGACACGCACAGTATAGGGGGGGGACACGCACAGTATAGGGGGGACACGCACAGTATAGGGGGGACACGCACAGTATAGGGGGACACGCACAGTATAGGGGGGACACGCACAGTATAGGGGGGGACACGCACAGTATAGGGGGGGACACGCACAGTATAGGGGGGGACACGCACAGTATAGGGGGGGACATGCACAGTCTAAAATGGATAACTCTGGACCCTTCGGAAAGGCCCCTAGCCCTCGGAAATGAAAGGTTCAGCCAGGTGAATGCAACACGGTTATGGCTCCTTCTAGCCCTCAATTCTTCCATCATATCGCTCACACATTCAAATAAAATACCATTTTATTATTCACATGCGCCGAATACCTTACAGTGAAATGCTTACTTACAAGCCCCTAACCAACAACGCAGTTAAAAAAAATATGCCTAAGAATAAGAAATTACAGTAATTAAAGAGCAGCAGTAAAATAACAATAGCGAGACTATATACAGGGAGGTACTGGTACAGAGTGAACGTGTGGGGCACGGGTTAGTTGAGGTAATATGTACATGTAAAGTCATTAAAGTGACTATGCATAGATGAGTATCAGTGGTGTAAAAGGGGGAGGGGGGACAATGCAAATAGTCTGGGTAGCCATTTGATTAGGTGTTCAGGAGTCTTATGGCTTGGGGTTAGAAGCCTCTCTGACCAAGACTTGAAGCTCCAGTACCTCTTGCCGTGCGGTAGTAGAGAGAACAGTCTATGACTAGGATGGCTGGAGTCTGACAATTTTTAGGACTCTCTGACACTGCCTGGTAGAGGTCCTAGATGGCAGGAAGCTTGGCCCCAGTGATGTACTGGGCCGTACTCACTACCCTCTGCAGTGCTCAGCGGTTGGAGGCGGAGCAATTGACAAGGCAGTGATGCAACCATGCTCTCGATGTTGCAGCTGTAGAAACTTTCGAGGATCTGAGGACCCATGCCAAATCTTTTCAGTCTCCTGAGGGGGAATAGGTGTTGTTGTTCCCTCTTCACGACTGTCTTGGGGTGCTTGGACCATGTTTGTTTGTTGGTAATATGGACACCAAGGAACTTCAAGCTCTCAACCTGCTCCACTGCAGCCCTGTCGATGAGAATGGGGGAGCGCTCGGTCCTCTTTTTCATGTCGTCCACAATCATCTCCTTTGTCTTGATCACATTGAGGGAGAGGTTGTCTTGGCACCACATGGCCAGGTCTCTGACCTCCCTATAGGCTGTCTCGTCGTCGGTGATCAGGCCTACCACTGTTGTGTCAACTGCAAATTTAATGGTGTTGGAGTCGTGCCTGGCCGTGCAGTCATGAGTGAACATGGAGTACAGGAGGCGACTGAGCACGCACCCGAGGGGCCCGTGTTGAAGGTCAGTGTGGCAAAAGTGTTGTTGCTTACCCTCACCACCTGGGGGCGGTCCGTCTGGAAGTCCAGGATCCAGTTGCAGAGGGAGGTGTTGAGTCCCAGTGTCCTTAGCTTAGTGATGCGCTTGGAGGGCACTATGGTGTTGAATGCTGAGCTGTAGTCAATGAATAGTACTCTCACATAGGTGTTCATTTAGTCCAGGTGGGAAAGGGCAGTGCGGAGTGCAATAGAGATCGCATCATCTGTTGGGGCAGTATGCAAATTGGGAGTGGGTCTAGGGATTCTGGGATGTTGATGTGAGCCATGACCAGCCTTTCAAAGCACTTCATGGCTAAAGACGAGAGTCCTACAGGTCGGTAGTCATTTAGGCAGGTTACCTTCGTGTTCTTGGGCACAGGCACTATGGTGGTCTGCTTAAAACATGTTGGTATTACAGACCAGGACAAGGAGAGGTTGAAAATGTCAGTGAAGACACTTGCCATTTCGCTCAGGATAGTCACCCTGGGCACCATTATCATAACGCAGTCAATTAACACAGATTTCCCATTAGATTTAATATGTTTGACACATTTGAGGTTAACGTCCTAGTTCAGCTATTGAAGACAATTGAGAAAACATCACCCAACTGCTTTTCAGATTAGAAGTTATAAAACCGCACAAACGCTCACTGAAGTCAACTTGTTAAAACATTCTCTATATTTAATTTTCAAACTTATATTAGATTACAGAAAAGGTATTTTGGAAGAATCAGTACATGGGTTGTTCAGTTTGAAAAAGGAGATCTTCGAAGTGAGTCCATAGAGACCTACACAACCCACATATTTGATACGTCGATCATGTCCAGGCCTTCCTTCGCCAATGACCTGTAAAGGATGCTATGAACTACAACCTTCACAGGATCCGTTTACATTTCAAAACAAAGCCTAACATTGTCCTATAGTTAGCGTGGGTAGGAGTTATTTTCTTCGCTGGTGCCAGTCATTTGTAAACACTACCACGGTGTGACAGGGTCTGAGGGATTGAGTCGCTGCTAAAACGCTCCAAAAACAAGGACCAGAAAAGCAGCTGCCTACAGAACTGTGGGGAGCAGATACAATTTCTCTGCTTGAAATCAATGCCACAAATAGCAGGGGAGGGGAGGTGTAACAAAATAGTGTCCACACTTTCAAAAGGGCAGTCTCAATCTTTCTTAGGGCGCTGTGGCAACTAAATCAGCCATTTTGGATCCAGTGAATGTCTCTGAGCCAGCGGTCTGGTGCAGTTACACTGGCAGCCATCTTGAAACAGTGGTTCACCATTGAGTCTCTCCAACGTAATCAAAACATAATAAAGATAACTATTTCACACACAAGGAACACTATACATTCTCCAACAGCAATGAGTTGGCTGGAAGATTTTTTGTTGTAGCTTTATTCTCGGGTGGGATGGCTTGCCAAGAAGAGGGTGATAATACACAGAAAGGACGCAGCACAGTGCCAAAGCCATACACTACACTTCCCAGAGTGCCATTGGCTATCATGTGATTCCGGACCCAGCTCTGAGAAGAGGGTTGCACAGCCTCCATACTCAAACATTCTTCAACGCCCTTGAGAGAAAGCGATACAGAGAGAGATGCAGAGACAGACTGCATGTTGGAGATGAGAAATGCGTGGAGTGGCAGGAGGTTAATCTTCATCGTCATTCTCATCATAGTCATCCTCCTCGTCATCATCCCCCATGTACGACACAGGAGTCTCAACACGGGAGCCGCTGTAGTGAGAGTCATTAGAGCTGGAGGCCAGGGTACCATCTGCACCACTGTCACTACAGAGAGAGAGAGATAGAAATATGGTAACTCTTCCTCTCCCTCTATGTGAATGTGCTATAGAACACCCTGACGAGGGCAACAGTAGAGGAGAGAGACTCACCTGCCCTGGCCGTGATGGCGCCCCCCGTTGGTGGAGGATCCTCCAGTGATGTAGACGTTACTGATGGGGCCCTGGGCCATCTCTGTTTGAGACAGTAGTACACACGTTCACATATAGACCTTAGAGAAAACCAAACAGGACCAATCTACACCAAATTAGCAACATATGAGTATTTCATGCAAATTAATCTCACTCACTTTGATAAGGATCATGCGTAGCTCAATGACTTGACCTATGGCTGAAATGTAAGCATGCACTATGAACCCTGACCCCTGTGGTCTCTGACCTGTGACGTAGGGCTCCAGGGCTTTGGGCACCAGGCTACGTGCCACCTTCAGGTCCTCCGGGGAACACTTGCCCACCTCCAGGCCACAGGCCATGCCCATGCGCTTCAGCACCTCAATGTCGTCGTGGATCTCAAACATGCTGTCAAAGTTGAACAGGTACTCAAACCTGAAGAGAAGGAAAGTAAAGAGGTGAATATAATGGCATGGTTAGAACTTGAATGAAAACATTCAATCCTGGAAAAACTTGAGCGGGGTGTTGCCATTGCCTCAATGCGATACTTTATTGGGGGGCGGCAGGTAGCCTACTGTTTAGGAGCATTGGCGCAGTAACCGAAAGGTAGTTGGTTCGAATCCCTGAGCTGACTAGGTGAAAAATCTGTCAATGTGCCCTTGAGTAAGGCACTTAACGCTAATTTCTCCCCTACCTCCAGTCACACTGGATAAGAGTCTGATAAATTTACATTTTAAATATACCATTTACATGAAAATCTATATGGTGAAAATTCTGTGGAACGAAATAAAAATGTCTACATGAATTAAGATGATCAATTTACACAGACACTAAAATATTACAGTCACTCACTTGTCGTTGGAGATGCTGCAGTCGATGACAGTCTTCTTGCTAGTGTTGACAATGATGAAGGGGAGGTGGATGAGAGAGTTGGGGGGTGGAGGTCTGTTGGTCTGCTGTTCCGTCTGTCGGTTCCGCTGCACCAGGTTCTTAAAGGCTATTTGCTACAGGAGAGGATCATGGATAGAACATTAGAACAATGTTAAAGTGCCAATCGGCAGTTGAAACAATAAAGCATCGTCACCACCACTGTTGTGTCGGTAGAAAGCTGAGGGATGGGGCTCGAGAAATAAAACTCAAATTCAGACAAAGCTATGGATGCATGGACATATCAAAATTATAGTTTTTTTAACCAGTAAAACAAGCTTATATTTTGGATTCTGATGGGGTACGGCAGTTCAGCTAAGCTATTGGGGCATTCCTAAGTTATAGTCTTAAAGAATCAATGGGTACACAGTACAAGTCTAAAAAAAAAATGTATGTAGCAACTGCTGATCTCCCCTTTAAGATAACCTGTGGTCTTGTATATGCTTGCCTTTATCAGTGATGGTATTGTTGTTGATTGAAGCAAGCTAGTCCTGTAACAGGAGGCAAGCTAGTCCTGTAACAGGAGGCAAGCTAGTCCTGTAACAGGAGGCAAGCTAGTCCTGTAACAGGAGGCAAGCTAGTCCTGTAACAGGAGGCAAGCTAGTCCTGTAACAGGAGGCAAGCTAGTTCTGTAACAGGAGGCAAGCTAGTCCTGTAACAGGAGGCAAGCTAGTCCTGTAACAGGAGGCAAGCTAGTCCTGTAACAGGAGGCAAGCTGATCACCTGTAACAGGAGGGAAGCTAGTCCTGTAACAGGAGGCAAGCTAGTCCTGTAACAGGAGGCAAGCTGATCACCTGTAACAGGAGGGAAGCTGATCACCTGTAATATAAGCTCTTGGAGTTGTGACTGCTTCTGCTTGATTCTCTCCAGTCGCCTTTGTCTCTCCACCTACAGAAGAGCAGAACACAGCCAGGGTGTGAGAGCGTATTAGAAAAGAGGGGGTGAGGGAGAAGAGAGTTCATGGTGTACCAGGTGTGTGTATATACACAGTGGCTTCAGAAAGTACTCAGACCCCTTGACTTATTCCACATTTGTTACGTAACAGCCATATTCTAAAATTGATTAAATTGTTTTTTTCCTCTCCTCAATCTACACACAATACCCCATAATGACAAAGAAAAAAAACTGGTTTAGACATTTTTGCACATTTCTATTAAAAGAATTAGCTGAAATATTACATTTGCATAAGTATTCAGACCCTTTACTCAGTATTTTGTTTTAGCACATTTGGCAGTGATTACAGTATTGAGTTACAGCATCGAGTCTTCCCCATCCAACCCGACAGAGCTTGAGAGGGTCTGCAGAGAACTGGATAAACTACCTAAATACAGGTTTGCCAAGCTTGTGGCATCAAACCCAAGAAGAGGGGTGGGAGGTTGCCTAGTGGTTAGAGCGTTGGGCCAGTAACTGAAAGGTTGCTGGATTTAATCCCCGAGCTGACAATTAAATAATCTGTTGTTCTGTCCAGAACAAGGCAGTTAACTCACTGTTCCCCGGTAGGCATTCATTGTAAATAAAGCTGTTAAGTAACAAAATGTGGAAAAAGTTAACGGGTCTGAATGCTTTCTGAATGCACTGTGCATATACACTGAACAAAAATAAAAAAGCAACATGCAATTAAAAAGATTTTACTGAGTTACAGTTCATGAGGAAATCAATCCACTTAAATAAATTAGACCCTAATCTATGGATTCCACATGACTGGGAATACAGATATGCATCTTTTGGTCAATTAATAAAAAGGTAGGGTGAGTGGATCAGAAAACCAGTTAGTATCTGGTGTGACCACCATTTGCCTCATGCAGCGTGACACATCCTACAGTTGATCAGGCTGCTGAGTGTGGCCTGTAAAATGTTGTCCCACTTCAACGGCTGTGCAAAGCTGTTGGATATTGACGGGAACTGGAACACGCTGTCGTACAAGTCAATCCAGAGCATTCCAAACATGCTCAACGGGTGACATGTCTGGTGAGTATGCAGGCCATAGAAGAACTGGAACATTTTCAGCTTCCAGAAATTACGTTCAGATCTTTGTGACATGGAGCTGTGCATTATCATGCTGAAACATGAGGTGATAGTGGCAGATGAATGGCAGGAAAATTGGCCTCAGGATCTCATCACTGTATCTTTGTGCATTCAAATTGCCATCGATAAAATGCAATTGCGTTTGTTGTCCGTAGCTTAAACTATAACCTCACTGCCACCATGGGGCACTCTGTTCACAACATTGACATCAGCAAACAGCTCTCCCACAACGCCATACACGTGGTCTGCGGTTGTAAGGCCAGTTGGTCGTAATGCCAAATTCTCTAGAACAACTTTGGAGGCTTATTGTAGAGAAACGAACATTCAATTATCTGGCAACAGCTTTGCATATTCCTGCAATCAGCATGCCAAATGCACGGTCTCTCAAAACTTGAGACTTCTGTGACATTGCACATTTAAGAGTGGGCTTTTATTGTAGCCAGCACAAGGTGCACCTGTGTAATGATCATACTGTTTAATCAGCTTCTTGATTTGCAACAACTATTAGGTAGATGGATTATTTTGGCAAATAAGAAATACTAACAGGGATGTACAATTTGTGCACAACATTTGAGAGAAATAAACTTTGTGTGTATGGAAAATTTGGGGGATATTTTATTTCAGCTGGTGAATTATGGGACCAACACTTTACATGTTTAGTTTATATTTTTGTTCAGTGTATATATTAGACTCACCTCTAGGTTCTGGCATTCCTGGGCCGAGTTGGTGGGCAGACCAATCCACTTGATCTCTTTCTTCTCTTTCGAGATTATGTTCATGGCCATAAGCACATTGAGCGCGTCGTACACACGCCTACGGATGTTCTTCTGGTCATACACATGCTACAAGGAGAGGGGGAAGGGGTTAATCTCTGACTCCTGTGTGTGCAGAACGCTTCCATTGGGTTTGGTGTCATAATGATCATGTGGATTTGTCATAATGAAACCAGTGTGCTAAAGCCTAATTTACTACTTCCGTTTTAGCATGAGCGAAAACATCCGCTTCAGTCCGCACTCCAAAAACTCTTTCGGACTTTACAAGGAGGTGGATGAAGCGGAACACTGAGGATGGCAGCTGATGTTTGAAGTCTGAACACCAAAAGCAGCGGACATAAATTAGGCTCGAGGAAGACCTCCACGTCATAACTTCATTTCCTAAGTAGGTTTGTTGTATCTGAAATTGTGATGTCATATAGATATTTGTTTTGTCTAAGAGTAAAGCTGAAAAACGTGATGGTTGTCAGAGAGTGATGTCATAACGAGGAGTTCTGTCAGAGGAGTTTTAAGAGTGATGCAACAACGGAGAATTCTGTCTGACAGTGTGATGGCATAATTAGGAATTCAGACAATGTCTGATGTCACAGAGAATTATGTCTCAGAGAACGTGAAGTCAAAGACTTCCCCAGGCTGTTTTGAGGAAGAGCCCTGTGCATTGTGCATACAGCTGCAAAACTCACAGAGTCATTGGGGGAGATGTGGTTGTCTGCAGCGCTGAACTCCGCCACCAGCTCGTCTGCCACCTCATTGTACGAGGTGACACCCTTCTTTTGCACCTTCTCACACACCTTCATGGAGAAATGCCTCAGGCCCTTGCCATTCTTCTCCCCCTTCTTACCACGCTTCCTGTGGACAAAGGTGGTTAAACACAGCTATATACTTCTAGACTACACTGGCATATCACACAGAATAAATCAACTAAACTCACCCCGATGACCAAGGCGACGCGTCGGCCGGCTGGCTCTGTGTGAGGAACTGGGAGCTGGGTGTGTGAGGGCTGTTCACCAGTATGGCACTGGAAACACTGGGCCTCTGGGGCGTACCAATAACCTACGGGGGGGGGGGGGGGGAGCTCAACCAATTCAGTTTGAGTACTAGAAGCTTTATAATCCAAAGGAGGAATTTGTTTTGCAGCAAGCTGTATTTTTTTTTTTTTTTTACATACACCTACAACACATCAATATGAACAGACCATCATAGTCATGCATCATTGAAAAGGTTAGTGTGGGGTTGGGCGACATTACGATTGCATTGTGTATCAACGATGATTGACAGCCATCGTCAACGGTGACGACATTGTGATTGGGGCTGGCATATATAAGTGTAACCAGATGAAGATCTTCATTCGGCTTGTCACCTAAAACCCTTACACATTTGTACAGATGCACAATTAAGAGCATGCCTGGTACGGCAACTGCACTGCCCACAACAGCAGGGCTCTCCAGAGGGTGGTGCGGGTCTGCACAGCACCGGGGGCAAACCACCTGCCCTCCAGGACACCAACAGCACCCGATGTCACCGGAAGGCCAAAAAGATCATCAAGGACAAGAAACACCCGAGCCACTGCCTGTTCACCCCGCGACCATCCAGAAGGTGGGGTCAGTACAGGTGCATCAAAGCTGGGACCAAGAGACTGAAAAATAGCTTCCATCTCAAGGCCACCAGACTGTTAAACAGCCATCACGAACAGTGAAGATACATTGAAATCATTGGCCACTTAAATAAATGGATCACTAGTCACTTTAATGTTTACAAATCTTGCATTACTCATCTCATAGTATATACTGTATTTTATACTATCTTTTGCATCTTGCCTACGCTGCTCATTTGCATCGATATATTTATATGTATATATTTCTATTCCATTACCTAGGATGTGCGTGTATTAGGTAGTTGTGAAATTGATTACTTGTTAGATATTGCTGGACTGTCGGAACTAGAAGCACAAGCATTTCGCTACACTCGCAATAACATTTGATTTGATGAAAATAAAAGCCTTAACCGTTAAAAAAAAAAAAGACTAATGGACACCTGTTCTTTCAATCTATTTCTATTGCAGCACATGCTGTCAGGAGCAGAAGGAGAAAATGTGTCTTAATGTCATATATTTTCTCATTTGAATGGTCATTACAGTGATCACTGTCATTTGGCTGGCCAATAACCGTTATCCAAAAAGTCATGACCGTCACAGCCCTAATCATGATTTGAAATGCGATGGCTTAGACCAGGGATGTCAAACTCATTCCACAGAGGACCAAGTGTCTGAAGGTTGTCATGTTTTCCTTTGAATTCCTTACTAATTAGTCACCTTAAATTCGTCAATCAAGTACAAGGGGAGGAGCTAAAACCTGAAGACACTTGGCCCTCCATGGAAGGAGTTTGATACCTGTGGTTTAGCCCAATTGATTTTGTTGCTCACACTGATAACATATTCAAACATTTCTCTCCACCTGATGCCAAAATGTGTAGCATTGCCAGAAATGAACTTAAACTTAAATTTGTTCTCTCCTCTGTCAAGATGGGGACCGGTGAGCCACTGTGGCCCCTCACAAACAGCAGTGTAAACTACTACTCAAGTCATTTTTTGGGAGTATCTGTACTTAACAATTTATATTTCTGACAACTTCTACTTCAATCCATTCATTTTCCCTGAAAACCAAAAGTACTCGTTACATTTTGAATGCTTAGCAGGACAGGGGAAAAAAACTGTCAAACTCACACACTTAAAAAGAGAACACATGAGCTGTGTTCAAATACTCATACTAACTGCACTAACTATACTATTTGCGATGTAAATTGAGTATATAGTATGCTTATTGGTGATAGTATGGATACAGTTAGTGTGCCAAAAGTTCCCGGATGTCGTTACCACATTCGTCAAAATACGAAGTGTACAAGCAGTGGACACTTTTTCAGTGCTTTTAGGGCCCATAATGCAATTCTGGAAATGGGTATGGCTTCACAACGTTTTCAGATTTGAAGAATATATGCAGCCGAAGTCCAACGAGGGCGGAAACAAATTCATTGCTTTAACTAATTACGACAAATGTTAAGCAATGTATTAAAGTAATGACTTTTCAAATGGGTTATCTTACATGTTCTGTCTGACAATTTTATAGCTATCCTTATGAACCACATAGCATATCACTACAGAAGTATCTACCGGTATGTTAGCTAGCTAACTAAAGTTAGTTGGCCTACTAATACATCAAACTTGCCAGTATATTAACTATATGCTAACTAATTAACTACACAACAATAATTGACTATTATTCCCATCATTCTTAGCTTAACTAAGTGGTATGGTCATTGGGCTTTCTCAATGGACATTCGGGTGCATTCGTAAATTCGCTTTGGCTATCTACTCTGATTTCAGAGCACTCTCCTCGGAGTACAAGAGCGCAGAATAACTGATGAATTTACAAGTGCTCAACACCCATTGAATATGGCCGGTGTCAGTAAATGATAGCAAAAACACGTAATTAAATTGTTGCCAGCAGCACAATTAGTCACCAAAGCTCTGGATAACATGATAACTGCCTAAACAGCTCTGCTATGGCGAGTAAAATGGTCAGAGTGAGGTGTTCTCTCATTTGTGTCCGGAAGTAGCGAACCAATGTTCGCTACTGCCGTTGTTAGCCCACAACGCTTGAAACCTCGGCCCGAGCATCCGACTAAACACAAACGCATCTTTTGTAAATCATGTCTGAGAGTTGGAGTGTTCCCCTGGATATCACGGTGTCCGCTTGTATATCAATGTTTAATGGGTGGGTGTATCTCCCACAAGACCATAAGAAATGGAAAGCGCATTATGCCGCTGACTCATAATATACCAAGTGCCTGTGGTGGAGTGAGTCTTCTCTGAGGTGAAGAGAACTTCCTGCTCAAATGAAGTACGGGAGGCAGGCCAGGTAAGTGATCTATTCCATTGTCTGCTGGCCGGCCATCAGGTGATACCTAAACTGATTCCCTCCATGTATATATTCTCATGTATGTAATGGGATGGTGTGTAATCCTGCTGACTGCAGAGGTTGATCAGCTTAAGCTCATCCCCGGTCACCTCACAAGGCTAATGGTTTTGGCTTAGAGACCATGAAGTATGTGTGTGCTTGTCTATAAACTGATAGATTGTAGCTGTGAAGCGCTTTGGCCAAGTGTACGCAAGTAAGTGTACGCAAGTGGCGAGCTTGCATTTTTTTAAATTTTATGTTTAAACCTTTATTTAACTAGGCAAGTCAGTTAAGAACACATTCTTATTTTCAATGACGGCCTAGGAACAGTGGGTTAACTGCCTGTTCAGGGGCAGAACGACAAATTTGTAACTTGTCAGCTCAAGGGTTTGAACTTGCAACCTTCCGGTTACTAGTCCAATGCTCTATCCACTAGCCTATCGCCCCCCCTGCCGTAGTGCAGTATATTTCTGTCCATTCGGGTAAATAGTGAAGGTAGACAGACCCACTCACCATGTGTGGCGCAATGTTGACATTGGAGAGCCCCAGTGTTTTGGGCAGTAGTTGTTTGGCCACAGGGATGGATGCAGGATGTACAGCAACCAGAGACAAGACACCTAGGAAGGAGCACACCACTGTCAACAAAATGGCTGCCTCTTCATATCCAGTTCCCCCAGGTAGATGGTTACAGAGAACAGGCAGGAGGCCCTATGGGATGCAAACTTACTGGCCAAAGTAAGGGAAAACATTTATTTGCGGGTACACAGATATTTAGAACACCTGCACTGTCTGATATGGAAACCAGTAATAAGACAAGCAGAAGTTGGGAGGGGAGTAAAATGAGAAACTTCTGTGTAGTCTTATTGCCCCCTGCTGTTGAGTTGAGGACATATACCGGACATAGACAAGGTTTGAATGACACTGATCTGTTTTCTAGAGCACAACACTGTGCTTTGCTCACCTTTACTAGGACTCAGATTCTGGTCAATAAAAACCTTCAGTTCTCCGTTGGTTTCCATCAGACCAACCTGTGGGGAAGACACCATCAACATCTACTCCAGTAAAATTTCAACAGCTGGTCTCTATTGAATCTCTCAAATGTCTAAGTCCCCCAGGACCAAGGTGGAAGAATACTGCATCTGGTTGTCTCTGATCAGACTCACATCTTTGGCCATCATCCTGTCGGAACAAAGTAAGGCTCTGTCTGAAGAAAGGGAAGCTCTGATGTCACCAACGAGTTCCCTGAAACAGAACCATGATACAGCAGGGGAGTGTGTAATGCAATGACTAGAGCTGGATTTTTAGCTGTCCGTGCATAAAAGTACACTGTGGAAACTACGCATTTAAAGTTGGCTTTAACCTGAATAATTCCAAGAATGCATTGGACAAAGCAGGACGACTTTGGTATGGGGAGCAATTGAGCAGAAAATGATCAACATACATGAGCATAAATAAAACATTACCCAGGAAATTCCTCCCCTCCCGAGTTGGTTAGGCCTCGGGTGTCATGAGAATGTCACACAGGTGAACTATTGCACATGTATACGAACTGCATATTGTACATGAAATGTTTGCAAAGGTAGGCAGCAGATTGCATTATTGATCAAAAATGAAGGCCGCTAGTATGCAAGCAATATATTGCACAAAAGCACTAGCTGGCTACATCGCTATAGCCTGAACAAAAACATTGCTCGCCGACTAAATTGTCTTTGGAAAGCAATTTCGATTGCACATTTCAAAGTGATGAGTTCGATCACATGTGATATCTATCAAACGTCCTCCTTTTTATATTTCTGATATCTTATCATAACTTTTATCATGCAAACTGTAAGGCCTAGTAGGTGTTGTTGACCACGTCCTAGACCCGAGATTCCCCACGAAGTTTACGAGGCAGAGCAGAAATTGCTAGCCATCTACAACAATGCACGTTGTCTGGCTGGCTAATTACTTTTTACATGGGAATTTGTTTCTATCCAGCACTCTGCGACAGCTAACTCAAGGGGCAAACTGATGCTAACTAGCTAGCAAGCTACCCACCTAACGTTAGCGTTAGTGATATTACAGGCCAGCTAGTTTAGAGGCACATTGAGACTATTCCAAATGCAATTGAGATTGTGTAACTATAAGAAAACGGATTCAAATATATCCTGCGTGCATTATAATAATAAAAGCCAACACATGCATTTGCAATAAGAAATTACCAAACAATTTAAAGGTTTAATTTGATATGCACTTACGAGTGCACTCTTTTCGTCTGCTTCTTCGACGGCTGTTTTGTTGGCATCGAGGACAGAGGAAGAGGAGGTCTAAATCCCTATCGCCAAACAGGAAACAAAACTATACGTCAAATTATCTTGATTCTGAAATAATGAATTTAAGCTTCAAAGCAATTCAACACTCCACGCCTGAGGTGTGCCTACATGCATAGTTTGACCTTAACGAATTAGTTAGGCAGCTTTCTGGTCCATCATGTCTCAATCTCAAAATGGATGCTTTTCCAAGTAACATCGCTAGCCACCGAGTTAATAACTATGAATTACATTAATATCGCTCGGATGCCTCAGGCGTAAATGGTAAAACAATAACGAAATGGTCTAGTTTGCTAGCTGTAATCTAGCTGTCGTACGTGTAGTAATTGGTCGGTAGGCAAAGACTAGAAGATTACTGTTAGCTAGCAAGCTAGGACAAAACTTTGCCTACTAACGATATATTGTAGGAATAAATGTGCAACCATCAATGACAACGAAATATTTCATAAAAATAACTTGACACTAACGCGCAAGAGAAAGTAACTAAGTTATATTAGCTATGACTGGCTAACTACAATAACGCGATTCATATTTTGATGGTCAACTGGTGGGCTTGATAACCATAATGGATAGCTAGGTACACCAGTCTTGCAATTCTAGCCGGATGGGTAAATTAGCCAACGTTAGCAAACTGGCTAGCCAACGCGGTCAACGCACTAGTTAGCAGTAGCAAGTGGTTAGCTAACTTGCTAACATAACAAGTTACCTCCAAGTTACAAAGCAGATAGCCTATCTTTTGGAGAGATCGCTAGATAGACAAATATCCCTTTCGAATGTCAAATGTATAAATTCCCCCCTTTCAATCAAAAAACACCCAAGTCTATTGCCTTTGCTAGCCGTTAGCTGGAGATTCGTGTTCAGCTGTTACCTTCCACCGTCCTAGTCTGAAAACCAATCTTGGCGGTGTCGAACATCTGAAGTTTCGGATTGGATAGCTCCAATATGACGCAGGCAATCCATGCCGCTAAAGCCACGCCTTTGGCGCGTTCTGATTGCTTCGCGCACTAGGACCTCCTATCCCGGGTTCACCCATTGGTCTCCAGCTTTTCAGCGTTTCAGAAGCCTTTTCCGGGATTTAAAACTGAGTAAAAATAGTAACAGCTAGTAACAGTGAGAAGCCATTCGAAAACATCGCAAATCAGAGATAAATGTCATAATAAGTAATCTGTTCAGTTATATATGGGCCTAGCTGTCTCAACTGTTTTAAACACACTGATCTAGGAACTGCTCATATTCCCTGAATATGTACCTTAACCTTTGGGGGTAGTTGCAGCACTGACTTTAGATCAGTGTTCACAGAAAACCTCATCCAGCACCGTCAGTGTCCTCATCCAGCACCTTACATACCAATCCTTTATTTTTTCTTGTGACAGATGATGAACTGTGTTGATTGGGGAGTCAACTGTGAATTGTCTATTGTTTATTACAACCACAACATTCAACACATCTATTTAGAGGAGAGAATGAGACTGTTCAGCAAAATACTTAGTTAAAAAATAAGCATGTGGTGTTTGTGTTGAAAATAACTTATGGAACTTTCTTGGTTTTCTGTTGAGAATAACTTATGCTCTGCTCAATACATTACGTTTTTATCTGAATGCCATGTTGATACCAGTTAAATATTTTCTTGATTACATCTGAATGTGAGTGTTGTACCTATGGTCTGTATGTTGAAGTTGATTTTGAAGGTGAGGTCTCACCTTTAAAAGTCATCCTATGAGCATAACCACGTACACCTCAACAACCACAGACATTTTTTTTAACACACAGTCTGACAACCATATATAGCAGAATGGCAGCGCAACCAGCCTAGTGGTTAGAGCGTTGAGCCAGTAACAGAAAGATTGCTGGATTGAATCCCTGAGCTGACAAGGTAAAAATCTGTCGTTCTACCCCTGAGCAAGGCAGTTCCACCGAAGATGTGGATGTTGAGTTAAGGGAGCCTCCCGCACCTCTCTGTTTCAGAGTTGTATTAAATGTGGAAGACACATTTCAGTTGAATGCATTCAGTTATACAACTGACTAGGTATCCCCCTTTCCCTGATTCATTAAGTGATAGATAGAACGCCCTTCTCAACTTAGCCTCCCAGTCCCAGCTCAGTCATTCATGACCCCCTCCAACCTAACCCCTAATCATAGAGAGAAAGATATGTGAGTTGTGTCCTCCCAACCTCACCTGCTAGTCACACACACAAAAACAAACATGTACAACATGCAACACATGTAACATAGGCCCTAAACCACATTTAGTGATGCTTAATAGTGTGGATGGATGTCAGTTGTGATAAAATGTTGCAGAAGAAGATTATGTGGGAGATTTCTGTTGAGAGATGCATGTAGGCTAAATTTTGACTGCTAGCGCCAATCTGAATACATCTATTTTTAATTGAACCTTTATTTAACTAGGCAAGTCAGTTAAGAACAAATTAGTATTACAATAACGGCCTACCCCAGGCCAATTGTGCGCCGCCCTATGGGACTCCCAATCACAGCCGGATGTGATACAACCTGGAATCAAACCAGGGACACTTCTTGCACTAAGATGCAGTACCTTAGACCACTGCACCACTAGGGACCTCTGCTTTTAAACATGCAGCCAATTTCTGATATTTTTTTTCCACGAATTGGTCTTTTCACCAATCACATCAGATCTTCTCACTTATCAGATGTCAAGGCATGAAGCAACTCCTTTCATGACGTCTGCTTTACTTGGATATTGGGAAATGTGTCTGGTTTGCAGCCCCACACAATTTCCCCTGGCCCAAAGACCAATATTTCCCCAACCTCGACGGTAGGCCTACCTGAGGTATGTACTTTAATCGAACAGTCTGCTAATGAGCTTGTACATAAAGAAGGGCTCCTTCAACTTCCAACTTTTCGATTGCTAACGTTAATCCAATAAACGACTGTGGTTCAGCTAAATTGAATGCTGACTCCGAGACAAGTTTATTAATATGATAGCAATAATAGGTATTAAGGGGTCTAACATACATTTAAAATTAATAATATGTTTTTAGCACACATAAGAAAAATACTTGTTGATCTTAGACTTGCTTGCTAGCTACTTCCGAAACAAACATACGTTGCATTTCGGGATATGTAGTCTTCGTGACTGATCGGTAGCCAGATCAGTTGTCATCCTTCTCTTTTGTAGATTTTTGATTGATACAGTGGCATCCATATCTATGTTTGTGCATAACTCGAGTCCACTCGACAAGTGTTACTTGTCAAAGTTTCATTGTTATCCCGTGATATCTGTAGGATATTTACTCAAATGACCTCGACGTGCAACTCTACAAGGCAAGGGCTGTCAGTGCTTCCGCGCAAGCGCATAATGAGCGACTGGCTATCAAATTGGTAAAAAGCCGTGTGAAAATGGTAGGTAAGGAGGGCATTAATAAACAGATTCTCAAACATAAACCGCTGCTGTGATGTTGAACCCCGGGATTATAACATGTTGCGCAAGGTAGAAATTGTTCCGTCGCGGCTCACGGACTGTCTCCTGTCTTTCTGTGTTGCCATTGTTGAGCTGTTTCACTTGACTTAACGTATTTACCAGGGAAAGGAAAGGAAGGTCAGTTGGTGGTATTTTGAGACCTAGAACCGCATTCGTCCAGCGCGCAGCTAGCTGGTTACGACTCCCTTTTTGGTAGTCTGGAAATGCGAGCTAGTCAGACACTCCAAGTTGAGAAGTTGGTCGTGGTTGACGGCGGTGGCCAAGCCGGACCAGTGAGCGCGCAGGACGGATAGTGTTTTCTCGCACACCCGTGAAATATCCTATGGACGCCCGATCTGTTGTTGCATGTTTTTGATGATTACGTTTCCGTCCGAGGTAGTTGTTTTGTTTGCTCAACAACATCATAGTTGTCGCTTTTCACGCACACGCTCAACAGAGTAGTTATAAACGAACTAAAATTCACTCTATGGTGAAGGCAGTTAAGTAGTTATCAGTCTAGAGTTATCCAACACCCGTGATCATCGTTTACAGTTGTTGACTGTCTATTAAAATAGATGCATGTCTCGAAGTTATGGAAATATGCTTAACTTTTAACACGCAAGCAGGACTGCATTACATGTTTAATTGTGCATGCACTCAGTTTGAAATGAACACACCTGGTCACTTCATTACACAATCTGCTTAATGCTTACTCTGCAAAGTTGGAAATAACCCCTGTATATCTGGCAGTGGCATGGTGTGTTTGGGACCATGGGACGCCCTGGAACAGTTGAGCAGTGAGGTCCCATTGATGGCATCCCCCTACTCGTGTTACATTACATTCCACTAGACGCCCCATATACTGGGGGCCTTCTGGGGTGCACGTGCTCTGAGCTTACCCAACGTTCTCCACTCTCAGAATAGTTCTAGGTCTGCCTTGCTTGTTGACTGGACGCCCAAAGCTTGTTTGCTTGTCTGTCTACTGCTGTCTGTTTGTCGACTTGTATCTCATCATCATATGAAGTGAGTGTCTGTCTGTGACCACCTACCCTTATGTCTGGTGTCCACCTGACCTCGGCCTGAATGTCTGTGGATGTGTGTGTGCCCCTGTGTATCCTGGTGTGCGTCTCAGTGTGTGTGTGCGTCTTGCTGTCGGTGCTGCACGGTCTCTCGGTATCTGACAGCCCGTGTCCTGTCTCCGTGCAGCATAAGCTGAAGTCTTCGCAGAGGGACAAGGTCCGGCAGTTCATGTCCTTCACGCAGGCTGGGGAGAAGACTGCTGCTTACTGCCTGACCCAGAATGACTGGAAACTAGAAGTGGCCACAGACAACTACTTCCAGAACCCAGACCTCTACTACAAGGAATCAATGAAAAGCCCTGTGGAAAAGAAGAAGCTGGAACAGCTCTACAACCGCTACAAAGGCAAGTGGGGGAAGTTGTAGAGGAATACAGCCCGTGGAGATTGTGTCAAAGTTTATGTATCTGTTATGGGTTAGTAAGTGTGTAGTATGTATTTGTGGTGTATGCATTGTATTGGTTATCCTGTTTCTTGAAAGAGGAAATTTGTAATTTGTTTCTCTCAAATCCCTAAGATGATTGTATATACATGTCATTTCCATAGATCCCCAGGATGAGAATAAGATAGGCATCGATGGCATCCAGCAGTTCTGCGATGACCTCACCCTGGACCCGGCCAGCATCAGTGTCTTGGTGGTGGCGTGGAAGTTCCGGGCCGCCACCCAGTGCGAGTTCAGCAAGAAGGAGTTCCTGGATGGCATGTCTGAACTGGGGTGAGCGAGGGGTGAAGTCATCACTCTGCGACGCAGCTTCGTTTGGTGGCATGACAGTGTGTTGTTGGTTAATGCCAGTACATGTTATTGTGGTGTTTTGTTGTTAGTGTGCTCACATGGTGGGGAGAAGTTCTGTATTTAGACTCTGAACTTTGGCATTAATACTGTGTGTCTTATGTTTTGTGTGATGCCAAGTCAGGTAGGTTAGCTCTGGGTCTTATTTAGTAGGTACAGAACAGGAACATATTTTTAAATGGAAATTGAAAATAAGTGTTCTTATTGGACAAGGTTTGCTACTAAAGGTTATCCTGTTTTGTGCCTACCAAACACTGCCCTGGGGAACCCAATGGATGGGTAACAGATCATAGCACAAGAACAGTTTAGGAACCACTGGATTAGAAGAGGTGTGTGTTTTTTGATTGAGATCCATTTACTTGCCCACTGTATTTATCTTCTCTCAAGGTGCGACAGCCCAGAGAAGTTGAAGGCTCTTCTTCCCAGGTTAGAACAGGAGCTTAAAGACAGTGGCAAGTTCAAGGACTTCTACCAGTTCACATTCAACTTCGCCAAGAACCCTGGACAGAAGGGTTTAGGTAAGCACAGATGAAAGTTAGTTACATTAGTGTTCACAAGAGTTATTGTAGTTACATCAGTGTTTCTTAACTCCAGTCCGGAGGACACCTGAGGGTGTGCAGGCTTTTGTTTCAACCCAGTGTGAACACCTCTGATTAAACTATAGTGAGATAACAAGGTGTAACTCTGGCTGTGTTTTAGATCTAGAGATGGCTGTGGCCTACTGGAACCTGGTACTGACAGGCCGCTTTAAGTTCCTGGACCTCTGGAACAGGTTCTTATTGGTGAGTGGGTAATGTTATGCATCCCAATCTTACACTACATTTTGAGCTGGACTCCTTGCTTGCTATGTACATCCTGTGTCTTGTTTTCTGCTTGTGCGCTTTTCCCACTTTTGTTTTCTCGTGTTTTATATAGGAACACCACAAACGGTCGATTCCCAAAGACACATGGAACCTACTCTTGGATTTTGGCAACATAATCGCAGACGACATGTCAAATTACGACGAGGAGGGTGAGTTTAAAACCCGTGGTTACCTGGAGTGTATTTAGTAGGGTACAGAGTAGTCATGGTTCATTGCTGTTTGCAAAAGTGCAATACACTGAATGTTGCTCTCAACTGAATATACACAATGACAGACTGCAGTAGTCATCAAACCTGGTCCTGGAAAGCTACTGAGTGGGCAGGCTTTTGTTCCAGCTCAGCACCAACACACCTGATTCAGCTAATCAAGTTTGTGATGAGCCGTAAATGAGTTGAATCAGGTGATTCAGTACTAGGCTGAAACAAAAGCCCGTAGACCCTGTAGCTCTCCTGGACCAGGTTTGGTGACCAGTGACCACTGCTTTAGATGAGACACTGATTTAAGGTCAGTTTTGTCCCCCCCCCCCAATGCCTACAGTTAGGATGTAGAGGGAGTCAGCTGTTTTGAGGTCTGGGCTAAGGGTAACTTCCATCCAAGCGATGGATTAAGAGAGTCAATAAAGTGACCGCTAATCATACGTCTCCTTCCTGTCAGGGGCGTGGCCAGTTCTCATAGACGATTTTGTGGAATTCGCCCGGCCGATCGTAACAGGATCCAAACGCAAAACCCACTACTAACAACCCAGCTCTTGAAAGTGGGCCTGAACTTTGGTTCCTCTTTAACTTTGTTGGATTAAAAAAATTATATACTTTTTAAGAGGAAACAGAGAAACACTTGAATCCGTGACACTGCACAACTATCAGGTAACCAACCTATGAGGGAAGAGTAAGAGGAAAACACAGGAAGCAAGGTTTTATTTCTATCCTTGTTTGATGGGAGTCGCCACGTGTACATTGCCAGCTGGCAGTACATGTCCCAGCCTGAGGGCCAGCTGGGAAGAGGCCTTGGGGATATCAGTGTTCCAGGCAATGCTCCCTTTGGAATCTCAGTATTCCAGTGAAGAGGAGAAAAGGAGAGATTCCTCCCCTGGCACAGTCTCGCTCTCTCTCTCTCGCAGCTCTGAGAATTCGGATTTACAAGTGTGAAAAAATGTTGTGTGTTTTTGGGGTTGATCCTTGTTAGTTAGCTTTGTGTGTGGCACGCAGGGCTCTGAGGGGACTGTTCAGAACAGGCCTTGTTTCTAATGCAAACACTTTGGGACAGACCGAGCTGCTTGCAACGTTTGCTCACAACACCAGCGTCAACAAAACTGTTAGTTATATACTGTATATATTATACTGTCTTTTAAAACAGTATGTACAGAGAATTATATAAAGAATAATATAAGTTACATTCATGAATATAAGAGATTCATCTTTTTGTGTAAATTAAAAATAAAATAAAAGATCTGGTATATGATGCCTCAACATTTGATAGAATTTTAGGTCTGGTGTGTACCAAGTCATTATTTTATTTCAACGTTTGGGTTGGAAAAATTCCAACATTCTGTGTTTTAGAATCTTCTTTTGGTTCACTATGTTATATTTGTTATAAACAAATACATTTCAGCCATTTTAAGTAAATGGACCATGACTCTAAATGTTTGTCCCATTCGACATCTGTATATTAGGGAAAGGCTGTTCATTCTTGCCCACAAAGACTGAAATACTGTTAATTTCTTCCTGGTTGTTTTGGAGGTTTGGATAAAACAAATGTAATGCCGTGTCTGCAGGCCAATTAATGACACTAATTTGTCAATTAAGTGTAGGCACAAAAGACCAGCAGGACTGTGGACCTCAATGACTGTGAATTGTGCGCTTCTGCATTACGTAATTTAAACACCCCAAAAACGGAACCACCAAGCAGTCACTGGGGGGCACTGTTTGTCATGCATGTGTGTGCGAGAGGGAGCGCTTTGGACAGTGCTTACCTGTGTTGAAAAGGTCCCTGCTGCCCATCCATTTTAGTATTAATGCCTTTGTGACATGCATTTATTTACACTTTGTCATTCACTAATCACACAGGTATTGTTAGTTTGGAAAGGAATATTGAATAAAGCATGTTTTTATCAGAAATTAAGAGGCTGTTCTGCTGTAATGTGATGATTCATTCTCATGTTTTAAGTGTCTCTCTTGCTATTTGCAAAATGTTTCACCTACTGAACTCATCCACCCCAGCAGACTCAAGTTACGCACCACACACACTGCATCATGAGTATTTAAGACCCAGTCCAATTAGCTGTTGCCCTCTAGTACTGTCTTCCTCCTCCACAAGCACCTGAGCTTCATTTACACATCACACAAGGGCTGTATGCAGGTTGAAAATGTCACAGAACACTCCAATATAACCTACTGTATTGTGTAGATTAGAACATACATTCTCTATGTTGTAGGACAAGACTAGAAGTTGGACTAATGGCAGGTTACTATACTGATGGAGGGAATGAACATATACTGTATTGTTGGCATCATTACTTGTGTAATGTTTAACCAACATATTACATTTGCTATGGATGTTGTCACCATCCCAATGTTGCTCTTAGGCACATATCTATGATCTGCTTAGCCTACCTTTTACAAACCCTAAGCTTAACCATTAGGGGAAACCACAACTCTTATACACCCAGAATGCAATGTTTATTTTGTTGATCAACTGTTGAACATTAGTCTAGGCTACTGGAGAGTGGAAAGTAGGTTTGTCTTTTGTGAGTAAATAAATACACAACACTGACATGAAGGCACAAAAGTGGCATCTGTTGCTGCCATGGCTTGATAAAACCAAGGAGACCATTGAGGATGGAAAGCGAAACAAGCACTATTTAGACATGAATTTGCGGCCTGCAGTTGCACGCTATTGGACTATAAGCCAAGTGGGCTGAATGTAGAGTTTACTGAATGGATATACCTGAGGTGGGGGAAGTTTACAAAACAAGTCCCGCCTCCTGATTAATCATTGGCGAGATAGGTGAGAGGAATCGTATTCATATATGGGCTGAAGAGCGGTAGTAGATTAATGGACTTTTCCATGTTTTTGTTTCAACATTTTAAGATATTTAATTTCACATTAGCCTGCAAGTTGTTTCGTGACATGGATTGCTCCTGATTAACCTTTGAGCATCCGTGTCGTTACAAGTCCGTCGTTTTTTTTTGCTCCCGCTGACTGGCAGCTGGCAATGTATGCTAGTAGTCTACGACTTTCTGATGTGACTGCAACTATTGGAGTTGGTGGATCAGAAACTTAAGTTCGAGAGTGGGTGTCACATTTTACCGACAATTCGGAGGAGTAGGCTACAAGCTATGGAGAGTGAAACGAACGGTAACATCTCGATCACTTCCCAGCTTCACCTGAACAACAGCACCAATGCGAATGACAGGTAGGGCCCTAACAGTTTTGACATTTGCTTGTGTGATTTTTGTGTTGTTGCAATGATGAGTATCATACATTTATTTGTCTCCGACTTATCCGTAATGAAAGCATGTAATAATCAAACAATGGATTATTACAAGCAATAAAAAGTTATACAGCATCTGTCATGAAGTTGTATATCAGGTGACAACGTCATGGCATGACAATAATTAACCAGGTGGGCTTTTAGTGTAGGGCCAATCATCTGGCTTTTACTTTGCTGTCTACAGTATGTCACAAAGTTTGCATTTACCAGCTGAATTGCCATTAAGTACACAATTGTGAAACCTCTACCTTTTTGTTTTATTGCATGTTATGTTTGTTTGTGATGTTTGAACTTGTCTTCATCTTCCTTCTTTTGGCTTGGTTTTTGATATGCAGTTTCAACCTCTAGGGTTGTAATTTCACACGGGTTGATTGAACAGCATGTCATCTGATCCCAGCTACCTGTCACAGTAATCCCAACCACCTAGCTCAGGTTATTGTAGCTAAAGCTTGGCCAATGTCATGTCACCTGACTGTCACTATGCTATAACAGTTCCAGGCTTTCAACCCACACTGACATCCCTCTGTGATAATGCAGTTTACTGGGTCTAGAATGTGGGTCATATAGATCCATAGTTTTTTTTTCTGTGTGTGTATTCTCAGACTGACCCTGCTTTATCTCTCTATAGGGTGGACTCGTATGGGTTTGAGATGCCTGAGGGTTATGAGTCCTATGAGAAGATGATGGCTGAGTATGTAGCCGTGCTCACCAGAAGGTCCATCAAGTGGTCTAAACTCCTACAGGGGAAAGTCCACGTGGAGAAGAACCTGAAGGGTGTGATGCACACATATATATATAACACACACAGACAGGGAAATAAACACACAACACATACATATATTGAATAAGAATTTTCATTCTTCTATATTTGCATTCTGAGTTTTGACTGTAGTCATGGTTTCGGTTCTCTTAGTGAAGCGGTACGTGCGTAAGGGTGTGCCCAACGAGCACCGAGCCCAGATCTGGATGGCAGCCAGCGGGGCCCAGGAGCAGCTGGAAAAGAACCCAGGGTACTACCACTCTCTGCTGGGTACCGAGCAGCAGCACAATGCCAAGCTG
The DNA here is from genome assembly GCF_036934945.1 of Oncorhynchus masou masou. NCBI lineage: Eukaryota > Metazoa > Chordata > Actinopteri > Salmoniformes > Salmonidae > Oncorhynchus > Oncorhynchus masou. The sequence goes on along the minus strand of NC_088221.1, from coordinate 21,732,953 downwards.
GAGGAGACCGTCAGGATAGGTACTGTAAGCAATATAAAATGTTTTATGGGCAATTCCACGCCAGCAGGGGTGGAAAATATTTTTGGAATTTCAGATTGTTCTGGCAATTGTTAAATCGGAACTAAATTGGTAGAAAGCATGAGCAGCAGTGAGCTGCATTTTCCTTTCTGTTTTCTAGGAAGGATGTTTACCATGCTTTTTACATTTGTATGACAAATTTGATGATGAAATTGGGCCATTTTAGGCTCTTTTTAGACCTATACACTCCTGAGACCCTATGTTCTGTGAACCATAAATGATACAGGCATTTATACTCCTTATAATGTGCTCTGAAATATGGATTATGTCTTCATTATGAAATACACATTTTCACATTTATTCAACATGGTACTTTTAATGATATTCCCTATTTTATTCATTGCAATTGACATTATAGGTCATTTAACAAAGGTCACAACCCTCCTTCAGGATTGCAATTTCAGCCATCAGCAAATGGAGTTCCCTTTGAATCCATTTTCCCATTCACTGTGTTGGTGGCGCTCATAAAATGTATCATACCTTCAGAATTAGCAGAGAATTGTGATGTACTTGTAGAGTATATTGTTCCTAACAATCTGTCTTAAAATGAACAAAGTCAAAAATGGTAGTTTTGAGATATTAGTTTAATGTGTAAATGTATATTTCAGAATCAAGACCTACTCTATATTTCAGAGCACATTATAAGGAGTGATGACACCAAGATGTCTATATCAAATACGGTTCACAGATCATAGGGTCTTACAGGAGACATGTATATGTTAAAAAATGGCCACTTGTATCATGATCTAAAAAAAGTGATAAATGTAAAAAGCATTTCAAACATCCTTCTTCCCAATGGAGTTTCTATGTGAGAATTTCCAGAACAATCTGAGATACCGAAGATATTTTCCGCTCCTGCTGGCGTGTAATCGCTCTATAGCATCTTGCAACAGAAAACAGAATTGCTGTCTAATGAACAAGACCCTGATTGTTCCTTTACTATGATTGGCTGATGACGGAGTGCCCTGTCTCGCCAGACATGCACAGAACGTTCCCTGACAACGTGCAGTTCCGGAACAGCTCAGAGCCCTGTCTGCAGAAGGCCCTGTACAACGTGCTGCTGGCGTATGGACACCACAACCAGGCAGTGGGATACTGCCAGGTACTGGGCCTTATAGATACTCTAAATCATCTGTTGGATGGATCTCACCGGTCTCCTGTGTCAGTCTTGCTTACCTTTGTTTACCTAACGTGTGTACAATATGTCCACCCTGCCTCTTCAATGTGTACCTGTTCTGTCCTCTGTGGCTGTAATAACTGCCTATACCTCACCTGTCCTCTAAAGTGTGTGCATAAGTTTCTGTTTGTGTGTGTGTGAAGTTATTGTATTTCTCTACTCTAGGGTATGAACTTCATTGCAGGCTACCTCATCATCATCACTAAGGATGAAGAGAAGTCCTTCTGGCTCATGGACTCTTTGTTGGGAAGAATACTCTCTGGTTAGTCCCACACGCTCCTGTTGTGTCTGTCTGGTTGTGTGAGAGGATACGCGTGGTGAGGTTTGCATAGTCATAGTAGTAGACCCACTTGTTTGTTTGAAGGTTTTCCCTTCTGTGTATTTTGGGAGCTGCTAATGTGGAATAGCGCCATGGTCACGAGGCTTGTGGTAAGACTGTGTTATGTCGAGCTCTCATTACGACATGAGCAAACACAGGATGTATCTCAGGTTTCAGGATATATGCCATCTATGTACACACACACACAACCTCTTGTCAAACACTGGACTGAATTAACCTGACACGTTCTTGTTGTAGACTACTACAGCCCGGCCATGCTGGGGTTGAAGACGGACCAGGAGGTGTTGGGTGAGCTGGTGAGGGTCAAAGCCCCGGCTGTGTGGCAGGCCATGGCCCAACACAACGTCATGTGGACCCTGGTGGTCTCCCGATGGTTCATCTGCCTCTACATCGATGTCCTGCCTGTAGAGGTGAAGGGGATTGGGGTAGTGTGTGGATGTTTTGGTAAAGTCTGGGTCTATCATCACCCTCTGTATGATAATTATTCTCTTGTCTTTTTTCTTCTCTTAGACGGTTTTACGGATCTGGGACTGCCTGTTTTACGAGGGCTCCAAGATCCTGTTCCGCGTGGCCCTGACTCTGATCCTCCACCACCAGGCTGAGATCCTGCAGGCCCGCTCCATGGTCGAGGTGTGTGAGCGCTTCAAACTGATCACCCAGGGAGCCTTCACATACGATTGCCACACCTTCATGCAGGTAAGCTACTCCAGAAGAGAAGTAACCTTAGACAAAGGTCTAGGGTCTGTTCCTAACCTTAATGTCAAATGCAGCCGGGTGACAATTAGGTACCCTACTGTGATTGTTTTCAATTAACATGGTCAAAAAGCTTTTCCTCTTTTGACCTGAATTGCTTGTCTATTGTTCCCATGAGCAAGGGGGAGGAGTTAATGCATCAGACCAACTCCTGAAGTTGGTCTAAAACAGGGGTTCTCGACCAACTCCTGAAGTTGGTCTAAAACAGGGGTTCTCAAACATTTTCACTCGGGCCCCCTTCCAGAATTGGGGAACATCTCATGCCCGCCACGTCTATTTCTATGGGCACAAGCACTGTTCCTGACAAACCATCCCACTACAATCTATGGGCTAAAAAACCTAGCTCAAATGTTAGTTGACATGGGCTAGTTGATCTGGTGAGTTATAAATCGCAATGACTGACATGTATGCAATGACTGACATGACGAGGAAAACTGATGATGCACTATGCAATTTTGAAATTGCACCTTGTGCATTCCCAGGGAACCACTAGTTTAAAAAAAATTGTTTTACCCTTAAGTCTGTGTACATTACGATTTATACTTGGGATTTCATTTCAACAGGAAAAGGTCAAAAATAGCTGAAGTGCATCTTTAACCATGAGTAAGGAAATGCGAGAGACTTTAGATCAGCATCTATTGACAACTTCACCGGTGAACTCTGGCCTTTCTCCTTTTCTTGATATTGACAGGAAATCTTCAGGGAACCAGGAAGTCTCTCCATGGCAACCATCACTAAGCTAAGGGAGACATGCCGAGAACACATAGTGACTGAGATGTCCAGACTCCGCCCTTGACCACTCCTCCACCACTAATAACCTCAAGGCAATCACCCTGTGGCTATCCTGGGCTTGTTCCAGGTCCTCTTCATTGTCTTTGAGCTACAGATGGTTAGATTTCACATTTGGAGAAATAACCAGGAACCACATGACATGGCAATCACTCAGATGCTGAATTGAGCTGCGTGATTGTAGTACCCCCATCTAGCCAAATTCGTATTGTAAAAAGCATTAAACTGTAATCTTGTACTTTTTGCACTTTTCCTGTGGTAGGATCATGGGAATGACAAGTTGTGGTTTGACAGAGTGGAGAAGCATTGTAAATAATGAGATGTCAACTCTAAAATGAAGTCAGGGGATGTAGTTAAATTTCCACCCTTCTCCCCAAAGGGTACCAGATTCCAGTCCAACCCAGGAATCGCCTGGGGAGGAAAATGTGATAACTCTAGACCATACTTACACCATCCCAATGCTTTAAAATCCATGAGGGAGAGTGAACAAGTGCACACTTAGGCCTGAATCCTAAATCCTAACTTGAAATGTGCATATAAGTTCATGCAATCTTGCATTGACTCAACGTATGATTTACGCCATGTCTGTGCGATCATACCTCAAGTTGGAATTTGACTGGTTTAATTGGTCCAAAGTTGACTCTTCAAAGGCCTGCTCTCTCACTGTAAACTTCAATTGGAAGTTACTGTCGATTTACATTTAAGCAAAATGTATTGCTTAGCGATTTGTGTTCTAATACAAGCAATCTCGAATAGAACCAAGGGTTCTGTCAAACACCAAGACAAACTGTACATAGCTCATTCCTCACCTCATTTTATTTGCTCCGCTTTTAGAAAACAATTAAAACACTCTTAAACCTTAAGGGCCAGATCCAATCTGTATGGCGGAACATCTGCATTAAAATTCAGGTAATTGCTGATTGAGTTGACATGTAGCGCTTACGTTAATGCAGTCTCCAAACGTGGGAACATCGCTGATACTGATTGAATCCAGCCTGGAATCACTACATATGGATATTAACACTTCTAAATGAGGGGTAGAGTGAAAGTTCACATCCTTTTCACTTCCCCGTTTCACTAAACAATGCATCATCTGATCATTCAATAGGCCAGGCAAATCAACAACAAAGGGAATGTCCCTAACAAGGTAACATGCTGTGTAGATAGAAAGGGTATGTCCCAAATGACAACGAAGATGTGCTCTACATGGGGAATAGGGTGTAATTTGAATCATAACTGAAACTATAACATTGGCATAGATCCCATCCTTCTTGTAAGTGGGGAGGCAAAGATTCCATTTGGCACGAGCATTTAAGATGTAGTATTCCTCTCTAAAATGGTGTTGTACTATGGACAGTAACTCCAACTCCCTTAAATTGTTCTAACTATAATAGCCTGAATCCTAATTTGAGAGAACCTATAACTATTCACTTAATGTCCAGTTACATTTTAAATTAGCATTCGGCCTTTGAGCACCATGTAACTTTACTTAACTCCCCTTTATATTATCACTGGAAGTACCAACAAAAAAGTAGCAAGAAAAATCAGTCTTAATGTAACTATAATTGGTAGTACCAGTATTCATAAAACCAGGTTTAAGTCACTGCTACAGGGAAAGAATTGGCACATAATCAATTAGGTAGTAACATGGTAGTCATGTTTCATAACAGCCATGGTATAGTGCGCTGTAATACCAATGTCTAAGGGGAGCACACGCCCACCACGTCCCTTCATTCTAGTGTAGCGTGTGATGCTCGTTCTGTCAATTCAGTTTCACATTCCCTCTTAGAATCATTGAAAAAAATCTGAGGCCTGGTCCAGAAACAACCTCTAGCCCCACAAATGTACTAAATCAGACAAAGTGGAGATTCCAAGTTATTTAGGGGTTATAGGGTGGTTTGTGGACTTTGATCACCATAAATTAATGAGTCCCTCTCTCTGCAGACAACTGCTTTACCATCAAATTACCTTCATCCTTGTTCCTCAATCCATTCCGAGGGGAACCCAAAGTGAACCCCTATGGATTGACAAACATTACCATTCCCAATCTGCCACAGATCTAAGATCAGATTATTCGGCTCTTAAACAGGATACAAAAATATCTGACCCTGGACCAGTGGTTAGAGGCAACTTCCATCAACTCCATATTATATTCAATGATGTTGCAAACATTATGCAACAAGTTAACTTTCATTGGTTGAGAGAGGGGAGCAGCCAGCTACAGTCATATTCCCTTCACACAAGTAACAGTGACCTATGTGACTGACAATGGCCACCATCAAAAACAGAAAAAGCCATTGAAAACAGCAGCAGCAATGCTTGTAAACAAACAATCCCTCAGAATTCCCATGTCAGACACCAGTAAAACGGAAGCATGATAAAAATACCTTACGCTACGCAGAGTGTGGATTATTATTCAGCATATGGTTATGAGCACGCCACCACACCATCCCCTCCTGCAGTGTCGAGTGACTGTGTCGAATGTTTCGTTATGTCATTACAACCTGTCAGCATTACAAAGGAGCAGTTCAGTTCTGAAAGTGCAAATCAACCCCATGGAGACCCAACGTGGAGTAAGTGAGTACAAAGGGGAGGAGGTGGCAGCAAGGATTCTACAGTAAGACCAACTGAACGGGGTTGGGGAAGTTCAGTTGAGGGTCGGAGTGAGGTTCAGTCAATCGGGTGGGGGGTGGGTCAATTGACAGGAAGTAATCTCAGATAGTCTGGTACCCGGCGTGGCTCCTCTTCCTGCCGATAAGGTATGCCACAAGGACGATGAGGACCAGGCTGGCCAGCGCAGTGCCCACGATGATGGGGATCAACATGTCATCCTCATCCAGCTGACACTCCTCCGCTGGAGAGATGGAGGGATTGAGAGAGGAGAGACCCCAATGGAGAGAGAAAGAAAAGAGCAGGTGAGAGACAGGTGGAAAAAATGGAAAGACAAAGAGCAGGAGTTGAATTAGTGACCATCTATTACTCTAATCTCAGAACTCTGGATAACCACTTTCCTGAAATAAGTCCCATAGTAACACCCAGTATAGTACCTGCTCCAAACTGGTCCCCGGTTAGGCCGAAGGGCTGCACCTGCAGCTGGAAGGTGTTGAGAGAGAAGTTCACAGCCACAGCCAGAGTCTGCTCCTCACGACACATGTAACTACGCCCCAGGGTACCACGCAGGTAGTCCAGACTACTGTTACTGGCTGAGAAGGGCTCTGGAGAGACAACAGCGAGGTTATAGGTGGGGTGAGAAAGGGAAGAGAAAACAGGCAGAATGGAAAAGAAGAAGAGAGGGATGTGGAAAGGATGGAAGGGGGGAAATAAGGACAAGAAGTTACATTAGGACCAGGTGGGGGATGGATTGTGAGAAAGGGAGGATTAGAGAAGGGTTCAACACTGGAAAAACTGCATACAAAACAGATGGAGGTTATAAGAGGATAGATGAATCATGTATTATTCACTAAATTATATGCTGCAGAGATGATCCATTGATTGGTGAACTATGGATCCAGACTCACCACTCATGTCCGGCCAGGCTGCAGACAGAGTCACTCCACTCAGGTGGTACTTACTGGACGTGGCATTCTGCAGACACAAGAGAACCAATGACGAGACACGGTATGTACATCAAACACATACACAGGATTACAGAGCCAAACCCACTCCATTTAAACCAGGATGGAATAAACTAAATCACGAGTGCCTGTTCTCTGCTTGTTCATTAGGCTCCATCTTGTGGCAGTCAGGTGTTAGTGCAGAAAGGTTTGTACTACTGATACAGAAGACTACCTTAAGCATGTACTGGTATGAGAGAGAGTAAACAAATCTTCTCCCAGATAATGTTTTCCTGTGTTGATATTTGCGTGTCGTTTCAATGTGTGTATATTCCTATGTTAAAGTGTGTGTGCAGGTTAATCAGGTCATGTAGAGATCAGTTGTCTGTCGTCCATCACCTCCATTCCTCAGACACACAACATCCCTGCTAGTAACACCAGGGCATATCTATTCTGTGGGTTTACTCTGCCTCGCTCTGTGTGTGTTCACGTGTTAGTGAGTGTGTGTGTCTGGTAAGAGGTGAATGGTACAGCCAAAGATGAGAAAAACAAAGTAGAGAAGCTTAAAAAAAAAAAAAAAAAAAAAAAAAAAGGTAAAGAGCGCTCTGACCAGGGAGAAAACGAAGGTGAGGTTGGTTCTCTCCTCAGCCATCAGCAGCAGGGTGGCACTGTCCGAGTCACATGACCCTGAGCTCTTAGTCACGTTGGGCTGGAGGTTCAACACGTCTTGCACAGTCTGCACACACAGGACAAGACACAAGTTAGTGTGAGGGTGTGAGAGAGTGCCTGGGCTGCAAGTATGTGCAAGTCTGTGTCCGCGTGTGTACATTATTGAGAGAGGCAGAGCTGAAGCGGATGTTGAGCTGCAGTCCCATGCGGGCCATCAGACAGACGGTCCCATTGCCGTTGGTTACAGTGTAGTTGCCCCTCTCAGGCCGGGCTGGGGGCGCAGGAGGCGGAGCCGTGGTTTGAGGGGCAGCAGCAGTGGGCGGGACGTCAGTGGCAGCAAAGCTCTGTTGCAACGTGACCGCTGTAATGTAACAATAAGTCAATAAAGTCAAACAGCCAATGCCAGTCTACATGCATGGATAGAAAAAAAAGATACAGCTCGGTCCGATCCTTAGCTAGCTGGTGGTTAGGTCGCACAGGGTACATCTCAATAGTCTTGAGTGTTCTCCTCTATCTGTATAGATGTGAAAGAACTAGACAAGCAACCTCTGCAGGCATTCAACACCATAATGTTGCTTTCACCCATCATGCGTTATCAGATGAGGAGATGAAGTGAGACACTTGAGATGAACCCATTGAGTAGGTCAGTAACCTTGGGGTAATATTGTGGCTAATTCCTTTAATGGTTGGCTTAAAACTGGGTGGTAACAAAACTCTGGTTCCATTTACTTTGCAGTCAAATTCCAAGAGCTTTAGTGGGTCACACCTCGGGTTGCAAAGGGTCAGAAACTTTACAGTAAATTTCCATTGAAGGGAATTTTGCTTAAATTTCATTTTTTTCTTTCTTTTTTAAAAGTTGGCTTAACAGGGATTCTAGTTCTTGTGGCATATTTTGGTAACACTATCCCCAATTCAATGCAATTGCAACGCTCTGCATGCATTCTTGCACACTTATGAGATGCTATTGAGCCCATACTACTACACTGCCTGAGCCAAGGACTACATGCCTTCTGGTAGGTTTTGATTACAATACTGGGTGGGGTGAATATATTTTATGACATGCATGATTTTGTTAACTAGTAAATAGTAGCCTACAGGAAAGTGTGTTTCAATCATTTCTAACTTGTTAATTTCTGCTAGCTAGTTTTTGCTACCATGTGGTTTTTCGCTTGCTTGAGCCCCCTGAGGAGTGTTAATTCACCTCTTTCCATACATGTTTCATTTTAAAACGTATCTTACAAAAGGAGTTGTATAATCTAACTGCTTAACCATTTATCTATACATGGAATTGTTTTTTTTTAAACTAATCTTTACAGGAAAATGACACGGGCACGATCTGATGTGTGGAGACATTTCACTGCAGCTAATGTAGAAGGTAACGCTGTGTACATTTGCAAATACTGTGCCAAATCATATGTGAAGAATGCAACAAAGATGCAGAATAATCTGACCGAGTGCATAAAGTTCCCTCAGCACTCACAACAAGCAACCTCTGACAAAAGTCCCTCTACTTCTATTCAAGGTGAAAATTGGGAATCAGACACCTTATCGATAGCAACAGCTCGTGGTCCTCCTGGAATCAGAAGTTGACTCAATGGAGAAACGTAGTCAGAGAAATGCTGATTAAGGTCTTGCTCGAGCTGTGTATGCAACTGGTTCACCCGATGCTCACAGGCAATGTGTATTGGAAGAGACCCCTCCATACACCCCTCCAATCAGACATGCTTTATCTAGTAATTTGCTGGATGCAGAGTTCAAGTGAAGGTCAAGCAAATCAGAGAAAGCAAACTTTATTGCAATCATCTTATGGGTGGTCGAATGTTCTTGGGCAAGGAATAATTAACTACATAATCGCCACCCCTCAACCAGTAATCTACAAGAGCACAGAGAAGGGACAGACACACTGGTCTCTACATTGCAGATGAGCTTTAGGCAGTCAATGACCTTGGACCACAGAAGGTATTTGCACTGGTGACAGACAATGCTGCTAACATGAAGGCTGCTTGGAGGAGTGCTACCCTCACATCATTCCCATTGGCTCTGCTGCTCCTGCATTGAAGGTGCTCCTAAAGGACATCATGGCACTGAAAACAATGGATACAATCTACAAGACAGCCAAGGAAATGGTTAGGTATGTGAAGGGTCAAGTTATTCCAGCAATCTACCTCACCAAGCAAAGTGAGAAGAATAAGAGCACCACATTGATGCTGCCCAGCAACACCTGTTTGGGTGGGGAAGGAGAAGGTGTCTCCAAGAAATGGCCATATCGCAGTCTGCCGATATGGACAGCTCCATCAAGAGGATCCTTCTGGATTATGTATTTTGGGAGAGAGTGGTAAGCAGCCTGAAACCTATAGCAGTGGCCATTGCAGCGATTGAGGGCGACAATGCCATCCTGTCTGATGTTCAGACTCTGCTTGCAGATGTAAGAGAAGAAATCTGTACTGCTCTGCCCACTTCACTGTTGCTCCAAGCAGAGGAAACTGCAGTTCTGAAATACATCAAAAAGCGTGAAGACTTCTGCCTGAAGCCCATAGACACCACAGCAGACATGTGGGACCCCAAGTATGCTAGCAAGAGCACCCTCTCTGGTGCAGAGAAACTAGGCCTGTGGTGTCAACACTTCCGTGTCTCGCCACCTTGGCCTGGATGAGGGCAAGGTTCTCGGCAGTCTGGCGAAGTGCACTTCCAAGCAAGGGCTTTGGGATGGAGATGCAATATGGCAGTGGGGCCAACATCTCATCAGTCACCTGGTGGAAGGGACTTTGTGGATCTGAGTCGCTTTCCCCTGTTGCCTCCATCATCCTCCAAATCCCACCAACATCAGCCGCCTCAGAGCACAACTGGTCCTTGTTTGGGAACACACACCAAAGCACGCAACAGGCTGACCAATACAAGGGTTGAAATATTGGTGGCCATCCGGGCAAACTTGAGGCTTTTTGAGCCTGACAACGATCCATCCTCAAGGTTGGAAAGTGACAATGAAGATGAGACCCCAGAGTCTGATGTTCAAGAGGTGGACATTGAGGAAGTCCAGGGAGAAGCCTGAGGAAGACAACCAAAGCTTTATTTTCATTTACAGATGTTAAACGTTTTTGGGAGATGCGATGGATCATTGGGGATCATTCAATATTCCCCATCTTTTGTTCAGAGAAATCATTCCATGTGAAGAGTCAACTCAATTCTTAACTAAAGGTTTTTTTATTTCTATTGGAAGGATTTAAATAATTTGAAGTTGTCTACTTATGACAAGGTAAAAGGTTAATTGTCTCCATATATGGTAAATATATCCTATACAAAAAAGATCTACATTTTAAATTATATTCATATGCATATATTCCTGTTAATTCCCACAGAAAGTTTCCACCTCTGAATATTCCCCAAAATGTGAAACCCTTGATTCACACAAGTGTTTTTTTAAGAACCATTGGAATGAAGAAGCATTTCTGTTCTACTTGGTTCATTTGAAAAATAAAATTAAATAAATAAAATTCTACAATAGTCACATTCATCACTATTAGCTTCATGTGGCTTCCAAGGCTACATCATTGTTGATGTCATCGCTCACATTCTCTTTGGCCAATGTCCATCTATCTCCCTGTGCAGAAGAAAATACTAGTGAACACACCACTACCTCGCTTTTGTAGGAATAGAGGAGGAAACCTTAGGCTAAAGTGTAAAATATATATTCAGCAACTTGAGGACAATTAAGTTTACAGAGCTGGGCAATATAGACAAATCCATATCACTATAAATTGACAATCACAGTAACACAACAGTAATTATTTTTATATTGCCCTTAAAACTACTACTACTTTGAATGTTGTGGCTATCAATTGTCCTGTTGGCAATAGCCCATATTAGCAGACTTATTTAATTTCAAACTCCACATTCCTCTAGTAAAAGTCTATTTGTGGAAAACATCACCCTGATTAACTATTTACTTATGGCTTTGCCTACACCTAAATATTTTATTTATTTATTATATGAGCAAAGGATATTCCACTTTATTTGGAACGCCAAGCCAGAAAATTGAACAGGCCTATTTATGTAATGAATATGGATTTGGAGGGCAGAAAATATTAAAGCATTGGACCGCTTACTAAAGACTTCAGTCATACAAAAGCTATACTTAAATCTGAACTGGTTCTCTAGATTTGTAAGAATGGCTCACCCAGTGTTCCAGAATGGCCTTTTTCCCTTCATTGTTGTTTACATCTCACTTTCGGTTACTTAAATTAAATCAAAAAATATTGCTATATTTAAAACAAGCTGATTGCAATTTTAGTATAATCCACCAGAAAATAAAAAAATATTACAATAAATATTATTAAACAAACTAATTGATAATAAAACAAAATCTACAATAAAAGATATCTTTAAATTCTGTAATAAATAGAACTGGTGGAGTTGTCACATGCGGTTAACAAAAATATATGGAAATGTCTGCTCTATCCAAAATTGCAGCATTACCGCAAAAATGGAGGCGGCAAGTGGAAGGGGTAGAAGGTAAGGAACTTGTCTGTCGGCCCTGCATTAAAGACCAAAACTGATTAAAGAAAATAGTGATTAAAGTATACCCGTTTAATTTAAGCCCCCCAAAAATAGACCGCTGCACCATACAGCTTGCATTAGATCACTTGTTTTGGTACTGGCCTTATGTAGCTTGTTTATGGATGCACATTCATGAATGGCTGAAGAATTGCAACATTTACCTGGAGTTAACTCTGCAAATATTTATGCTGCTTGACTTAAAGCCATAAATCAATCACTGAAATAATACTCTTAACAAAAATGTTCATCTTTAATTTAAAATATGTAGAAACTATGAGCATAGAAAGGTTCAGAACTTTTGTGAAACAGTTAGAAAAATATATGGCCACTAGAAATCAAAGCTGGATGGTTTTCAGATATAGAGAGGAGGGGTTGAGGGCAACTAAAGAAAACAGAAGTGTAAAATATACTGTCAGTAAAAATGTATACAGTATGTATCAGCTGGAATTAGAAGCCTAAGTATTGTTGGCCATTAGTTTACTCCAATTAGGGGAGGGGTGGTAGGGATAGGGAGAATAATAAATTAGTAAAATATATTTATTAAAAAAAATATAATTTACCCTACACTTAACAATAAAATAGGGGGGATTGGAAATGGACAATTACATTGATAGAAGCCACAAGCTGCAATATTAAAGCAGACCTACTCCCGAAGAAAACAACTCATTTATAGTTATTATTGATCTGTAAAATGTCCCCGGTAAATCATTGGTTCGTCTGTATCGATAATTTTCATTTTTTCTGTCTCACTTATTACCTCAGACAAATAGACAATCAATTTCCACAATATCTTGACATTATCTTAGTTGCCTGTACCCATTTAGATTACATTTAGGCCCAGTTTCTCCTACAAAGAGAAGATTACAAAGGACAGGCTGTACACATGTTACTGCGATCTAATAGCATGGCCTTCTACAGCACATGACTACCAGCTTATTGCCCAAAGCACTACATCGGTTACTTGCCAAGAAACAAGCATAGAATGTAATAAACAAAACAACCGAGTGCAGTGACATCAATAATGATACAGGTCATAATGAATCCAGTTTTTTTATCACTGTCACAGCACTTTTGGAATCACGTGAGGGGCCCATTGCCACAAAAGCGCACATGCACCGCTTGACTTCGTCATGCACGACAGCCACTAAGCAAGACAAACAACTCAGTCTGGACCCGCATCGACCTGTAACATAGGGCAATTCAAGTCAAAGGGCAAACAAAGAACCAGCTTTACACGTTTACATAAACCAGCAAACGAGGTTAAAATAGGTTAGAGGACCGAATTCTGGTGTATTCGCGTTATATTCATTGTATTTATTGTGCCCATCTCGCATCTATACTCACCTAAAAACGTGATGAACGCCAGGAACAAGGGTTGTTTGCGGTTGTGTTGTTTCATATTTTTTATTCGGTTGTTTGCCAATGTATTCGGTTGTTTGCCAATGCGAATCACAACAGCATGCACACGACCCAGAGACTGGAATGCAGGACGGTCTGTGAGCTAGCTTTGCTAGAAACAACGCAAACCCACTGTTCGTGCTCTCTCTTTGCTACCGCGAGCAAGAGTCCTCTGGAAACAAATCTTCGGAAATATTTCCTTTCCCTTTGATTACTTTGCTCTTTCTGCTTTACCTCGTGCCGATTAAATTGATGATCGTTGTGTTTAGACCGTCACATACCACGGATGACTTATGCTCTGCACCAAGAAGAAATGACAACGGTCATGTAACGGAGAGTTTAAGAACCGCCCAGGATAAACACGTGACATGAGTAGTGATTAGTGTTGACGTTCGACAGCTGTGGAGTTACAGATGTGACGTTGGTTGCGATGTTGCCATGGAGATTTAATGTTGGAAGTGACGTGTTCTGTATTTTGGTCGCGGTAGTTTGCCTCGTAAATTACAATGCTACCGTTTTCTCCATAGTTTATTTTCTGAAAAGAAAATAAGGAAAAAAAGAAGAGCATATTCGTTTTGAAACCAGCTCATCCAAAAATGTGTCCCAATAGACCTACACCATCACTCTCTTCACTCATTAAATGTTCATATTGAAGAGGATTTTTGCTCATCATTCAGACCAGTTGTGGTCCATCTTCCATAGTCAGATGATGCCGGGCGAGCATTTCACACAGGGATGTCAAAATGCTTTGTCATCCACTTGCTATTTACCCCCTTCTTCACCTCAATTAGGTCTATTGACACTCAAGCTGCAACCTCCAACCTCCGTTCTGGTCTTCTTCAAGTCTCTAATGTCTTAAACGGGGATGAGTGAAATAATTAGATTCTTAATAAGGCCAGGTCGAATCTTCATGCACTCATGATTCCAGTCTATGTTCTCCAAAATTCGCTGAATTTCCTTGTGAAAGCCTAATACTGTAAAATCGTATTTTATAATTTAGCTAGTCATGTTGGCAATAGAACAACCTTTAAAATTATTCCCATCTGACCCAGATTGCAATGTATAATGGACTGTTATTGGATTGCGTAAACAGCAACAGTAATTGTGTAAAGACATGTCTTAATGACTGAAAGGGTAAATGGTTGAGGTGGATATAATTTGGAAGCCTATAAACAGGGTTATCAAACTATTATATGATTTCTTGGGGGGAAAAGTTTTTAAATATAAAATGTTCTTTTTTTTAAACCTTTAACGTCAATTATCTAAAAACGCATAGATTACGATTTTTATAATTTTCACATGTTGTAGTTTAGACACTATTTTACATTATCTGATGTGTCTGTGTTATGCCAGTCATCGGTTGAGACACAGCATACTCTCGAATACAGGCTAGGTGTCATTTCAATAATAATAATACAAATATGAATAGAATGAACCTATCCCTTCAGACCACTGCAATTTAGCTGGTACACCATTCAAATGTAAATTTAATTTTTAACTGTCGAGTACTACCAGAAATATGGCTGCTGGTCCCAACATGGAAAGTCAACTTGAATAGGAAGGTCTATTATATTATCTATATTTCTATGATTTCAATAGGTTAACTATGAAAGATTGACAGCTAAGTGTATAACAATGGATATTCCCACTCAAGTCAACATTCTCTGATGTGTGGACCTCCAACCATCTTTGTGGTATCATTTGAAAGTTGAAATGTACATTTTATTCACATTTTATTACATTTATCAGCCAAAACATGACACCCAGTCTGTATTCAAGAGTATTATATGTCTCAACCGACTGCGAAAACAGAACAAACACCTCAGTATGAAAGACTATTGAGACTCCCGCCCACCCGGAGCAGAGCATGCTGGGTGATCTCTAACTGAGGAGAAGGTAGTAAGGAGAGAAAGTACAGAAGCCGTGATAAGTCAAATCAAATCTAATTTTATTGGTCACGTACACATGGTTAGCAGATGTTAATGCGAGTGTAGCGAAATGCTTGTGTTGCTGGTTCCGACAGTGCAGTAATAACAAGTAATCTAACAATTAACAAGTAATCTAACAATTCTCCAACCTAATACACACATTTAAAGGGATGGAATACGAAAATGTACATATGGATGAGCGATTGCCGAGCGGCATAGTCAAGGTGCAATAGATGGTATAAGGTACAGTATATGCATACATTTTTTTATTTTTTATTTAACTAGGCAAGTCAGTTGAGAACAAATTCTTATTTATATGAGGCTGGGTGTCGCGATAAGTTCCAGCCATCTCCTGTGATTACCTTTAGTTCGTGTTCTTTGTTTTAGCCAAAGCCAGTGTGCGTCCTTCAGAAATGTGATTTCATATTTCTTACAATTATGTGTTGTGGACGCAATCCTTTGTTATGCTAAATCGCGTTTTTACCGCGAGCTAGTAACTGTAAACTTTCTAACCCTGTTGTTTCTGTCATCTTAATTTCAGACATTTAGCATTTCAGTGTCTAGTCTTATGCCCATTGGTTATATGGATGTATACTGTATAGATTATGTGGGTATTTTGTTTGCAATGAGCCTTGTGGATGCATAATACATTCAAGTTCATGCAGTTGTGTAAGGATGATGGTGCTGCTCAGTAGTACTGTGTACTGTAGTTGCACACCTCTGATCATTCATTAGTGAAGTCACAGCCATGTCATTAGGTTGTATTGGCATGTACAGCAGATAAACTATAAATAATATTGCTACAATATGTAATGTAATTGGAGGTTGTATTAAGCCTATACCTGCCATTTACTATTGTACTTAATTTCCCCCTTTTCAGAACCACACACTCTTGGTTAAAACACAATTGTCAAGCAATACACTGTGCTGTGCCGTTACTGCTCTATGTGAATCAGCGTCATTAAACAACCTCAACTGGAATCCTACCGGTCTGTCATCTGTGCCCTTACCAGCACCTGGAAGAGAATGCAGTGCTAAGTAAAACCTAACCCTAAAGAATATCCAGTCCACCAAGTCCTCAACTACAACTTCCGAATATTTAAAATAGGGTCTAAGCTACAACATAAACTCAGCAAAAAAAGAAACATCCTCTCACTGTCAACTGCGTTTATTTTCAGCAAACTTAACATGTGTAAATATTTGTATTAACATAAGATTTAACAACTGAGACATAAACTGAACAAGTTCCACAGACATGTGCCAAACAGAAATGGAATAATGTGTCCCTGAACAAAGGGGGGGGGTCAAAATCAAAAGTTAATGGTGTGGCCACCAACTGCATTAAGTACAGCAGTGCATCTCCTCCTCACGGACTGCACCAGATTTGCAAGTTCTTGCTGTGGGATGTTACCCCACTCTTCCACCAAGGCACATGCAAGTTCCCAGACATTTCTGGGGGAATGGCCCTAGCTCTCACCCTCCGATCCAGCAGGTCCCAGATGTGCTCATTGGGATTGAGATCAAATCAATCAAATCAAATTTTATTAGATCCGGGCTCTTTGCTGGCCATGGCAGAACACTGACATTCCTGTCTTGCAGGAACTCACGCACAAAACGAGCAGTATGGCTGATGGCATTGTCATGCTGGAGGGTCATGTCAAGATGAGCCAGCAGGAAGGGTACCACATGAGGGAGGAGCATGTCTTCCCTGTAACTCACAGCGTTGAGATTGCCTGCAATGACAACAAGCTCAGTCCGATGATGCTGTGACACACCGCCCCAGACCATGACGGACCCTTCACCTCCAAATCGATCCCGCTCCAGAGTACAGGGTTCGGTGTAACACTCATTCCTTCAACGATAAACGCGAATCCGACCATCACCCCTGGTGAGACAAAACCGCAACTCGTCAGTGAAGAGCACTTATTGCCAGTCCTGCCTGGTCCGGCGGGTTCGTGCCCATAGGCAACGTTGTTGCCGGTGATGTCTGGTGAGGACCTAACTGACCTACCGTCTGTAAGCTGTTAGTATCTTAACGACCGTTCCACAGGTGCATGTTCATTAATTGTTTATGGTTCATTGAACAAGCATGGGAAACGGTGTTTAAACCCTTTACAATGAAGATCTGTGAAGTTATTTGGATTTTTACGAAGTATCTTTGAAAGACAGTGTCCTGAAAAGGGGACGTTTCTTTTTTTTGCTGAGTTTATATAAGCACACAAAAATAAAACACCTGTTGATATCAATGGTACACCATTAGAGATCAAGTTATTCTGTACCATAGCTTTGAAATGATAATTTGATATCCTTGCTCGCTGTGTACAGTACTGGAGCTGGCACCTTGCCATGGTGGGGTAGATTGCACGTTTTTGTGATGTGTCCCTGTGGGCTGTAACAACAGCAACTGAATTTAGGCTCTTGCAGGTTTAACAATCCAGTCGTGCCAATAATCACAGTAATGCTTACCCTCTTGTTTATTATTGCTTTATTTGACAGCCGGAGGAAGCACACAGTACCTTTAGGAAATGAAGTTGATTTTTACATTCATAGGCTGTCTGTTGATAAAGCCTGAAATCTGTTACAAATGGAGATACTGAGGAGCTGAACTTACACTATGGAAAAACAAATGCTAAGAGAAAGGGATAAGGGCATAAAATAGAAAAAGAGTGGAGGTTAGAGAGAGGAAGAGACAGCAAGAAAACTAAGACAGAAAAAGACAAGTATATATGCTTAGGGAGGTAAAAATAAGAACCTTAGATAGATGGAGAGAATGTAGGAGAGAGAGGGGGAGCAAATACATTGGTGTCAGTGCAGCCACTTCCTGTGATCAGAGAGAGAGAGAGAGAGAGAGAGAAAAAAAAATGAAGAGAGCCCTCTAGAGCTAGCGCCCATCATTCAGCCCAGTACCAAAAGAGAGGGATCATCACCCGTGTCCTTGCAGAGAAATAGAGAAAAGAGGATGACCATTACATGGAGGACAGGTGTCATGCTGATGTTTTTTTCTTCTGCAGGTAAGTGCCAACCTAGATGTATTACGGTAGTCACTAAATAGCCATGGTCGACTGCACAGAAGTGGCGATACCATCAAAACTGTTCAGCAAGTATATGAGCTGTTGGTTCTGAATTTATGTGTGAGGGCTAAGGTTAGGAAAATGGTACATTAAAGTTGTTCGTTTGGTTAGAAATGGACTTTAATGCTTTCTAGTGTGGCTAGATAGTATGTTTCCTGTGCTACTGTGTATATGCTCTGTCCAAAGCCCTTCAATGGCGTTCCTCTCCCACCCTCACCGCCTTCACCTCCTTACCCACTCAGAGTTGCTCAATCCTGAGTACGGAGAGTGTCCTCCCCCTGGTCAGGAGAGAGGCAGGTTCCAGGAGATGTAGTGCTCTGTACCCTACCTATCTGTTCATGTTTGTGATTGAGTGGCTACCTTTCTACGCATCTATTTTTAGAGTCTGCGAAGAACATGAAAGCTTAGACGTGGCCTTGTTCGTTTCCGCATTACCAGAATGGCAAAGTCACAGACATACACATATGCGAAAGAGTAGCACCTGTTGGTGTTTGATAACTGAACTAGAGAGTGATTATTCTGAGACAATGTTGCTGCTGAATAAAGAGGGTGACTCAATAGTGAATTTGAAATAAAGTCCTTGATGCAAAATCAAAACTCCAAAAAGTGAATCTTTCCAATTCAGTAATCCTAACATACCATACATTCACGTGTGCAGGTCAATATCCTCAATTAGGTGTGTGTGTGTGTGTGTGTGTGTGTGTGTGTGTGTGTGTGTGTCTGCATGCGTACACCTGTACATATGTAGGATCTTATTTGATCACTATTTTGTTGCTAAGAATTTCCCTGCAAAGAAGGAAAATCAAACTTGTAGTGTATTTGAGTTTTAAAAAAGTGGGAATTAAACAGACTTGATTTGCCCTAACGAAAAATGAATCAACCCCTAAAAAAATGTATATTTATTATAACCCACATAATAATTCACATTTCCTGTTGCTGCAGGATTATTTTCTTGCTGTAGCAAACTGTCTCTGATTAAGATCCTACATCTTGTAGAAATGTAGATGATCACCAGCTGGCCCCCGCTAAATGGTCTCATACATTTTCCCCCCACACCTTTCTTACACTAATAAGTGCAAGAAATTACCCAAGCAACAGCTTCTCTAGAAACCACTGAACTACATAGTGTGGAGGCAAACCACAGAAAGATTGAGAGAGATATAGAGCTCCCACCTTTTAGTGACAGGGAGACTGTTATCTATATTTTCGATTACATGCAGACTTTCTCTTACATTAGTGTACTGTAGTAAAATGTCTCCAAATTCCACCTATGTAAATATAGGTACAGCTCTGTGCTCAGTAATACCCCATTCTCCTTTCCAGTTAAGTATCCATTCACCTTTTTACAGTTTTTCTCAATCGAGTACAACCATTTTTTTTGTAACAATGTTGATTTTCAAAAACAGGGTCCACAAGACATACAACACTGTGGCATTTTGCAAAACAGTAAATATGTTTTCAAAATGTAGTTGCCTTCTCAAAACATAAATACATTCATCAGAACTATATTATACCATGCAAATTGCAAATACATCCATCAAAAGAACAGTACTGCCTGCAAAAGATTAACCCAACCTCATATACTTATACTGTATCTTGAGTCCAAGCACACAAACAGAAAGTTAAAAAATTCCAGTTGATCAAAACATTTTCTTTGCCGTCACTAAATCATGATGATCAAAATTGGAAGAACAACTATCCAACGGTGCAGAATTATGGGCAATTATTCTGTTTTTTAATGCAAATTTCACCCCAAAATTTCATACACATCAGATATTCCTGATGAAATAGGCACATTCATTCATCGGTACTATCATAATCTAATTCCATCTATTCAATACAATGGCTGGTTTGCTTATAGTCGGAAGTTTACATACACTTAGGTTGAAGTCATTAAAAGTCGTTTTTCAACCACTCCACAAATTTCTTGTTAACAAACTATAGTTTTGGCAAGTCGATTAGGACATCTACTTTGTGCATGACACACGTAATCTTTCCAACAATTGTTTGCAGACAGATTATTTCACGTATAATTCATTGTATCACAATTCCAGTGGGTCAGAAGTTTACATAGACTAAGTTGACTGTGCCTTTAAACAGCTTGGAAAATTCCAGAAAATTATGTCATGGCTTTAAAAGCTTATTATAGGCTAATTGACACAATTTGAGTCAATTGGAGGTGTACCTGTGGATGTATTTCAAGGCCCACCTTCGAACTCAGTGCCTCTTTGCTTGACATCATGGGAAAATCTAAATAAATCAGCCAAGACATCAGACAAAAAATTGTAGACCATCAGTCTGGTTCATCCTTGGGAGCAATTTCCAAACGCCTGAAGGTGCCACGTTTATCTGTACAAACAATAGTATGCAAGTATAAACACCATGGGACTACGCAGCCGTCATACCTCTCAGGAAGGAGATGTGTTCTGTCTCTTAGAGATTAACGTACTTTGGTGCGAAAAATGCAAATCAATCTCAGAACAACAACAAAGGACCTTGTGAAGATGCTGGAGGAAACGGGTACAAAAGTATCTATCCACAGTCCTATATCAACAAAACCTGAAAGGCCGCTCATCAAGAAAGAAGCCACTGCTCCAAAACCGCCATAAAAAATCCAGAACACGGTTTGCAACTGCACATGGGGACAAAGATCGTACTTTTTGGAGAAATGTCCTCTGGTCTGATGAAACAAAAATAGAACTGTTTGGCCATAATGACCATTGTTATGTTTGGAGGATAAAGGGGGATGCTTGCAAGCCGAAGAACAGCAGCATCATGTTGTGGGGGTGCTTTGCTGCAGGAGGGACTGGTGCACTTCACAAAATAGATGGCGTCATGAGGGAGGACAATTATGTGGATATATTGAAGCAACATCTCAAGACATCAGTCAGGAAGTTAAAGCTTGGTTACAAATGGGACTTCCAAATGGACAATAACCCCAAGCATACTTCCAAAGTTTTGTCAAAATGGCTTAAGGACAACAAAGTCAAGGTATTGGAGTGGCCTTCACAAAGCCTTGACCTCAATCCTATAGATAATTTGTGGGCAGAAGTGAAAAAGCGTGTGCGAGCAAGGAGGCCTACAAACCTGACTCAGTTACACCAGCTCTGTCAGGAGGAATGGGCCAAAATTCACGCAACTTATTGTGGGAAGCTTGTGGAAGGCTACCCTAAAACCTTTGACCCAAGTTAAACAATTTAAAGGCAATGCTACCAAATACTGATTGAGTGTATGTTAACTTCTGACCCACTTTGAATGTGATGAAATGAATAACAGCTGAAATAAATAATTCGCTCTACTATTATTCTGACATTTAACATTCTTAAAATAAAGTGGTGATCCTAACTGACCTAAGACAGGGAATTTTTACGAGGATTAAATGTCAGGAATTGTGAACAACTGAGTTTAAATGTATTTGGCTGAGGTGTATGTAAACTTCCAACTTCAACTGTATTATTATACCTCCCCCTTCTCTGCGCTCGTGTGTGTCTGTGTTTTAAAGACTCTTCATCTTCTGTGTGCCCTGTAGAGGCTTCATTGAATGAACCGGTCATCTGCTACATACTGGACGGAGTCCTGATTCTCTACTCCATCATCACCACCGTTCTATTCTTCAAAGTGAAGGTGAGTCACAATACAGGTGGGCAATGCCTTCCATTGTCTACCAATGATGAGGTACTAGTTATTTAAGTGTATACAGTGAGGATGAGTTAGTGCACATGCTACAGAGGTGTGTTATCGTTCAATTGAATACATAGAAATGGATGTAGAACAGTGTTATCCACTCCTTGTTTCTGCTCCTCCCCTCTTCTCTCTGTCTACAGTGGGGCAAGTCTGTAACTGCACCTGTGGAGGACTCCACATATGCAGTGAGCTACAATGTCCCATACCGTGTGTGTGTGTGTGTGTGTGTGTGTGTGTGTGTGTGTGTGTGTGTGTGTGTGTGTGTGTGTGTGTGTGTGTGTGTGTGTGTGTGTGTGTGTGTGTGTGTGTGTGTGTGTGTGTGTGTGTGTGTGTGTGTGTGTAGTGGCATCATGGACATGACATGGTACTGACATGCTGAATGTACAGTACCAGTCAAAAGTTTGGACACAAATTCTCATTCAAGGGTTTTTCTTTATTTTTACTGTTTCTACTTTGTAGAATAATAGTGAAGACATCAAAACTATGAAATAACACATGGAATCATGTAGTAACCAAAAACGTGTTAAACAAATCTAAATATAGTTTATATTTTAGATTCTTCAAAGTAGCCACACTTTGCCTTGATGACAGCTTTGCAAACTCTCTCCGTAGTATTCTCTCAACCAGCTTCACCTGGAATGCCTTTCCAACAGTCTTGAAGGAGTTCCCACATATGTTGAGCACTTATTGACTGGATTTCCTTCACTCTGCGGCCCAACTCATCCCAAACTATCTCAATTGGGTAGAGGTCGGGTGATTGTGGAGGCCAGGTCATCTGATGCAACATTCCATCACTCTCCACCTTGGTCAAATAGCCCTTGCACAGCCTGGAGGTGTGTTTGGTCATTATCCTGTTGAAAAACAAATGATAGTCCACTAAGCACAAACCAGATGGGATGGCGTATCGCTGTTGTAGCCATGCTGGTTAAGTGTGCCGTGAATTCTAAATAAATCACTAACAGTGTCACCAGCAAAGCACCCCCACACTACCTCCATGTTTCACGGTGGGAACCACACATGCAGAGATCATCTATTCACCTCCTCTGCGTTTCACAAAGACACGGTGGTTGGAGCCAAAAATCTCAAATTTGGACTCATCAGACCAAAGGACAGATTTCCACCATTCTAATGTCCATTGCTCGTGTTTCTTGGCCCAAGCAAATCTCTTATTATTATTGGTGTCCTTTAGTAGTGGTTTCTAATGCAGCAATTCGACCATGAAGGCCTGATTCACACAGTCTCCTCTGAACAGTTGATGTGTCTGTTACTTGAACTCTGTGAAGCATTTATTTGGCCTGCAATTTCTGAGGCTGGTACCTCTAATGAACTTATCCTCTGCGGCAGAGGTAACTCTGGGTCTTCCTTTCCTGTAGCGGTCCTCATGAGAGCCAGATTCATCCGTGCTTGATGGTTTTTGCGACTGCACTTGAGAAACTTTCGAAGTTCTTGAAATGAGAGTGTGCAAAGCTGTCATCAAGGCAAAGGGTGGCTACTTTGAAGAATCTCAAATATAAAATATATTTTGATTTGTTTTAACACTTTTTTGGTTACTACATGATTCCATATGTGTTATATCATAGTTTGGATGTCTTCACTATTATTCTGCAATGTAGAAAATAGAAAAAATAAATTAAACCCTTGAACGAGTCGGTATGTCCAAAGTCTGACTGGTACTGTATGTTTTTGTAAAGGAACTCCTGACGGGTACTATTGATGACGACTATGAGGATCTAAGGACTGACCAGACTGCAGCTACTAGACGGGTGAGTGTGAGGGCTATTATGACTAGAGTGTGAGAGAGGCCGTGTTATAATTCTGAGCAGTCTTTTTAATGCGTTCATGTTTGTGGTTGTCCCTCTTAGAAGCGCAGACAGGAAGCTAGTAGCGACACATACCAGGTAAGGACTACTCCTTATATACCACAGGCTTATAACCGTGTTCCAATTCTGAGATGTTGCAGAACACTGTGATCCTAAATGCAGGTTCATCCACTTCTGCAAGACTTCCATTCCAGGGGCGCTTTATTCATTAATTGACCAATACCATAAAACTTGTTTTGTTTTCTAGGCTCTCCAGATAAAAGATGATGGGAGTGAGGCCTACCAGGTGATCGAGTCCAAGGGGAGGGTAAGAGTCACATGTAGTGAACAAAACACATGACTCAGCCCCCTGTGCTGAGTCATGTGAACTACATATCTGCATTTACTGGTATTGTGACATAGAACATTGAAAATCTATAGGTTATGTACATTTGAGAGATGGGAAAGATGAAATCTCTACTCTGCCATCCATACCCTATACTGTGGATAGTCATCAGCGTGTCATAAAACTGCTATCAAACTTACATGACAAAACTAGGGCAACACAAGTGAAATGTTGTTGTCCAACTTAATCTGTAGAAAAGCTCCTGAAGGCTATTAACCTACACATTCTTCCTGTGGGTTCTCTCTTCTCACAGACTCGCAAGAAGGACAAGAAAGCCAAGGTCCCCCAGCCTCTCAGTGCAAACACCCCGACTCAGACCCGGCCCTCCGCCCCGCCACCACCTCCAAACTGATCTGACCCTGTCAGCCCTCGGCACGGAGGCAGCTGTTTACTCCATTGGCAGATCTCTCCTGCACTGATCCCCCAGTCAGCTTTCTGAAGATAACAGCATAGGTTATCTGCTTTCGAGCTGTAGCAGTGTTCTACTCCTCAGCTCAACTCCCTGCTCTGTTATTGCATGTTACAAATCAGCAGAAAAGTGTGCATGTCTTATCTATGTGTATTATCATGTCATTTGTTAAGTTTATTGACTGCTTTCTGTGCCCTTTATGGCTGTATGTGGTAATGTTGATATTTTGAACATAATAAAAGACACAGTACACATTCCAATGTTAAAACACTTGGAAAATGGTTTAATGATGTTTACAACTAAAGAGAACTGTACAGTTACAGTAAAATATTGTTTATATATATATATATATATATATAAACAAATAAAATACAGCAGACAAATGCATCAAATCTACCATGTGTCCTGATTCACATACTTTAAAATGTTCTCCACAATCTTTCAGTTCTATATGCCACCACCCGCCATGTCTGGAGGGGAGCGTTTCCTCGTCGGATCTGAGGCATGTGTCCATAGTGAGCAGTGTTCTAGTCCAAACTGGAACGGTGGAACCGCGCGTCACAACGACAGCGTGGCTCCCAGAGTTCTAGAGTGACAAGACGGAGACTATTCAGAGGAAAGACTACAGTCTGGGACGATACAGTGGACACATTCCTTTAGTTTAGCCCAAACTTATTTTACAGAATGCATTTCTCAAAAATCCACAAACAGAAGTAATATGTACAGGTTTACCTTATTTTGTTTTTTATATATTTTTTTTAAAACCATGGTCACTTGGGCCGTGTTGACTGATATGATCACACACATAATTTGACACACCCAAAACATACAAAAATACTATATCTTTAACCTACCAAGTGTAAGACAGTTCTGCAATTAATTCCATGCTGTGACAGAAAAAGAGCGATACACCAAACAAACGAGAAGTTTTTCATTTAGGTTTCTCAGAAATATACCAAAATATACATCTATGCTTTGGAATTACTGAGGCTAGAACTAAAGCCAGTGCTGGGGTTGTCTCTTAATACACAAGCTGCAGGGTGAGAGGAAGGGAGAGAGAGCGAGTGACAGGACAGAGAGTTATCTTTGGTATCTGCGTTTGTAAAACATTAAATATTTGGATATTTTTGCATTGGGATAATGCTTGTGAGATCCTACAACTCCCCACTTGGAATAAAGCATCAAAAAAAGCTTCCCTGGGACCCCATTGGCCAAACAGTTTAGCCAATCGGACACAGGCCATGCAGAGTGAAGGACCATGATGCATAGTGTCAAAGCTGATCAGAGAGAATCAAGAAACAATAAGAAATGAGGGAGGGAATGTAAGAAAGAAAATGGTGATGAGACAGAGACAGAAACAGTACCCTAGAACCAGAGAAAGTGTATCCTAGAGACAATGTGTCCTGGCAACTACAATGCACTGACTTGGAGCCAAACAGACACACTGTACCCAAGAGGCAGAAACAGTGTATTTTCGTGACAGTCTTTGAACATGTGTGTCCTAGCAACAGTTCTTCAGACAGACAGACAGACAGACAGACAGACAGTGAGTCCTGAGCATAAACAGTGTGCACAGGATCAACCCTCAGTGTGTATTAACAAACATCACCCAGCCACCACGGGATTGGTTAATTGACCTGTCCATCAGAGAAGCCCACTTTGCCCCTCCACACTCAACCTATCCCCATCCACAGGCACTGCTACAGGTACCAGTTGTGTCCACGGTGCACACACAGCTCTGCCATATAGGTGTATTGACTTTACAGGTGTGCACAGCTGTGTGTTTGAATGTGCTGAATGTGTGTCTCATGGGATAGTGAGGCAGAGAGGGTTGAGAGATGGTGTAGTCCATATACAATCACTTTAGAAGTCTTTGGTTAACGTTCCCACAGGAAAGAAAGAGAGCACAGCGAGACAGAGTGCCACCAGGTGAACAGACACACACACACCAACATCTACATTCAGAATCTAAATTAGAATAAAATAGGGCAGGATTGTCAAATCATAGAAAACAGAATGGAGGGGTAAATCAAGTACATACTAGTGGTAAATATTTCAAATGGAAAACCAAAGAAAAATGTGGATAATACTTTCAGCCTTATGAGACAATTGGAGGTTGAGGTCTGAGAGGCCAGTGTGTTTAGGGAGACTGATGGTTATGCTCTTGTAAAAAAAATATTATAAAAAAATAAGCAGACATTCTGGTACTGGTGCGTGTCTCCCCCCGGTGGCTGCAATTGACACTGGACGCTAAAAACGGACATCTGTAGGCTTCTCTGACAGGACCTTGATGTTTATGTTTATTATAATATTCAGCTTTGCATTTTTTTTTTTTTTTCTAAAGTAGATTAAAGCAGGTTTCACTTAGTCTCGAGTTAAAAATGAGGTATACAACAGCTCCCTTAACCCAGCTAGTTACCCCAGACTTACTGGTGCCGTTCTGTACTTTCCCTTTACACCCACCACACAGGGGGGTAGACCACATGCATCAACACAGATCCACTTCTAGAGCATCAGATGAACCAGAGAGATCCACAACTTCACAAGTCTTATACTCAGAGGAAACACCTATTCAATATTATCATCCCCTTCTTCCATTGAATGATATTATCATAATCTCATCTCTCTCTGTAAACTGAAAACAAACGCACCATCATGGTCTGCAGTCAGCACTCCCTTCTCTCAATCACACACTCACACACACACACACACACGCACGCACGCACGCACACGCGCGCACACACACACACGCACACACACCTCTGCTGGAGTTGTTATTAGTAAAGCTTTTCTATAGGTATTCCGACCTGTATCACCCCTAAAATCATAGGTAGCAACATAACCGCGACAGAACAGCACTCTCCCAAATTTATGCCTAAAATACACTGTAGATTTTCAGCAAAGACCTATGCACTGAGTGAGCTAGCTAAACACAAAAGCTAGCGAGGAGGTAGCCTCTCTCACTAGATACATACACTGTCATACACTGTCGCACAAACAACAATATGCTACAATGCTTGTCTTCTAAATAACAATAAGGCATAAATGTCAATGTTAATCTTTTGTCAAACCTAAAAAGACAGTGATCTTGCCCTCTCATGCTATACAAAACAATTAAAGGCATAAGTAATTAAAAAAAAAACATTCAAATGATTGTTAAAAACAGCACATCAAATCAAATCCATAGTAAACCAAACAACCAGACAAAAAAATGAAAGATTAAGATCAGGCGCATCAGTCTGTTTGTTCCCCTAGCAACTGCACAAGCAGGGACTGTCCGATTGAAGCACCACAGCCTCTCTCACTCAAGAGACCACACCCACACATGTAATGGGCACAGGTGTCCGCAAATCACGCACCAAGGGGGTGCGGTCAAGGTTTTTGGTCTCGACATTAATAAAAATGTTTTTTTTGTAAGTTTTTTTTGTATAAGCATGACAAAACATTACATTCAGTCTTGATAACATACTAGTTCAAATATAAAATATGAATATCTTACATAAGTTGTATATATATATATTTATCTCTAATCCTTTAGTCGTCCCTCAGATAAATATTTCAGTAACTTCCCATGTTGCTGATGGCCAATGGTTCACGACTACAAACAGCACTACAAATAGGACTACAAGTCCCATTCGGCCTGCCATGACCTCAAGGACAGAAAACCAGTGAAGTGAGCAGCATTGAGACATCAACCAAGCCGCAGAGAGAAAGGCTTTCGCTTTGCTTTGGCAAGGATCACAAAATAATGTCAAACCTGTTCAAACCTGGAAATACCCCATAAGTAGTAGTACTAAAAAATAGCAGTAGTAGTTTGTCCTAGTTTTAGTTAATGATTACTCTTTTGTTTATTTTTAAATGGCAAAGCCATTCAGTACTTGTACCAGTGGAGGCTGGTGGGAGGAGCTATAGGAGGACGGCCTCATTGTAATGGCTGGAATGGCTTCGATGGACCGGAGTCAAACACGCCGTTTCCATATTATTTATATGTTTGATACTGTTCCATTGATTCCATTCCAGACATTACAATGAACCCATCCTCCTATAGCTCACCCCACCAGCCTCCACTGACTTGTACATTCTACAATATTCTACGGGTGTGAGATTTCTTAAAGTGAACCTAATGTTTAAGTGATGCTGAGGTATTCCGTCAAAGTAATTCACGATTAGAAAAGGAGCACATAAAAATGTATTAGCGTAGAGAGATGTCTCTGCTTTTTCAAACTAGGCAGTCATTAATCTGGTTACGTTAGGGCCGATAGAAGAACACTATTGTTGTGTGTGGTTGTTGTTTACGAAAGGGGCAGCTCGATAAGGGCGGCACAGGGCTAACATCTTTACTGGTGCTGACAGGGGATGAGCCCCCATAGTAAAGTTAGTTGGGCGATGAGAGGAAGGAGAGAGGGCTTCAACCACGTGACCTGAGAGCTGCTAACAGGATGTGGTTAGAAAGCTAGTAGAAGAAAACATGCAGGTCCTTGTTCCTTAGAAGTGGGTTAGAGGTGGGGGATGCCAAAAGGATTCAAATAGGTGGGTATAAGAGAAGAAAACTTGTCAGTAGTAATGTGTAGGATAGTGATCGTGTGAACAGCAACTTGCGCGAGCACACAGGCACAGCAGCTAGTGAGAAAACAACTTTGGTTCAAGCTTTTTATTTCATGGCTAAAGATTGGTAGAAAACCTAAATGGACAGCCCCTACCCGACTACTGAATGCCTGACTACAGCCCAAACTGCTGCCAAAGCAGATACGCCAGTCTAGAAAGGATCACAACACAGTCCGCCATATCATCATAGGGGGAAACGTAGAGAAACAGGAAAGATTATTGAGGGCAAGCACCCACTGATATCATATAACCACTACCATTCAAACCTAAACACCACTCAAATATATTAACTTTATACAGGGGGACAATACCCCTGATCTCCCTTCTTCCCATCCCTTTCTATTTGGATATTTGCGCTGCCACTTTAAAGCTGAGCAGGGAGAGCCTTAGTCAAATTAAAAAATAAGTCTGTCTTTGGAAAGTGATCATCAAAATATTGCATTTTTATCTCCTGTTGTCTAGAGGGAGAGCTTGTACTCAAATATTGGACTAGGCTAAGCTACACTGACAATACACAGCAACAAATATTTTTGGTACAACTTGAAGTAAGCCAGTCAAAAGACTGCAGAAATAAAGGACAGAATGTTGGGACAGAATGTTTAACTTCTCTAAAACAGGCAGACTACAGTTCATAAATCCAGTTTTTTTTGGTACAGATACTGTGCACAAGTAGATAAAGCGGCATTAAAAAATCTATCAGAGCAAAAACAGACAACGACCCCATCTACCTCACACCAACACCATCCAGTTGGCATGAAAACCATAGACACCAACCGACATAGCAGTCAGAGAACACTCAGGCATAGAACTTCATGGATCATACAGCTAACCCCCTGCCCCCAAAATAGTTAAAGCTCTAAGCGTTATCATTTCAGTCATTTCATATCAGTGTCTACGGTCCACACCTAGACTACGATTTACAAAATAGTGGCAGGCAAAATATATTTTTTTATATAAACAAACTCAGTGTTACCAGACAGAAGACCGGAGAGAGAACACATGGTCAACCCCGCTCCTTAAAGCAACAATAACCGTTATATCGGCCATTTATTATTATTCGGTTTTAAAGCCTTATAACCACAATTAGAAATTGATAGACAGTACCAGTCAAAACTTTGTGGACACACCTCCTCATTCCAGGGTTTGTCTTCATTTTCTACTATTTTCTATGTTGTAGAATAATAGTGAAGACATCAAAACTATGAAATAACATATGGGGAATCATGTAGTAACCAAAAAAAGTGTTAAACAAATCAAAATATATTTTATATTTGAGATTCTTCAAAGTAGCCACCCTTTGCCTTGATGACAGCTTTGCCACTCTTGGCATTCTCTCAACCAGCATCATGAGGTAGTCACCTGGAATGCATTTCAATTAACAGGTGTTCCTTGTTAAAAGTTAATTTGTGGAATTTCTTACTCTTATCAGTTGTTTTGTGACAAGGTAGGGGTGGTATACAGAGGAAAGACCTATTTGGTAAAAGACCAAGTCCATATTATGGCAAGAACAGCTCAAATAAGCAAAGAGAAACGACAGCCCATCATTACTTTAAGACATGAAGGTAAGTCAATGCGGAACATTTCAAGAACTTTGAAAGTTTATCAAGTGCAGTCGCAAAAACCATACAGCACTTTGATGAAACTGGCTCTCATGAGGACCGCCACAGCAAAGGAAGACCCAGAGTTACCTCTACTGCAGAGGAAAAGTTCATTACAGTTACCAGCCCCAGAAATCAGCAATTAACTGCACCTCAGATTGCAGCCCAAATAAATGCTTCACAGAGTTCAAGTAACAGACACATCTCAATATCAACTGTTCAGAGGAGACTGTGTGAATCAGGCCTTCATAATCAAATTGCTGCATTAGAAACCACTACTAAAGGACACCAATACAAAGAAGAGACTTGCTTGGGCCAAGAAACACGAGCAATGGACATTAGAACAGTGGAAATCTGTCATTTGGTCAGATGAGTCCAAATTTGAGATTTTGGTTTCCAACCACCGTGTCTTTGCGAGACGCAGAGTAGGTGAACGGATGATCTCCGCATTGGTGGTTACCACCGTGAAGCATGGAGGAGGTGTGATGTCGTGGGGGTGCTTTGCTGGTGACACAGTCAGTGATTTATTTAGAATTCAAAGCACACTTAACAAGCATGGCTATCACAGCATTCTGCAGCAATAATACCATCCCATCTGGTTTGCGCTTAGTGGGACTATCATTTGTTTTTCAACAGGACAATGACCCCAAACACACGTCCAAGCTGTGTTAGGGCTATTTGACCAAGAAGGAGAGTGATGGAGTGCTGCATCAGATGACCAGGCCCCCACAGTCACCCGACCTTAACCCAATTGAGATGGTTTGGGATGAGTAAGACCGCAGAGTGAAGGAAAAGCAGCCAACAAGTACTCAGCATCAAGACGGTTGGAAAAGCATTCCAGGTGAAGCTGGTTGAGAGAATGCCAAGAGTGTGCAAAGCTGTCATCAAGGATTTTTTTTTAAAGTATTTAACCTTTATTTAACTAGGCAAGTCAGTTAAGAACAAATTCTTATTTACAATGACGGCCTACCCCGGCCAAACCCGGACGACGCTGGGCCAATTGTGCGTGGCCCTATGGGACTCTCAATCACGGCCGGATGTGATGCAGTCTGGCAAAGGGTGGCTACTTTGAAGAACCTAAAATATAAAATGTATTTTGATTTGTTTAACACGTTTTTGGTTACTACATGTTTCCATGTGTAATTTCATAGTATTGATGTCTTTACTATTTTACTACAATGTAGAAAATAGTAATAATAAAGAAAAACTGTTGAATGAGAAGGTGTGTCCAAACTTTTGACTGGTACTGTATATCAGAGTTAAAGCTTAAATTAATGTTAGACGTACAAAGTTCTGAAAATGTCCACTCACACACACTAAAATAAGAGAAAACAAACTAAGCGCCTCTAAAATATAACTTTGATATGATTTGTGCTGAGGCCTGTCCAACAGAGACCGACACAAAATAAATTCAAACTATAGACGGGGAAACACGCAAACCCCCCTTTTAGTGATGATGTAGATTGTGAACTTTAGTAGTAAATCATTTTTGTTAGAAGAAAAAACGTCAAAAAAGTTAAATCAAATTTTTGGTTAGAAGTATTTCAGAAGATGTTCTGAACAGGGAAGAGGAAGATATATACTTTTGAAAAAGGTGACAGAGAGGAAAGAGGGAAAGCTCGGTGGTCCCTCAGGGGTCACAAGGAGCACAGACCATAGAGTTCAAGATGATCCTGCCTCAGAAAATGGCAGCCCCAGTCCTCCTGTGTGACCCGCTGCGTACACCGACAAAAACATCCAGGGAGTCGCACATCGTTTTTGGAGTACAAGGGAAAAGAGAGAATGAATAATGAAATAAAAACGTAAAATATAAATTCCAACCCTCTTCACAGAGGGTTTCTTTTTGGTGGCAGCAAAAGGATTAAATAATGATAGATGACAGGCAGAAGGACAAGGAGGAAGAGGATGAAGAAGTGGATTGAGCAAATAGCCTATGGGCAAATCTTAAACAACAGCCCTATTCCCCATGTAGTGTCTTACTATGGCCAAAGCCATCCATATCGTACGCAACATTTAACCAAAAGTAGTGCACTAAATAGAGCATAGGGTGTCATTCAAGGCAATTTGAGCCTTCAGCTTCACTGGGCCTTGGAGGCAGTGGTGATGGTGGAGGCGGGCACTGGGACGGTCGCCGTGGTGACCTGGTGGTTGGCTGTGACCTGCAGGGCCCCTCCCCCGGCGGCTCCGGCCGACACCAGGCTGACGGGGTTGCTGGTGAGCAGGGACAGGTTCTGGGGGTTCAGGAAGAGGGGCTGCACCAGGTTGGGGGTGCTGCCGGCCGAGGTGTTAGCGAACAGCAGGTTACCACTCCCGTCCAGCGAGGTGATGGGGAGAGTGCCACCCGATGCCAGAGCTACAGGTGGAGGAAAGGAGGGACAGAGGGGGTTAGCTAGCCATTTAGCCATCGTCAGTTGGAGGAGAGTTACAGTAACTGTGGATTAATGGGGATGGGTAGTGTAGCTAGCTAGCTGCCGGAGCTGTGAAGAGTTCTGATTACGTCTCAGACACAACGATGTCAGTGACGAGACCAACGTGTGGTGAAGACAAGGACAGGTGCACGAGTGTCAGGTATAGACTAGTTATACAGGTAAATAAATGTAAGGCAGTGGTTTTCAACCTATGGTTTTCACATTTTTTACGCATAGGTTAGGAACTGCTGCTGTAAAGTACCGAGCAAAGAGAAAAAGTACTTATATATATTGAGGATGGATAGACAGTATAAGTTCCAGCTATATAACATGAAAATAGCATATGTATATACAGTACTTTCAGAAAGTATTCAAACCCTTTGACTGTTCAACATTTTGTTGTGTTATAGCCTGAATTTTAAATGTATGAAGTTTAGATTTTGTGTCACTGATCTACACACAATACCCCATAATGTCAAATGTCAAAGTGTAATTATGTTTTTAGAAATGTTTACAAATTAATTAAAAATGAAAAGCTGAAATGTCTTCAAAAGTATTCAACCCTTTTGTTATGTAAAGCCTAAATAAGTTCAAGAGTAAAAATGTGCTTAAAAAGTCACATAAGTTGCATGGACTCTGTGTGCAATAAGAGTGTTTAACAGGATTTTTAAATAACTACCCCATCCCTGTACCACACACATACAATTATCTGGAAGGTCCCTCAGTCGAGCAGTGAAATTCACTTCACAATTTCAAGCAGATTCGACCACAAGGCAGCCTGTACAGAATAAAAATATTCAAAAAATGCATCCTGTTTGCAGTAAGGCACTAAAGTAATACAGCCAAAAATGTGGCAAAGAAATGTACTTTTTGTCCTGACTACAAAGCGTTTTGTTTGGGGCAAATCCAACACAACACAATGAGTACCATTCTTTGTATTTTCAAGAATGGTGGTAGCTGTATCTGTCACACCCTGATCAGTTTCACCTGTCCTTGTTATTGTCTCCACCCCCTCCAGGAGTCGCTTGTTATCCATGGTGTTTATATCACTGTGTTTCCTGTCTCTCTGTGCCTGTTCGTCTTGTATGTTCCAAGTCAACTAGTGTGTTTTTTTCCCATGCTCCTGCCTTTTCTATTCTCTTTTACTAGTCCTCCCGGTTTTGACCCTTGCCTGTTTTCTGGACACGCGTCGTCCAGGTTAGGGAGGGTTTGGCAGGTAGGGATATCCTTGTCTCATCGCACACTAGCAGGTCCGGGCGCAGTGCACGCTAACCAGGTCGCTAGGTGCACGGTGTTTCCTCCAACACATTGGTGCGGCTGGCTTCCGGGTTGGAGCAACGCTGTGTTAAGAAGCAGTGAGGCTTGGTTGGGTTGTGTTTCGGAGGACGCATGGCTTTCAACCTTCGTCTCTCCCGAGTCCGTACGGGAGTTGTAGTGATGTATCAAGATAGTAACTACTAACAATTGGATACCACGAAATTGGGGAGAAAATGGGGTAAAAAAAAGAAAGACTCACAGCTGTAATTGCTGCTGTATTGTACTCCGGGGGTTGAATACTTATATAATCACAATATACAGTGGGGCAAAAAAGTATTTAGTCAGCCACCAATTGTACAAGTTCACCCACTTAAAAAGATGAGAGATGCCTGTAATTTTCATCATAGGTACACATCAACTATGACAGACAAAAAGAGAAGAAAAAAATCCAGAAAATCACATTGTAGGATTTTTTATGAATTTATTTGCAAATTATGGTGGAAAATAAGTATTTGGTCACCAACAAACAAGCAAGATTTCTGGCTCTCACAGACCTGTAACTTCTTCTTTAAGAGGCTCCTCTGTCCTCCACTCGTTACCTGTATTAATGGCACCTGTTTGAACTTGTTATTAGTATAAAAGAGACCTGTCCACAACCTCAAAAAGTCACACTCCAAACTCCCATATGGCCAAGACCAAAGAGCTGTCAATGGACACCAGAAAACAAATTGTAGACCTGCACCAGGCTGGGAAGACTGAATCTGCAATAGGTAAGCAGCTTGGTTTGAAGAAATCAACTGTGGGAGCAATTATTAGGAAATGGAAGACATACAAGACCACTGATAATCTCCCTCGATCTGGGACTCCATGCAAGATCTCACACCGTGGGGTCAAAATGATCACAAGAACGGTGAGCAAAAATCCCAGAACCACACGGGGGGACCTAGTGAATGACCTGCAGAGAGCTGGGACCAAAGTAACAAAGCCTACCATCAGTAACACACTACGCCGCCAGGGACTCAAATCCTGCAGTGCCAGACGTGTCCCCCTGCTTAAGCCAGTACATGCCCAGGCCCGTCTGAAGTTTGCTAGAGAGCATTTGGATGATCCAGAAGAAGATTGGGAGAATGTCATTTGGTCAGATGAAACCAAACTAGAACTTTTTGGTAAAAACTCAACTCGTCGTGTTTGGAGGACAAAGAATGCTGAGTTGCATCCAAAGAACACCATACCTACAGTGAAGCATGGGGGTGGAAACATCATGCTTTGGGGCTGTTTTTCTGCAAAGGGACCAGGACGACTGATCCGTGTAAAGGAAAGAATGAATGGGGCCCTGTATCGTGAGATTTTGAGTGAAAACCTCCTTCCATCAGCAAGGGCATTGAAGATGAAACGTGATTGGGTCTTTCAGCATGACAATGATCCCAAACACACCGCCCGGGCAACGAAGGAGTGGCTTCGTAAGAAGCATTTCAAGGTCCTGGAGTGGCCTAGACAGTCTCCAGATTTCAACCCCATAGAAAATCTTTGGAGGGAGTTGAAAGTCCAAAAACATCACTGCTCTGGAGGAGATCTGCATGGAGGAATGGGCCAAAAAATCAGCAACAGTGTGTGAAAACCTTGTGAAGACTTACAGAAAACGTTTGTCCTCTGTCATTGCCAACAAAGGGTATATAACAAAGTATTGAGAAACTTTTGTTATTGACCAAATACTTATTTTCCACCATAATTTGCAAATAAATTCATAAAAAATCCTACAATGTGATTTTCTGGATTTTTTTTTCTCATTTTGTCTGTCATAGTTGAAGTGTACCTATGATGAAAATTAATTGGCCTCTCATCTTTTTAAGTGGGAGAACTTGCACAATTGGTGGCTGACTAAATACTTTTTTGCCCCACTGTA
Organism: Oncorhynchus masou masou; assembly: GCF_036934945.1. NCBI lineage: Eukaryota > Metazoa > Chordata > Actinopteri > Salmoniformes > Salmonidae > Oncorhynchus > Oncorhynchus masou. The sequence goes on along the minus strand of NC_088221.1, from coordinate 21,696,573 downwards.
CTAGTGTACTATTTTCCATTAAAATATATATATATATATATTTTTTTTTAAATCTTCCACTTTGTATAGATTGATGGCAAAAAATGACAATTCAATTCATTTTAACAACAAATTTTGTAACAACAAAATGGAAAAAGTCCAGGAATACTTTCTGAAGACACTGCATATGTGTGAGATGCAGAGTAATTAAACAGGTGTACTTGCCGCTCCATAGACCTTGGATGGTGGCCAGGGTGCTGTTGCTCAACATGGCGGGGTTTATAGCCCCTCCAAGCCCACCCGGAGCTAAGCTCAGCAAGGCCCCCCTACACACAGAGACAAGTATAGTCAGACAGACAGAGACACAGTGATTCCAGTAGAGATTACCCTGAATTCCTTATTCCTCCCTCAATCCCTGAGATTATGATGATCATAGCAATGAGCGTTCAACTGCAACTATTACTACTATGACTATTCAAAATAGTTTCAACATGGCTTATATCATATTGTAGATATACATGGGCACTGGAAATATCTTCATGTAGTTTGACGTGTGTTGTGATCCTGCTCTGAAACCCTTTCCCGTCCTACTCACCCAGGAGTGAACTGTGAGGATGCCATCAGTCCTGGGTTAAGGCCAGCCATGGAGGCGTAACTAGAACTGGTGGGTAACTGGGCAGCTCCTTGCAGGGCCGCTGACAACCCCGGTCCAGCCACCATCACCTGACCTGTCCCCAGATTGGTTGCTAGTGACGATGGTGCCTGCATGACCACCGTGTGCTCCTGGGTTCCATCCGTCTCCGCTGCCGTGGCCTGGAGGGCCGTGGGGGAGGGGCTTAGCGAGGTGGAGCTGGTCACCGCGGTAACCATGGGTGCCGTAGAGATGACCGATGCCGTGTTTGTGGTCGCTCCGATCGTCGTGCCTGAGACGGAACCCGGAGGGTGGTGTTTAGTTTTTAAGTACCAGGTGGGAAACGGGAAGGGAATTATGCCTGAATCCTAATTTGCGATTTCTTTCTTCAAATATGATCCTGTCCCTCCCCTTTCCCCGTGTACCTGTCAAGGTCAGGCCGGAGACGCTGGTGCTGGTGAGAGGCATCACTGGGTTTAAAGTGAGTGTGGTTGGTGTGTTACTGGTCACAAGGCTCGCCGTACTGGCCACCTGCACCAGGGAAGGAGAAGAAAAAGGCTTGAACATGGAATAGAAAAAAATACATTTTACTTGTGTGTGTGTGTGTAATGCATGCTTACACTGTGTATGTGTCCATGCATGCAAGTGCAAGTGTGTGTGGTACATGTACATGCCAGTGTGTTTTGTCAATACCAAGGGGCTATTGGGGGTGAAGATGGTTTTGATGGGGGTGCTGCCTGTCCCTGTGATGCTGTGTCCGCTGCTGGGGGGGTTGATCCGCTTCTCTTTTTGCCGACGGTTACAGAACCACACCCGGATCACCTCCTTCTCCATGTTGAGCTGGTCAGCAATTATGGTGATCTCCTCAGAGGTAGGTTTTTGGTTCTGCTTGAAGTGGGCAAAAGACCAGGTATTCTATTTCAGTATGGGGCAGTTCCTTTCAGTATGGGGCAGTTTCTTTCAGTATGGGGCAGTTCCTTTCAGTATGGGGCAGTTCCTTTCAGTATGGGGCAGTTCCTTTCAGTATGGGGCAGTTCCTTTCAGTATGGGGCAGTTCCTTTCAGTATGGGGCAGTTCCTTTCAATATGGGGCAGTTCCTTTCAGTATGGGGCAGTTCCTTTCAGTATGGGGCAGTTCCTTTCAGTATGGGGCAGTTCCTTTCAGTATGGGGCAGTTCCTTTCAATATGGGGCAGTTCCTTTCAGTATGGGGCAGTTCCTTTCAGTATGGGGCAGTTTCTTTCAGTATGGGGCAGTTCCTTTCAGTATGGGGCAGTTCCTTTCAGTATGGGGCAGTTACTTTCGGTATGGGGCAGTTCCTTTCAATATGGGGCAGTTCCTTTCAATATGGGGCAGTTCCTTTCAGTATGGGGCAGATACTTTCAGTATGGGGCAGTTCCTTTCAGTATGGGGCAGTTCCTTTCAGTATGGGGCAGTTCCTTTCAGTATGGGGCAGTTACTTTCAGTATGGGGCAGTTCCTTTCAGTATGGGGCAGTTCCTTTCAGTATGGGGCAGTTCCTTTCAGTATGGGGCAGTTCCTTTCAGTATGGGGCAGTTACTTTCAGTATGGGGCAGTTCCTTTCAGTATGGGGCAGTTTCTTTCAGTATGGGGCAGTTCCTTTCAGTATGGGGCAGTTCCTTTCAGTATGGGGCAGTTCCTTTCAATATGGGGCAGTTACTTTCAGCATGGGGCAGTTTCTTTCAGCATGGGGCAGTTCCTTTCAGCATAGGGCAGTTATTTTCAGCATGGGGCAGTTATTTTCAGCATGTGGCAGTTATTTTCAGCATGTGGCAGTTATTTTCAGCATGTGGCAGTTATTTTCAGCATGGGGAAGTTATTTTCAGCATGGGGCAGTTATTTTCAGCATGGGGCAGTTATTTTCAGCATGGGGCAGTTATTTTCAGTAGGGCAGTTTACCAGACACGCTGAATGAAGTCTGTCCATTACATTGATTCCCTTCCTAATGGTTTAAGTGCTAAAATTGGTTGATGAGGTAAGTTAGTGAAGACAAGTGAGCGCTAATCTAGACTGTAACACTTCACTCACCTCCAGAAAGCTCTTTTCTAAGGCCACGCGGATGTTGGTCTCGATGCTGGTCCTCTTCTTGCGTCGGCGGTTGAGCCCCTCCATGCCCAGACCGGGGGACCCCAGGCCGCAAGGGCTGGACAGGGCCAGGTCAGACGACAGATTCTCTGCGCAAACAGCACCGCGACAAGGGACAGGGACGGAGGTAAAGACCAGGTACTCTGCAGTGCTTAATACGGTACACAATAGAGTACAAACACACACAGCTGTCGGTCAGCTCAGAGACATACCTGCATCGTTGAGCCACTTCTCCAGAAGTGGCTTCAGCTTGCACATGTTCTTAAAGCTGAGGTTCAAGGCCTCGAAGCGGGAAATGGTGGTCTGGCTGAAGTCGTTACCATACAGCTTGCCCATGGCCAGGCCAACATCCCCCTGGGGGAGACAGAGAGGGTTAGGTAGAGCTCTGCTGTTAACACAAACACACGTATGCACACTCATGCAAGCATACACACACCTTCCTGCAGTTCGCTAATACCCCAAACCACACACACAGAATTTGCACACGTACACACACCTTCATACAGCTCCCTCACAACACCAACCATACACCCACCTGTGTGAAGCCCAGTTTGATGCGTCTCTGTTTGAAGGTCTTAGCGAACTGTTCCAGCTCCTCCAGGTCGCTGGGCTCCTCCAGACTGGGTGTGTCCAGGCGTTTGGGCGGGGTCTGACTGTGGGACAGGGGCTGGATGGGCGTGGCTGCTATCGTGTGGGATGGAGTCGCTGGCTACAGGACGGAAGTATGGGGTTAGGGCTGAAAGGAAATGACAAACTAAACATGGTAGTGATAGTCGTAGTTTTAGTGTCTGACCTGTGAGGCAAGGTTGATGCTTGGCTGAGTCTGCAGGAGGTTGGCTTGGCTTTGAGGTAGTTGAGTTAAAAGATTATGGGCTTGCAGGAAACCTGTTGAGAGAATTATGGAGACCATTTAAGAGGTACGAAAGGAGGGTGAGAGCGAGGAAGGGCGAGTGTGTATGTTTGTGCACGTGTGTGTGCGTGCCTGTGTCCATGTGTCTGTGTGTGTGTGTCCATGTGTGTGTGTGAGTGTGTGTAGTACATACTCTGCGTTGTGTACATACTCTGCTGGCCCTGCGGCGTCTGTGAGATGATGAACTGACCAGGCTGCAGCTGGGTGGCGATGTGGTGGCCAGGTTGAACCAGGACAAACTGGGGCATGGTTAGGTTCTGCTGCTGCAGCTGCTGTAACTGCTGAAAGTCCTCACGCACACACCCACCGGGAGAAAGGAGCCCACATTACTACAGGCACACACAGACACGTATAGTCACACACCACTCATGCTGATGTTGGTCATCTCACACACACACACGCACACACACACACACACAAATACAGGAAGTGAGGAACCCTCATAACTACAGGGAAGCCAGTCTAGTCCTCCAGGTAAGGGGGGTACAGGTCTACTAGAGGTGATACTGTAGCTGCTGCCTGCTGGCCTTTATTCTAGCTTCATTCTATAGGTACACTCATTCATACAACAGAGATCAACAGAGGAAAGTTTTCATTAAGCTTCCACAGGGAGAAAAGGTTACAACGTACTACAGGTAAGAGCATACGTATAATCATTCATATAGCAGTGTTATACATGAGTACTACTAGGTAGATTTTACAGGTCCAGTCATTCATATAACAGTGATATAAAGGTGTACTACAGGTAGGTAACTGCTGAAGGTCGCCATCTCATACGGGTATCCCAGCTGGCTTAGCTGGCCTGGGAGATGAGTAGAGACAGAGGGAATCTGAGGGGGAATGATGTGAACATTACAGCTCTGTGTTTCCTGCATATTCAATTGATGACACTGTGGCTGTTATATGTTTTGAGGTAGTATTGGGTTTGACTTCAGGATTTTATTTTACACCCCTTTCTAGAGCAGGTAGCAGGATACTCTGCCCCCTGCAGATTCCGTCTAGCCCTAGTGATGGGTGTGTGTGTGTGTGTGTGTGTGTGTGTGTGTGTGTGTGTGTGTGTGTGTGTGTGTGTGTGTGTGTGTGTCTATATACACATTCTCATGTATTTGTGTGTGTGTATCTCTCTTACAGAGGTGATCTGGACGGGCTGGGACAGGGGCAGCTGTGTGATGGGGGTGGCTGCGGAGGCAGAGATGCTGGCCCCCGTGGTGCTGCTCTGCTGGCTGGCTGATTGCTGCTGCATGGCTGCTGCCAAGAGCTGGGCCTGGGCCTGCTGCAAAAACATCTGCTGCTGCGCTGGAGACAGGGTCAACTGGAGAGGGAAAGCGAGACGGTGGGGGGGTCAAAGCGAAAGAGACGGGGAGACAGCGAGAGGCGGGGCAGAGAGAAAGAGGGAGATAGAAAGGCAGAGATGACAGATATTGTGGAGAGAGGGCAGAGAGAAAGGTAGAGGGGGCGCAGAGATTAAGAGAGAGAATAATGTAAATGGAGTGAGCGGTTGGAAGAGAAACAATAGTATGTCAAGACAAATGCCCCTCACCATTCATTTCCAAATGTCAAAGGTCTTTCAAGTTGCAAAGGACTACAAAACTAGCAGTACATGTGATGCAGTGACTGAGTGCCTTAGGGCCCAACAGACGGAGAGAGGAGAGGACTCATGCATTTGGACGGGAGATGATGTTGGTGTTTGGAGAGGTTTCTCATCGCAGCCACTGGCTGTCTGATCTTTAGGTCACATGACTCTATCACATGTGAGGGCTTTCTGGCCATGCGACAGAATAATCATGGATGAGTATGACGCCTGGGCTCCCGGTCGCTCACACACAAACCAAAAGATGGTACCAGGGTGATGTTTGTCGTGGGGTTGGCATGATTGCACATGTGCACAAGCACACACAGGCTACGTCCCAATACTCTTCTCTCAGTTCCTCCCACCAACACTGATCATAGCAGGAATTGGCAGAATGAATAAGGTAGGTAGATCAATTCCCATTCAATCTTTATATCGAATCACCGGTCACTAAGGAGAGGAAACAAGGAAAATAGTATTTGGACATAACCCCACCCTCTCTCTGGGTGTATCTCAATAGTCTCCTTCCGTTCATATGCACTGATCTGAGAACAGTGAAACCAATATACCGACGTTACCTCCTGAGCATTTGCTGTTCTTTTAGATCAGTGCAGATGAGGAAGCCATAGAGATCCAGCACATTACAGACAGACAGATGAACCGACAAGCAGGCAGGCAGACAGCAAGACACTTACTCCAGCTATCTGTCCCCCAGCCAGCATGAGCTGGGCCTGAGGCAGCACCCCCTGCTGGACGGAGGTCGGAATTGCACCCGAGTCTTCAGACTTGGACTAGGAGCAGAGTACATAGGATAACCTTATATAGTATAACCTTCCCAGATACATGTCATATAGACACAGGTGACTCCTGATAACTGTAAACTCGATGACTGCAATACACTTTTCCAGTCCCAGTTCAACTGCATTATTTTACATTGCTCCTGATAACGACATGTTCCTGTTAAGTCCATTCTCAAGCCGTTGCATTTATCACGAGTCGTCTGTACATTATGTCTGTTATCTGTTTTTGAATAATGATGTTGACTGATACTTATTGTACTCAGATGCCCTAATTCTTGACTAGAGATAAGGAGCAAGACCCATATTTTTACTGTTCAACATTGGAGTGGAGAAGTGGAGAAGAAGAGGAAAAACATATACACAGCAAGACAAAACACAATCCCACACACACTGCCACATAAACACAAAAACAGGGTTTCAATAATAGGTAGCACACTGAAGGTATTCTCTAAATAGAAAATGATCGACATAAGGAAAGCAGGCGAGGAATGTACTGCAGCCCACAGAGAACACAGAGAGGAAAGAGGGAGGGGTGAGTGGAGAAGTTAATTTAAAAAACTGTTATGCAGTGCATGTAAATTCTGCAGAGATTTGCATATTTTTCGCCATCTGTTTCCGAGCAACCGCAGAGCAGCTAATTAGCATACAGGGTTGATTAATCTGCCTTGTTGCCAGGCGATACCGAGAGAGCCTGGCTCATTTACATGTAGTGTGTGTGTGTGTGTGTGTGTGTGTGTGTGTGTGTGTGTGTGTGTGTGTGTGTGTGTGTGTGTGTGTGTGTGTGTGTGTGTGTTAGAGCTGGGATGGTAAACCGAAAATGACGGATATTGTCTTCCTTCCTCTTACCAAAACATTTTACCTACGACGGTAATTTTCTGTGATTTTGCTACACGACATTCCTGTAGATTGTTGTAAAACCAATATTTGGTCAACAGTAATAGCCTATGCATTATGTTGATTCCTGCTATGAAAGTATCTGCCCCATTTCGCTGTCGTATTTTGTGTGAGCGAGCCACTCTCACTCCCTCATCCTACTGTGAAGCACAAGCATATGACAGTTGCTCAAAATGTAATTGTGGGAAACATACAGTTTTCAAAGCAACTACTGTTGTTGTAGTTACGGAGGAGAGTCACAGCTTTCTGGGAGTATATCATGTATTTCTCACCTCTTGAATTCATGGCACAACTTTACAACCAGAGTAGACTGTAGTTAGTATGGTGCGCAAAGCAGAGTGTGCCATTTATATAAATTAGCCTAGACCTAGTCCTGAAAGGTTTTTGTAGGGCATTAGCCTACATTCACTGATAGCTTAATCAATTAGCCTACATGGCTATATAGCAACAATATCATATTTCGAGTAAGCAATCCAGCCAAGTGTTTTGAGTTCCCACTTCCTCAGGTTGTGAATAATACAGCTTATAGTCCAATATGCACAAAGATGTCGGCAGATTCTCTGAAGAACCAAAAATAAATCTGATCCTTCTGGATCCTATTTGACAGGTCGCACATCAACATATCAACCATGCATTCCCTGGATATGTTAGATCCAATAGCTGACTTTTTGAATCATGGCTACCATCTCAGTTTTCTTACTTTGCACTGAAAATAAAAAATTATAGTGCCCTGCCGCTAATGTAAAGTAATAAAAATAAACGTTTCATATTTACTGTTTACGAGTAAAATGGTTAGATTTACGAGTAAAATGGTTAGATTTATCACGCTATGGATTTTCTGTCCATATCGTTGGGCTCTAGTGTGTGTGGCTCTGTTCTGTTGGCATGCCTCTGTCCCCTCTCCTCATTTCAACTACACTTCTGCCAACCTGGTCACGTGCAAAAAAATACACCCACATATACTCAGATCACACAGACACACACACACAGACACACACTCTCTGGTAAAACCAGCAAACCTGTGTGTGTTTTGGTCTGAGTGAGTTACCTGTTGGAGCAGAGCCTGTGCATGTGCATTGGTGATTGCGTTTGTGGCCTGCACCGTCTGCCTCTGAAAGTCCAGTCCATTCGTTTGGACTCCTGAGAAAAGAAAAGCAATTAAGTCATCAGAAAAAAAACTTTCACATACACACACACACACTTTCACATATGCACACACACGGCACACACAAATCGACACGTGTGAACATAATACGCACACAGTAGCTTCTAATTACAGCAACAGCACAACAACCCAATTAACTTTCACTGAACCTCTCTCTATTAGGTTTCTCAATCAACACAATAAAAACACACACTCTGTAGGACATTGAAGTGAGCAGAGTGCAGACCCGGGGGGTGTTCAGAGGGCACCAAACAGGACCACAGGTTTTTAAACAGAAGACCATTACCTGAACTTAAGAGTCTAATAACCAAGGACATTTTCTCTGTCCGTTTGTGACTATTTGAAACCGTTTGTGCCTCCTGAACGACACTCCAGGTGCGGGCAGCCAGAGCAATGCAGCAGCAGGTCACAGCAGGTAACTCACCTGTGTTTCCGTCCCCACTCTGACTCTCCATTGCACATTTACTAGTTTCTGATGGATTACTCATTCTAGAATCTGAAAGAGGCAGACAGACAAAACAGACAGACAGAGACTTTCACTCAACTGTCATCTAAAAGTAACGCCCCACCATCCCATCCCAAACCAGCGCCTAAAGCCCACATCTTTTAAATATCTGATGTCGTATGCCGCAGTTAATACAATAACACTAGACAACTCCCACTCCTTCCAACAGAGTCTGATAATAATGTTTTCTGATGGGCTACACACCCACAACTACCTCTAGCCTACATGCAGAGTATTGTTTCCATACAAAACCAGGTTAAAAAAATAGCGCCAGGTGAAAATTTTACAATTAGAAAACGCCCCATTTAATACAGTGGAAATCAACATCTTCAACAATGGCAATTAGGGGATACACTTTGAAGCATGCCTTTACATTCATAAAAGCCCAGCAGGACAATGTTTCATCCCCTTTTGACTTGTTCCTTGACGATTTCTCTCTCTCTCACTCGCACACACACATTTGAAATACTTTATTTGAATCTACCAATCAAATTGACAATGAAAAGATCCAAACATTTCAAAAGGTCCCTTTATGCATGGCTTGTAAGGGTACAGAAAGCACCTCCCTCTCCAAACAGCTAGGCTGCCCACGACAGCTGAAACAGAGCAGTACCTAGCCAATTGCTTTGCCCTAGTTTTTATCAGGCCCGCAATCTGGAGGACACGCACTGCAAGGCTGTGCCAAATATCCGCACCACCAGCTTGCACCTCTACCCGAGGATGTCCAAGCCTGCCACCAGGAGCTGGTATTTAAGCACCTTCTCGGCAAATGAGTAGCCCACTTCCAAAATGAGCACCTCTCCCTGGCCTACCCCCACAACAACAATATCTGGTGTATTTGGTACCCCATCATCATCAACATCACAAACACACAACACCGGACCACATGACTCACCCACTTCTGTTGAACCTGTATTTTCCAGCATGCTTGCAAAAGCTGGTGGCAGCAGATAGGCTTGGTTCCGCCGGACAGCACACTGCCCCTCCTCTCCCTACTCCCTCTCTTCACTATCCACTGGTCAGTGCAGAGTCCAGTCAGACTACAGCTACACACAAGACACAGACAGACTGGCACAGTCCACTGAACAACACTGAGACACAGCCTCAGCACTCCACTTAAGCCAATGGGTTTTAGACTAACAGCTCTCCCTCACTCTCAATCGATCTTTCTCTACCTTTCCTTTCTTCTCAACAGTCTCCCTCCTTTTCCCTTCCTCTCTCCGATGCGTGGCAGGATTTTCGCAACTACTGAAAAAGTTCTCTCTCCCTCTCTTTCTGGAAGAAAACAGAAACAACTAGTGCAGCTGGCTCCTCTCTCTCTCCCTCCACCCACCCCATTCTATAATGGAGTATAATCAGTATTCAGCTGATTAAAGCTGTATGCAAATCAGGCCCTACCTCGTTAGCGATTCAAGGCTTTGAAGTCCTGTAAGCAATTCATTTCACACCGGGCTCTGAAAGCTTTCTGCATAATTTAAAATCCATAAATATGTATCATTTCATTAGCATATTAATTGGATGGCTTTTTGGAGAACAATAAAAAACAGGGGAATATTATTTATTTTTTTAAAGATGTCCGGGCTCAAACTAAGCCCAATTACCGGCAGAATGCAGGCAGCAGAGTAATTAGCTGAGAGAGCCAGGTAAAAAAACAGGGCAAACAACTGCCCAGAATTCAGTGCGAGGCCCGTCGGCAGTGGTCTGGGCACGTTGGCGTTGAAAGGTGGCGGGTGCTAATAGAATGTCTCGGACTGCTGGTCCCAAAGTCCGCCAGGAGTCACAGAGACCAGGCCTGGTTATTAATGAGGGTTTGGAGGTGGGGGGAATAAATAACTCCACCACGAGCCTGTCATTACTACCAGACCCCCTGTGGCTATGGCATTCCACCCTGCACAACTACTGAGACAGAGAGAGAGAAACAGAAATGGGGGGGGGGGTACTATCAGCTATGTTTATGAAGCGTGTGAAGATTAGCATATTTAGATTAGCTTTAAATTCCATTAGGCTAGTTGTTCTCATTCAGACGGCTTTTTTCCTATTTCACTCTTTTTAATCTAGTGTAGAAGAACATGCCTTGTAAGTTAATGTAGCGAGCAGGCAGGCGCCGACTGACAGAGTGGGGTGTCAAAGCAATGTTAAAATTAAATCTGACTGTTTTGTGGGGTAGACCTCTGAAAAAGAAGGGGAAGAACGTGTGGTTTTGCCTTGCTCAAAAAATTCTCAATAAAAAATAAACCGAATTTGTCTCTTTTCTTGGCTCCCTTATCACACTAGTGATCAAGACAAACAGAGACTGAAGAAAGGGCATGACAAAGCAGTAGGGACAGTAATCAACAGTATGGACAGTAATCAAACAATAGCCTAAAAACAGTGTTTTTGCAGTTGCAGTGTGGGGCATTATTAGACTAGTTTGTAGTACTTTTTCAGCCAAGGGAGCTAACGGCTAACCATTTTCTTCAGAAGGCCGATTTAGGCCAGGTTACGACACTGTCACGCCCTGATCTGTTCATCTGTCCTTGTTTTTGTCTCCACCCCCTTCAGGTGTAACTTATTTTCCCCGGTGGATTTCTCCCTGTGTTTCCTGTCTCTCTGTGCCAGTTCATCTCGTCTGTTTCAAGTCAACCAGCGTGTTTTTCCCGTGCTCCTGCTTTTGCTATTCTCTCTTTTGCTAGTCCTCCTGGTTTTGTCCCTTGCCTGTTTTCTGGACTCTGTACCCACCTGCCTGACCAGTCTGCCTGCCCTGACCTCGAACCTGCCTGCCAATCTGTACCTCCTGGACTCTGATCTGGTTTTGACCTTTTGCCTGTCCATGACTATTCTCTTGTTTACCCCTTTTGGAACTAATATATATCAAACACTCAAACCACCTGCCTCTCGTGTCTGCATCTAGGTCTGGCCCTGAGCCCTTATGGACACTTAAACTCACGTTATCAAAGCCACGGCAAATGTTTCAACCACTAACTCTCCAAGTGTGAATTTGTTGATGGAAAAAATAAGGTTCCCTCCCATGAAACAAGGACAGAGATACCCAAAAAACAGACACCCCATCTTCCTTCCTTCCAAACCACAACCACCCACTATACCCTCTTAATGCAAAACAAAAAGAGAAAACAGAAGGGTTCAGAGGCAAAGAGAAGTAAGGAGAAAGGCACTTTATTTAAACCACACTTGCTAGTGTGGCTCGCAAAATCCAACTGTGGATCGAACAATTCATTATGCAAATATTTTAGCAGAGAATATTTAATAGGTAAGTCATTAGCACTTTTTTATGGAAAGGCTGAGTGAATATAGCGGAACAGCTAATGTGAAGGGAGACATTCAACGTGAGGCATAGCGAGTGTAGAATAATAAGCATATTCAAATTCCACTGACATTTAACTTCACCCATGGTATGTAAGTCACGGCAAACACTTCAAACTAAGTTCCCATTAATATCATGTAGCTGAGTTAAGCCTATAGGCCTAAACTAGTTTGTTAATACAGTACTTAGCATGTAACTGTGTGTGCATAAGGCATTTCACTGTTCTACAATTATGGTGACCAAATCTTTCTCCATTTGTCCTATTGATCATGCATGTCTCTCTCCTACTATTATAGACCTTTTAAAACAAGACGTTTTGCCACCAACTTTAACACTTTTTGGCAACTTGCATTTATATCTGAAAGGTATTGCCGGCAACATAGCCTGTACTTTTATTTTCCGCCAACCAACCTAGTCATGATTGTGGTAATATGTGTAAAATGTCCCGCCAGACCCTCAGTATAAATGTCCCCTATCATCATATAGCGGCTTGGCACGCTTTCAATTATGAACATTCTATTGTTGTTCTCCGACATCAAACTTGTTTTTGTTATTAAGAAAAAGTATAAACCTGGTATAAACACAAAAACGGCAGTCTGCTTGACATTGAAGCATCCAAGTCCAAATAGCAGCATTACCTGCAAAAAAATTTTGCACAAAAAAAAAAATGTTTTAAATTGTATTTAGGATATGTAAATCTAGCAAGCCAGGCAACTAAAAGACACTTTCTATACAATGTTTTGGGTTGTTGCAGTTTTTTTTATATTTAGCTAACAGCTATCTAGCTAGCCAGCTCATATACACTGAGTGTACAAAATATTAGGAACACCTTCCTAATATGAAGGTATGAAGGCATGAACTCTAGAAGGTGTCGAAAGTGTTCCACAGGGATGCTGGCCTATGTTGACGCCAATGCTTCCTGCAGTTGTGTCAAGTTGTCTGGATGTCCTTTGGGTGGTGGACCATTCTTGATACACACAGGAAACTGTTGAGTGTGAAAAACCCAGCAGCGCTGCACTTCTTGACACACTCAAAACCGGTGCACCTGGCAACTACTACCATACCCCGTTCAAAGGCGCTTAAAATATTTTGTTTTGACCATTCACCCTCTGAATGGCACACATACACAATCTATGTCTCAATTATCTCGAGGCTTACAAATCACTTTAACCTCTCGCCCCCTTTCATCTACAATGATTGAAGTGGATTTAACAAGTGACATCAATAAGGGATCATAGCTTTCACCTGGATTCACCTATGTCATGGAAAGAGCATTTTGTATAATCACTGTAATTACCTAGCTACAGACAGGTTATATCACATTATCTAGTGTACAAAGATTTTTGTCCATTACTGGTCGTTACAGGAAAGCCCCATACAAACCACCGCAACAGATTTTTCAACTAATCTGTATTATTTTTTTACATTTAATTTCACCTTCATTTAACCAGGTAGGCCAGTTGCGACCTGGCCAAGATAAAGCAAAGCAGTGCGAAACAAACAACAACAGAGTTACACATGGAATAAAAAAGCGTACCCTCAATAACACAATAGAAAAAAAATTAAGTCTATATACGGTGTGTGTAAATGGCGTGAGGAGGGAAGGCAATAAATAGGCCATAGCAGCGAAGTAATTACAATTTAGCAAATTAACACTGGAGTGATCGATGTGCAGATGATGATGTGCAAGTAGAAATACAGGTGTGCAAAAGAGCAGAAAAGTACATTTAAAAAGAATATGGGGATGAGGTAAGTAGATTGGAAGGGCTATTTACAGATGGGCTATGTACAGCTGCAACGATTGGTTATCTGCTCAGATAGCTGATGTTTAAATTTAGTGAGGGAAATATAAGTCTCCAACTTCAGCAATTTTTGCAATTCGTTCCAGTCATTGGCAGCAGAGAACTGGGAGGAAAGGCAGCCAAAGGAGATGTTGGCTTTGGGGATGACCAGTGAGATACCTGCTGGCAATACCTTTTAAATTATTTGTTAAGCCAGACAAGCACACACAACGGGACCCCCGAGTGCTGAAGCGCATAAAAATTGTCTGTCCTCGGTTGCAACACTCACTACCGAGTTCCAAACTGCCTCTGGAAGCAACGTCAGCACAATAACTGCTTGTGGGGAGCTTTATGAAATGGCCGAGCAGCCGCACACAGGCCTAAGATCGCCATGCGCATCGCCAAGAGCCGGCTTGAGTGGTGTAAAGCTTGCCGCCAATGGACTCTGGAGCAGTGGAAACGCATTCTCTAGAGTGATGAATCACGCTTCGCCATCTGGCAGTCCGACAGACGAATCTGGGTTTAGCAGATGCCAGGAGACTACCTGCCCGAACGCATAATGCTAACTGTAAAGTTTTGGCCACATTTTTATTCACCATAACAGGAAAATTAACACAGTAGAAGGTAATTATTTACAAAAGATTTACAAGTATGGCAAACTGCTAACTTACTGTTTGTGGATGTGAAGAAATTAAAGTAGTTCATTTGCATTCTGTCCTATCTGAGAAATATAGAACTTGATCAATGCTGTTTGCTGCTTCAGGTAAGCATGACAACTGTTGCAGCAACAGGGTCAAAGTTGAATGTCTCTTTGCTCAGTTCCCGCCAAAATAGTGGCTCTCACTAGAGGGAGTACAGCTTCAACCGGAAGTTAGGAGAACTTACGCATCAGGTTAGGATAATTAACGTGGCAGGTTAGGAGACTTAGGTTAAGGTTAGGAAAAGGGTTAGAGTTAATTCGAATGCTCTCCTAACCTGCTACGAAATGTAACTTCCGGTCATAGCTGTACTCCCTCTAGTCACAAACCACGATCATATAAACATTTCCCAATTGTTTTTAAAGGCAAAACACTGTGAATCCTATGTGAATGGCCTAGCCCAGTGTTAGCAGGGCTACTGGCAAACCAGATTATAGTACATTCCAAAAAATTATACCTGAACAACACTATATATTTTCATTTGTCTTTTGCCCCTTTGAGAATCTTTTTGGCCTTCCTCTTGTCCTAGCCTAGGCTACATCCCACACAGCTGTCTGGTCCCTTATCTTACCAGGTTAACTTTACCATGGTAATCTAGTACCAAGCCTACCTACTATCCATCTAGTCACATACTGTATAGTATATCACTATGTGCACATGACATACTCCTCTCGAACTCCCACTATAGAACAGCTTGTCTGTACGTACTTCATGCATACTTTTCAGATGCCTTGCATCTATTACTGAACATAATGCATTATTCATGAAAACCATGTTTACAACTATGAATATTCATAGACGGAACTCTCGGGATGGAATGGGATGAAAATATAAAACTGTGAGGAAGTGAGGAGGGTGAGTGTGAAAATTAGAAAATAATTTCTCACCACAAAGTAGCTTAGTTCATAATCGACCCAATTTTGTTCTAAAAGGCCCCCCCCCCCTTTTTTTTTTTTACAAAGGACTTACTGAATGCTTCCCACAACAAGACAGGAACCCAACAAAATAAGTGAATGCTGTGCTACAGTGACAAGGATAACCTGATTTCACACTTTGCAAAAATCACAAGACACAACACAGGAACATGAATAAGATTATCTTTAATAAGTAACAGGGATGTAGCCTACAACTAAAATATGGACACAAACACACACAAACGCCTAGCCTAAGCAGCAAATAGTTTGCCTGGCTACCCAAACTCCTTAATCCGGCCAAACGCTACGCCACGCCCACGGAGGTTAGTTTATAAATCTGGATCTGAGTACCTCCCCACTGATTTCTAGAATGCATACACACTCTAACAGTTCTGTTTGGTCCCATTAACCGATGGGTTGGGCCAGAACTATAACACACCTGGATAAAGCAGCGTTTAAAAAAATGTGTCATCGGCTTTGATAATCTGATTGGTTAGTGATGATCAAATCGCTGATGACTTTGTTTTGTATAACATAACCAGAAATTACTTCAACAATAGCAGTCTTAGACTGAAGTACAGTATGTAGTGAACATAGGGCAGAGGAAGAATTCAGTTTGAGTCATCAGGCAAGCAAATTGTGTAGTTGTCATATCTTTTGGAAAATGTGCTTGCTGGCTAGAATGTTCATAAAAGTTGAAGAAGGGCGACAATTGACCTATAATATGACATCACATTAGAGCAAAAATATTTGAACTACTTCAGCAAATCTGTATGTTTGTCTTAAGTGTTTATTAGAAAATAAAATGGGTGGGAGCCTTTGTCTGCCCTTTCATCAAACTGAGACCGAAGACATTCATTGGATGCTGGCCTCTCTTGTGCCCCTGGCTGTCACGGAAGTAGGCATCACCCCTCCCCGGGAAAAAATGGCACAGGTAGAATGGGCCTCGCCGACATGGATTGTAAAGAAACAGCATTCAAAACTGATGCTGATCACGGAAATCGCTCTCCACAAGAGGTGGGGAAATCCAAGGCATCGTTTTTAAATATCGGAAACGTCCCAAAATTAGGCATTCTACTGAAGTTTTTAATATATTCTGTCTGCGTAAACAAACGCCACCGATACCGACGCACACACAGAACTCAAGACAAGAGGGACTCGGTTGTGTGGGGCGAAACTTCAAAGCTCTCACCCAAACTCAGACTAGCGAATGGCGAGACAATGGCGGCAACTATTTTTTCCCTTTCGACCGTGAATGTTTTTAGTGGATTTATGGCGGCAGGAGCAGCATTTATATAACTGTCATTGCTATATTTTGGGGAATGTGGTCAAATTAAATAATCTAAATAAAATAAATTGAAAATCGTTTATTTCTTAAAACACATCCAGGAGGTAGGCAGCACCAATACGTCCTAAACATAAACAATACTAAACAATACTAGTTAGGCTATACATTTCTTAAAGCGTTTAGGCTTTTATCTGCTAAAGAGAGCAGTACTATTGTTGATATCACGCTTCTGGAAAATAAACTAGCTCACGGGCTAGGTGCTGAAAATGGGCAGATTGTAGCTGCCACCATGGATGGAAAAAAGATGGAATAGCCTACAGTTAATCTAAAAACATGATCAATAGGCATATAAACTTAGTGGAGACAATAGGCATGGTCTATAACCGCCAAACTAAAGGTTTTGACATATTTTGCGGCGAACGCGAGATAATGTCGAATAGTTAATGGTATATGCTGAACCCTGCATTCTCTATGACTACGTTATTATGCTCCGACAGGCCCACATGAATAACACAAAACAGGCTACAACGTCTGTACCGAGCACAAAGGCTGGGAAGATATAAAAACACGCTGCGGCCCTCCGACATCAAGCAAGTTAGCTTCTCGGCTTTCTATTATGCTACTGTAAATATGATTATAATGTAATATGCACAGCAGCTGGCTGTTGTTGGAAAAATGAATATGCAAACCTCTTCCAAGAAGCAGATAGGTTAACGCCACAATAAGCATAAACACAAAGCCGATCTGCCTAGTTTTAGCAGCCAAGCTAGCCATCTTATCAAGCTAGTACAGTATTTGAGCAATATCTGAATATGGCATGTATAAAAACCACAGACACGTCGCCAATTACTAATAAAATATGCTAAATCGCATGTGTAGACAGGGGTATGAATATGTAGCGGCGTACAGTGCTCTAATCACACAAAGAAGGGAGGCATGTTTTTTGCCTTTAATTTGTCATCGCACTGCAATAGCCCGTTTACCCCTCTGTCAAATATCCGCTAGCTGTGAATTAACTAAAATTACGCGTACAACAGCAACATTGGGCTAACCCATTTTGTTGTCGCGTTTCTTCCGTGCTACATGGGTTGAGAGAAAGAGTGTTTGAATATGAGTATGAATATGTAAAATTCTGTAATGATTACCTGGTCCTGAACTCTCATCTTGACTCGCTGCTCCTCCATCCGCCATTTTGAATATTTAGCCCGAAATCCCATCCCTGGTAGGAGGAAAGAGAGAAAACTACACACCCTGCGCGACTCATGTGCAAGTGCACTGTATTTACTAGATAAATACAGTTGGAGAAAGTATGCATAAATTATGTTTATTTTATTTTATAATTGTATTATGTTTGCATGTGTTTATGTAACCCATGTTAGCAATATTCATATTGTCCTACTATGTTAAATTGGAACTAAATTAATCTTCAAATATCCTTAATGTTGTCTGCTGCAAATACGGTATAATAAGGAATCATTATTGGGGGGCTATTAGGTGTTCTATGGAAAATAATGAACGACGTGGAAGGTATGTTCCACGACGCGCTGGCGTAACTGACCTTCCAGAGAGATGCATTGTTTTCCAGGAAACGCATAGAGCCCCTAGTTGATTTTTCATTTTAGACCATGGCCGTGGGGACCCGTCATTCTGGGCATTTAGCTTAAATAATATATATATATATACAGAAAAATCCATGTTTTTTTAGGGGGGGGGGGGTTATCTGTGTCACATATCAGTTTGCAAAAAATGTAAATAAATAAATAAATAAAGAATTCATTGAGTTAATAAAGCCGCATACAAACATGGTCTCTTTTTTGCTTTCTTGAGTAGCTCAGTGCTTTCTGTGGTGGTGGGCCAGCCTGCGGAAAATACGGGGGTGTACGTGTTGGTAATGTTCTCTAGTTGCCCCTTGATTATCTCAGTTTCTGTCACTCGTGGGGACAGTATGTCACCGCCAAGTCTAAGGGTAGACCTCAAAAATTCAAGCCCCTTGGGTGCTACCATAGAGTTACATTAGAAGGTCGTTGGCCACAGATAAAATTATGTCAAATCACGTTTATTGGACTGATCATGTCAACATCATACTTTCAAAATCTTAGCTAGCAGTCATCATCATGAATCAAGTTGACAATCTACTGGCAAATCCTTTTTAATCTTTGTCATATGAAGAGAAATAATGAAAGAAATTATAGCTACAACGTATCGGTGCTCATCGGCCATTGGACATAGACATTACACAACAAGTTAGAAATCGCAAATTCAACAAGTAGTTTGGAAGGAATCAGTGACTGCAAGCATCGCAAAGCAATCACTGTCCTGCTTTTCAGTAGAGTGTGGTTCCTACGGTTCTGACTTGGTGTACAGGGAGAACACTGTAAGAACGGTCCATGTTCTAAATTCTGTCGTTGTACATTTTAAAAGTGCTAAACAAATAGTTATACTGACTACGTCCGTCCTAGCTCGCTCATTAATGTCTTAATCGAAATTATGGCTGGCCTCTTATCTGCTTGTCGTCCCCTTATGCCCTCGTTTGTACATCTCAATTGTCATTAGAAACCACATCTGTTAAAGCAAGTCAGCCATATCAGCTATGTTTTTTAAGGCAGTAAATGAGGCTGAATGATCTGTTTCGCTGCCAGACAAGGCTCCGCTGACAGCCAGGTGTAGCAGTGTTAGGACTGCTGTTGGGACAGCTTTATGTAGGCCTTAACATTTTGTGGGTACCGTTTGTCACCGTTTGTCACCGTCCAGGCACTTGTCATCTCCCGTCTGGATTACTGCAACTCGCTGTTGGCTGGGCTCCCTGCCTGTGCCATTAAACCCCTACAACTCATCCAGAACGCCGCAGCCCGTCTGGTGTTCAACCTTCCCAAGTTCTCTCACGTCACCCCGCTCCTCCGCTCTCTCCACTGGCTTCCAGTTGAAGCTCGCATCCGCTACAAGACCATGGTGCTTGCCTACGGAGCTGTGAGGGGAACGGCACCGCAGTACCTCCAGGCTCTGATCAGGCCCTACACCCAAGCAAGGGCACTGCGTTCATCCACCTCTGGCCTGCTCGCCTCCCTACCATTGAGGAAGTACAGTTCCCGCTCAGCCCAGTCAAAACTGTTCGCTGCTCTGGCCCCCCAATGGTGGAACAAACTCCCTCACGACGCCAGGACAGCGGAGTCAATCACCACCTTCCGGAGACACCTGAAACCCCACCTCTTCAAGGAATACCTAGGATAGGATAAGTAATCCTTCTCACCACCCCCCTTAATGATTTAGATGCACTATTGTAAAGTGGCTGTTCCACTGGATGTCAGAAGGTGAATTCACCAATTTGTAAGTCGCTCTGGATAAGAGCGTCTGCTAAATGACTTAAATGTAAATGTAATGTAAACGTTATAGTGCAATTAATGTATTGTTTAGTGTTGTTTTGTTGTGTTGTGTAGTGGCTTTGCTGGCATGCAACACATTTTTTCTGTCCCACCAAGATTTACATGCTAAAATCGCCACTGACCATGGCTATAATTCAACACATTTGCCACTTGAAATGTGTTCAATATCCAGTAATCAAACCATTAGTCCTAGATTGCTATTATGAAACTCAAATTCAACAAAGCCATTAATGTTTTCAATTAGACTTTTGCATTTAAAAGAAGCTTAAACAAAACATGTAAGAATGAACTATAGCCATTGAATTCTACCGTGCCTATATACAGTGTTTTATAGGGAATTATAAAATGTGTGTGTCAAGCCCTGAATTCTGATTGGCTGACAGCGGTGGTATATTAGACCATATACCGAAGGTATGCAATTCTTTTTTACTGCTCCATTTACGTTGGTAACCAGTTTATAATAGCAATAAGTCACCTCTGGGGTTTGTGGTAGATGGCCAACATACCACACCTAAGAGCTGTATCCAGGCACTCCGCGTTGCTTCGTGCTTAAGAACAGCTCTTAGCCTTGGTATATTGGCCATATACCACACCCCCTCAGGCCGTATTGCTTCATTATACAACAGGTGGGTCTAATCCTGGATGCTGATTGGTTAAAACCGCATTCCAGCAGGTGTGTCTATTCCTCAAGTTACCACCAGCTAAATCTATGATTTACTCTGTTCCGTCCGACTGTGCAATCCTACTGTCTCATCAACTCAAAACTAAATGTTTGTCTAAAGGAAATGTGAAATAAGGTCTAGATGCTTTTTATAGTGGAAATCAAGTTTAGAAATTGCCTGGCTGGGCTGATGAGACAGTCAGATGGAACAGAGTAAATAGGCATTTTAACGTAATAGATTTAGCCTGTGGTAACTTGTGAAATAGACACTGGCTTGAACACGGTTTTAACCAATCAGCAGTCAGGAATTAGAATCCATTGTATTAGGTTGAAAAATACCACAGCTGTCAGCCAATCAGCATTCAGGGCTCGAACCACACAGTTTATAATATGCAATATTCTAACATATTTGCAGCTGACAGCATTAAGCATATTTGATGATGCATTTAGTTCAATTTACTTTAGTCTAGTAGGCTAATATGAATATTACTAACATTTTCATAATAGCAAGCTAGGACTGATGGTTTGGTTAGCTAAACTAGCACGTCTGTTTTTTTGGTTACCACAGCAACTACTGTAGCTATCGAGTAAACTTGCTAGTTATTTCAGGGGATGTTGAACACACTTCTACCGGCAACACATTTCTAGTGAGAAATATACAAATTATAGCCATGGCAAGTGTGTTAAATTCTGTGTTAATTTATAGCCAATTCCACTCCACAAGCACTTTATGGCACACACCTTACACATCGTTCTTTATTTTCCATAGAAAGCATAGCCACTCATTGATTACACCTTACTTGAATAGTATTATCCATAATGCTTTGTTTGTGTCTTTAGGTGTATGTGAATTTGTATAGTCTTGTTGTAACCTGTGCTTTTGTGCCCGCGTAGTACATAGAGTATGCTACTGCAGCCTGCAGGCCTAATAGCCTAGCCTATATGTGTGTTCAGATTGTTTTTTTATATCAATAGAATAACAGCAAGCGTGGTATCCTGAGGTTTTCCTCTAAACTCCATCTCCCTTTGAACTTTATTTTAATCTTCAGGCAATCAAGTTGAAACATCTAAGGATCCTATTGACATAACTCTGTAATGACGAATTGAAGTTGAGTAAGATAGTCATTTCTCACCTTAACTGTAGGTATATGTTATAAGTAGGTTACTAGGGCCATGCTATTTGGAGCAGAAATTGTGCTTTTATCGTTATTTCTAGAATTATCCACTAGTGTTTCTGTCACGCCTGCTCCCGCTCCCCCTCCCTAGCACTCGAGGGCGCCAGGCTGCACATCATTACACGCAACTGTCACCTTCGTTACGCGCATCAGCACTTCATTGGCTTCACCTGTACTCCTTCACATTTTGATTGCCTTCCCTATATTGGTCTGTTCCTCTGTTTCATCCCCGTGTAAGCATTAATATCATTATGTTTTTCATGTCCAGACGCTGTCCTGTCTTGTTACATGTCAGTTTATTCATTAAAATGTTCACTCCCTTTACTTGCTTTTCGTCTCCAAGCATCTGTCCTCACAGTTTCTAAAGGTAGAAATCCTTAAAAATGTTCCATAATTGACACAAGCTGTATCCAACCTAACAATCAAATAATATTTTATTTGTCACACGCTTCGTAAAAATACCAGGTGTAGACCCACAGTGAAATGCTTACTTACGGCCCCTTCCCAACAATGCAAGAAAAAATATTGAACAAATTATAAACACAACAAATAAGTAAAAAGTACTTTATTTTCTTTAGGAATATAGTGAAGTAAAAGTTAGTTGTTAAAAATATAAATTCTAAAGTACAGATAACCCCAAAATGACTTGAGTAAAAATACTTCAAAGCACTACTTAAGTACTTTACACCACTGCATACACAGGGTAGCAGTATCAAGTCGATGTGCAGCGGTACAAGGTAATTGAGGTAGATACTGTATGTACAATACATACAATTTAGGTAGGGTTAGGCAACAAGATAGATAATAAACAGTAGCAGCAGCATATATGATGAGTCAAAAGAGTTAGTGCAAAGAGGGTCAACGCAGATAGTCCAGGTAGCTATTTGATTAACTATTTAGTAGTCTTATGGCTTGGGTGTAGAAGCCGTTCATGGTCCTGTCAGTTCCAAACTTTGTGCATCGTTACCGCTTGTCGTGTGGTAGCAGAGAAACAGTTAGTGACCTGGGTGGCTGGAGTCTTTGACAATATTTAGGGCTTCCTCTGACACTGCCTGGTATAAGGTCCTGGAATGTCCTGGATGGCAGGGAGTTTGGCCCCAGTGACATACTGGGTCATATGCACTACCCTCTGAGTGCCTTGCAGTTGGATTCCAAGCAGTTGCCATAGCAGGCCGTGATGCAACCAGTCAATATGCTCTCAATGGCGCTGCTGTAGAACTTTTTGTGGATTTGAGGGCCCTCCATTTCCTGTAGTCCGTGATCAGCTCCTTTGTCTTGCTGGTTGTGCATGTTTGTTGGTATTGCCTGAGATAGGGGAAGCGTAGCTCTGCGAATCTTAAATAGCACGAAACCTATTATTTGTCAAGAAATACTATTTGTAGATCAGTGATTCAACACCTCACTTTGCTCAAACTAGCAGTTAAAGGAAAAGGTCAATGAAACCAACCATGGAAGTATATTGTAGAAAATTTGTGGGGGAGCTCCACCTGGACTCGAACTCGGGACAGTGATGGTCAAGCCAACACCTAATATAATATACAGTGCATTCGGAAAGTATTCAGACCCCTTGACTTTTTCCACAATTTGTTATGTTAGACATATTCTAAAATGTATTAAATATAAACATTTCCTCATCAATCTACACATAATACCCCATAATGACAATGTATAACATTTTAAAACAGAAATACTTTATTTACGTAAGTATTCAGACTCTTTGCTATGAGACTCGAAATTGAGCTGAGGTGCATCCTGTTTCCATTGATCATCCTTGTGATGATTCTACAACTTGATTGGAGTCCCCTGTGGTAAATTAAATTGATTGGACATGATTTGGAAAGGCCAACACTTGTCTATATAAGGTCCCACAGTTGACAGTGCAAGTCAGAGCAAAAACCAAGCCATGAGGTTGATGGAATTGTCCGTAGAGCTCCAAAACAGAAGTGTGTCGAGGCACAGATCTGGGGAAGGGAACCAAAACGTTTCTGCAGCATTGAAGGTCCCCAAGAACACAGTGGCCTCCATCATTCTTAAATGGAAGAAGTTTGGAACCACCAAGACTCTTAATAGAGATGACCGGCCGGCCGGCCAAACTGAGCAATCAGGGGAGAAGGGCCTTGGTCAGGGAGGTGACAAAGAGCCCGATGGTCACTCTGACAGAGCTCCAGAGTTCCTCTGTGGAGATGGGAGAAACTTCCAGAAGGACAACCATCTCTGCAGAACTCCATCAACCAGGCCTTTATGGTAGAGTGGCCAGATGGAAGCCACTCCTCAGTAAAAAGGCATGACAGCCCACTTGACAGGTTGCCAAAAGGCCCCTAAAGGACTCTCAGACCATGAGAAACAAAATTAAATTCTCTAGCCTGAATGCTGAGCGTCACGTCTGGAGGAAACCTGGCACCAGCCCCACGGTGAAGCATTGTGGTGGCAGCATCATGCAGTGGGGATGTTTTTCAGCGGTAGGGACTGGAAGACTAGTCAGGATCGAGGGAAAGATGAACGGAGTAAAGTACAGAGCGATCTTTGATGAAAACCTGCTCCAGAGCGCTCTGGACCTCGGACTGGGGCAAAGGGGCACCTTCCAACAGGGCAACGACCCAAACACACAGCCAAGACAACGCAGGAGTGGCTTCGGGACAAGTCTCTGAATGTCTTTGAGTGGCCCGGCCAGAGCCCCTACTTGAACACGATCGAACATCCATGGAAAGACCTGAAAATAGCTGTGCAGCAACTCTCCCCATCCAAACTGACAGAGCTTGAGAGGATCTGCAGAGAAGAATGGGAGAAACCTCCCAAATACAGGACTGCCAAGCTTGTAGCGTTTGCAAACATTTATAAAAACCTGTTTTTGCTTTGTCATTATGGAGTATTGTGTGTAAATTGGTGAGGGGGAAGAAACGATATAATTGATTTTAGAATAAGGCTGTAACATAACAAAAGGTGCAAAAAGTCAAGGGGTCGGAATAGTTTAATGCACTGTATGCCATTTAGCAGACATTTCTTTCCTGGGAATCAAAACCACTATACTGTCATTGCAAGAGCCATGCACTACCAACTGAGCTACAGATTACCACCTTAACCATTACGCCTAGAGGTCCAACCATCGCTACGGTATGTCATCCCGGTAACCTACCCCAACTTTGAGAGTGGGCATGTCATGGAACTCCACTGCATCTGGAGTTGAGAGACAGGGAGACAAAGAAACGCACAACAACAAAAAGATAGAAACAAGAACAGGCCAACCTCATTCTATCACCCACACCACTCCAACACACTCGTTGCCCAATTGTCCACCACAACATCCTGACCCAGAGTGGAGAGCAGAACAGCTAGTTACCCTTGAACATTCTCCTGCTTAGCTTTGTTCCTCTTCTTCCAGCATTATTAGATGACAATTATCAGGACCAGGACCCAAACTAGGACCCCTCCAATGGTAGCTATGGTTGGGGTAGACAAGTTCATCATGAAGGCTGAAGAGGGAATAGGAAGAATGATAGAATGAGGAGAAGAAGAGAGGGATAAGAAAATAAGTTTAATGGAAAGACCGAGTCTCGTTGATAAATGGGACTTGGTGCCTGAGTTGCAGATGCCTTGATGCAGTCATCACGATACCAATCCTAACCTAAAACTGCATCCAACCCCCCTCTCCCCTTACACCTCCAAACAAATAGCAACTGCAATACTCACAGAAGCAATTTAACTTCCTTTTTATCCGTTCTGCTTTGGAAGCTTATGGAGTCCCTTGGGTGCAAGAATGGTCTATCCTTCCTATCCACAAATGATTTATGCATAGTAGTACACAGGGACTGGTCTCTAAATTACATTCTCTGCTACGTAAAATTACTCATAATCCAATCCTTTCCCACGCATCATGGAAGAAAGACATTTCCGTACGTAGTACTGTAACTAATTGAACCAGAGTTGGGTCCAACATATCAATTTCATCAAGAAACCCCAACCACCAAATGATACATTTCAATTTGGCCCATAGAACTTACTGCACAACATGCAAACTATTTCAAATAAAAGCTAGACAATCCCCAAATTGCTCACTGTGCCCTCAGGGGCCTCCTGGGGCATTTTTTCATATGGTTTGAGGGGTTTTACGTTTCTGGAGTTGTGTTTCATCCTGTCTTTCTGTCATAATAGGTAGAAATGTACCATGTTCACATTTTGTTGTTAAATGATTACACTATTTTCTATCTGTCAAACAGCAAGGTATTTGGCTTGCTGGATTAACAGCAGCCCAAAAAATGATAGCCTCACATTGGCAGGCTCCTCGTTCTTTAAGCAGACAGCAGTGGCTGCTATCATTCAAGGACATTATAAACATGGAAATATCTGTAAGACACATACATGGGGCGAGTGAAAGAGACATATTTGCTCTTTCATTAACAAATTGCTGATGACACAACAGTGGTAGGCCTGATCACCGACAATGATGAGACAGCCTATAGGGAGGAGGTCAGAGACCTGACCGTGTGGTGCAAGGACAACAATCTCTTCCTCAACGTGATCATGACGAAGATGATTGTAGACTACAGGAAAAGGAGGACCGAGCACACCGCCATTCTCATCGACAGGACTGTAGTGGAGCAGAGCTTCAAGTTGCTTGGCGTCCACATCACCAAGAAACTAACATAGTCCAAGCACACCAAGACAGTCATGAAGTGGGCACCACCAAACCTATTCCCCCCCAGGAGACTGAAAAGATTTGACATGGTTCCTCAGATCCTCAAAAGGTTTTACTGTTGCACCATCGAGAACATCCTGACTGGGTTGCATCACTGCCTGGTTGCATCACTAATCATTTGTTTTTCTTATCTCATACTTTTTGGGGGGGTATTTTCTTAAAACTGCATTGTTGGTTAAGGGCTTGTAAGTAGGCATTTCACTGTAAGGCGTATGTGACAAATAACATTTGATTTGATTTGAATGACTGTAAAAGACTGCTATTGTGAACCACTAATCTACATTTGGGTTGGGGAAGTCCTGTAGTTGGGGCGTGGGACAGGAACTGTTTGTCTTCTCTTGGTCTTATCACCTCTTTCTGTCCATGTGTACCTGTTTTGTGTACCTTATTAAAAATAATACAAACATTTGATTTAAAAAAATATTTTAAAAAGAGTATACTGCATACTCATGGGGCATGACAGTAAAGTTTGAGCTGGCAGAGTGGATCTGATTGGTTGCCAAGTAGATGTAGAAACCAGAAGTCGCCATAGAGATATTGCAAAGAGAACTGCATGGAAACCTCTGAAAGAACAACAAGGAAATTAGGAAGTAGAATTTCAGAGAGGATAGCTGCACATCAGTGGAGACTGCTGAGGGGAGGACAACTCATACTGGCTGGAATGGAGTAAATGGAATGGTGTCGAACATGTTTGATTATATTCACTCCATTCCAGCCATTATTATGAGCCATTCTCCTCTCAGCAGCCTCCACTGTTGCAAGTACACACTGATAAACAAATGGATGTTTTACATACAAAACTCTGCCATTATTCTATTGCTTGTTAAAAGTAAATCTGAACACACACAGTACATACTCTCAGTGGTCCTAGGTGGGATTGCTCTGGGGGTGTTGTTGGTCCAGTACTCTGCTTCACCATGCACTGTCCTACATTTACGGAGGGAGCCACTGGGAAGGGAAGGAAACGTCACATCATATAATGTCATTTGATAAGTAGTCCAGTAGAGGGCAGTGGAGTCCTGTTGAATATCCTATTAGAACCAATTTGCTGAAGTAAACTTTGAGAACAGCTAAACCAGCGTTTCCCAAATTCGGTCCTGGGGACCCCAAGGAGTGCACATTTAGGTTGTTACGCAAGCACTACACAGCTGATTCAAATAATCAAAGCTTGATGATTGTTTCATAATTTGAATCAGCTGTGTAGTCCTATGGCAAAAATCCAAACGTGCACAGCTTGTGGTCCCCAGGACCGAGTTTGGGAAACTCTGACCTAACCAGTGGCAGGTATTTTACTCCTCCCTTTACATGACAAGACCGAATTGAAGTATCTATTCCATCTTTAAACAGATTTAGCCTTTTCATCCAGACTTCATCTATCATACTATTTCCCTACATGGCTACTGTTCTCACCCAGGACCACCAGTTGGATATGGCGGACAGCCTCCCCTTGTCGTCTCCAGGGATCTGGACCCTGCACTGCCACAGCTGGTTCTCATGTATGGTCACCTGGCGCAGGGTGTTCTGCCCTCCAGGGACGTCATGGTTCAACTCTGCTCAGCCCTCATAGGAGGGATTAATGTCTAGTTGACCGTTGTTAAAGTACAACGAGGCAATAATGATCTGCACGAACCAGGGAGACAAAATAATACACATTCTGCCTATACACACACTACAGTGCACACACTCAGTGGTGAAATAAGTACACTGCATCTAGTGCTCTTAGTAATTAAGCCTTAGCATGTCCAACTGGGAGAAAAAAAATCCATCTACGTAATTAAGAGAAATGATCTTCACTTGATCCAACTGTACTCCTTCTATTGATCTTAATTTCCATTTTGACATTAAGCAAATGGTGCAATCCCTTCTCTTGTCTTCTGATTGACCTTTGGATCAACATCAGAGTAAATCAGCCTCCGTGGACCATGAGGTTATGACCAATTGAGTTGTCTGGCAGGTATGAAACTACATGTCAGGGTGACATCATTGCCAGTGGTGTATAGTACTTAAGTAAAACTACATTGAAGTACTACTTAAGCAGTCTTTTGGGGTATCTGTACTTTACAATTTATATTTCTGACAACTTTTACTCCACTACATTCCTCAAGAAAGTATGTACTTTTTACTCCATTACATTTTCCCATGATTCCCGAGTGTTGGAGTGTGCCCGTCTGTCCGTATATATTGTTTTAATAAGAAAATTGTGCCTTCTTGTTTGCTTAATGCAAGTAATTTGATGTACAACATATACTTTTACTCAAGTATGACAATTGATTATTTTTTCTACCACTGCACTTAAGTTCCTTTTAAACCAGATACTTTTAGACTTTTACTCAGTTTTACTTGAGTCATTTTCTATTAAGGTATCTTTACTTTTACTCAATTTTGACAATTAAGTACTTTCTCCACCACTGATCATCGCCTCACACAGCTTCGTATTTACACCCAACAAAAATATAAACACAACATGTAAAGTGTTGGTCCCATGTTTCATGAGCTGAAATAAAAGATCCCAGACATTTTTCATACACACAAAAAGCTTATTTCTCTATTTCTGTTTACATCCCATCGTGCCGGTGGGGTTATGGCATGGGCAGGCATAAGCTACACACAACGAACACAATTTCATTTTATCAATGGCAATTTGATTGCACAGAGATACCGTGACGAGATCCTGAGGCCCATTTTCGTGCCATTCATCCGCCGCTATCGCGTCATGTTTCAACCTGTTAATGCACAACCCCATGTCGCAAGGATCTCTACACAATTCCTGGAAGCTGAAAATGTCCCAGTTCTTCCATGGCCTGCATACTCACCAGCCATGTCACCCATTGATCATGTTTGGAATGCTCTGGATTGACGTGTATGACAGTGTGTTCTAGTTCCTGCCAATATCCAGCCACTTCGCACAGCCATGGAAGAGTAGTGGGACAACATTCCACAGGTGACAATCAACAGCCGGATCAACTTTATGCGAAGGATAGAGGATGAGAATGTGTCGCGCTGCATGAGGCAAATGGTGGTCACAGCAGATACTGACAGGATTTCTAATTCACGCCCTTACATTTTTTTTAAGGTATCTGTGACCAACAGATGCATGTCTGTATTCCCAGTCATGTGAAATCCAGAGATTAAGGGCCTAATGAATTTCTCTCAGTTGACTGATATCCTTATGTTACTGTAACATCTTTGAAATTGTTGCGTTTATATATTTGTTCAGGTTGTGGAATTGTCACCTGTAGGTCCCAAGCAGATAATGCTGAAATGGAAATTAGTCATTCTCTTCATCACAAATCACTTTCAAATGTGTTGCCTGATTCTGTGTGGTTTGGTTGGTGGAGCATGGTGCTTGCAACGCCAGAGCTGTGGAATCGATTCCCATGGAGGACCAGTACAAAGATCTATGCACCGGAACCCTGGCCCCTTGGTGGTTTCAAACAGTTTATCATGTCATATTTTGTGAGTTCAGTATATCCTTGTTTAGTGCATGTAATTCATTATTTATGCCACAATGTCATATTTAAAAAACTAATAGGCCTATACAACGATATACATTTTGCAGACGCTCTCTTATCCAGGGCAACTTGATTGATTGTTTTTATAAGATAAGTTTAATGCTAGCTAGCAACTTACCTTGGCTCCTTGCAGCCACAAGGTTATTTTGACACTGCACTTGCGTAACAGGTGGTCAGCTTGCCACAGTTTGGACACCGATTATGGCCGATTACATTGCAATCCATGATGAAAACGGCTGATTACCGATTGCTATGAAAACTTGAAATCAGCCCTAATTAAATCGCCCATCAGATGGGAGCCCTTACCACTGAGAGGTCAGAGGTTGCCACGATCATTTCCTTGCTGACCGGAGGGGCATTGGAGTGGGTCACGGGCATCTGGGAGAGAAGAGATGAGGAGTTGGGTTCCTATGAGAGGTTGATGGCTCTGTTCAGGGCGGTCTTCGATCAGCTACCGGAGGGCAGAGAGGGAGGTGAGCACCTACTCTGACTCTTGCAGGGTGCCCATACTTCAGCGGAGTGTGCCCTCACCTTCCGGACCGTGGCAGCTTCCAGCAGATGGAATGAGCCGGCGCTCTGTGTAACAGTATAGCTTCCGTCCCTCTCCTCACCCCTACCTGGGCTCGAACCAGGGACCCTCTGCACACATCTACAACTGCCTCCCACGAAGCATCGTTACCCATCGCTCCACAAAAGTTGCAGCCCTTGCAGAACAAGGGGAACAACCACTTCAAGGGACCAGGGATCCACGAGGGCAGAGGGACCGCCCTGTTATCATCCGTCTCCCGGGGTTGGCGTGAGTATTTTATCATCTCTTTCCGCCAAATCCTTTCTCGTTTCAATTTCACCGACTGGCTGTCCCTCGTGTTGTCTCTCCAGCTCGTGGACTCCAGTGCCGTGGGGTATTTAATTGACAAGGCCCTTGCCTCCTCCCTGAACATTCCCTCATACCTTCTCTCCTATACTTTTCCGGTCCAAGCCCTGGATAAGCAACCATTGGGATCCAGCACAATCAAGCACATTACAGCACCCCTCACCCTCACCGTGGGACCCATACACCAGGAAAGCCTTCCCTTCCTCATACACAAAGTCATCCTGAAAATCATTGCCTGGGTACCAGGATGCCGGAGGACCTGCTTTCCCATACCCTGTGGTTCCACACAGGTTTAGATTCCTGTAAGTGCCCTCCAGGCAGCATGCCAATTGCACGCTGCCTCAATTTGAGACATCTGTGGCATTGTGTTGTGTGACAAAACTGCACATTTTAGAGTGGCCTTTTATTGTCCCCTGCACAATAGTGCGCCTATGTAATTATGCTGTTCAATCAGCTTCTTAATATGCCACAACTGTCAGATGGATAGATTATTTTGGCAAAGGAGAAATGCTCACTAACAGGGATGTAAACAAATGTATGCACAACATTTGATCGAAATAAGCTTTTTGTGAGTGACACATTTCTGGGATCTTTTATTTCAGCTCACGATACCAACACTTTTACATGTTGTGTTTATATTTTTGTTCAGTGCAGTTAATGTGAGCTAACCAAAATGCATTGCTTCTGACCTGCCATGATCCTGCTTTACATCTGACAAATCTTTTTGCTACCTAGATAATGGTTTAGTTCATTATCTAGCTAGCTAGCTTTAAGTGGAAAAACTGAGTCTTGCTGTAAAATTTTAGCCAAGCTAACTAGCTTGATACTCAGTAACGTTAGCTTACCATACTTTCTGGACAACTTGACATTCCTCTCGCCCCTCTCGTTCGACTCCTTGCCTACTCTCATCTCTTGGTATTCTAGGTTCAAAACTATGGCTGTAGTCTGGTGCCTTATTGCCAAAGCAACTGACTCATAACACAGCCACCTGGTGCAGTCAACGGCTCAGTGTTCCATAACTATTCACCGGTTTCTACGTCAAGCAAGGAACATTTTATGTGTGTGTGTTATTATGGTGCATGTGCGGCATATAATATATTTTATTTCCAATTTCCCCCAAAAAGTGGCTGTTTTACGGACGAAAATGTGAAACATGGCCTTTAAACTTCTGGTCTTAATGCAGACCAGACAAATACAATCGATCATCGCGCCGTGGCATTGATCAACCAATGGTGAGTTAGATACCACCCACATAAGATTGTTTGACACCCCTTCATTATCATATTGGAGGAAGAAATACAGAAATAAAATGAAAAGGTGGGATTCATTATTTATGTGTGCAATAATTCATCCATGTATTTATCTATTTGTTTGCATTCACATAATTCTAATTCTGGCAGCTTTGATTCTCCATACATGTTGACTCCAATGCTTCCTTCCCACAAATTGGATGTTCTTTGGGTGGTGGACCATTCTTGATAAACACAGGAAACTTTTGAGCATGAAAAACCCAGCAGTGTTACAGTTCTTGATACACTCAAACCAGTGTGCCTGTCACCTACTATCATACCCCTTCAAAGGCACTTCAATCTTTTGTCTTGCCCATTCACCCTCCGAATGGTACACATACACAATCCATGTCTCAAGGCTTACAAATCATTCTTTAACCTGTCTCCTCCCCTAAATCTACACTGATTTAAGTGGATTTAACAGGTGGCATCAATAAGGGATCATACTGTAGCTCTCACCTGGATAGTCTATGTCACGGAAAGAGTAGGTGTTCCTAATGTTTTGTACACTCAGTGTATATATGTGTCTTTCTATAAACTAGGGTACCAGTGAGGATTTCCTATGCTGGACAACTTGTCACAGCTGTTGATAAATCATTGATACTAATCTGCATAAAATGTTTATGGCATTACATTAAGATATAAGGGGGGAACACACAGTTGAGGTTGGAAGTTTACGTACACCTTAACCAACTACATTTAAACTCAGTTTTCCACAATTCCTGACATTTAATCCTAGTAAAAATTCCCTGTCTTAGGTCAGTTAGGATCACTACTTTATTTTAAGAATGTGAAATGTCAGAATAATAGTAGAGAATGATTTATTTCAGCTTTTCTTTCTTTCATCCCGTTCCAGGTGGTCAGAAGTTTACATAAACTCAATTAGTATTTGGTAGCATTGCCTTTAAAATTGTTTAACTTGGGTCAAATGTTTGGTGTAGCCTTCCACAAGCTTCCCACAATAAGTTGGGTGAATTTTGGCCCATTCCTCCTGACAGAGCTGGTGTAACTGAGTCAGGTTTGTAGGCCTCCTTGCTCGCACACGCTTGTTCAGTTCTGCACACAAATCTTCTATGAGATTGAGGTCAGGGCTTTGTGATGGCCACTCCAATACCTTGACTTTGTTGTCCTTAAGCCATTTTGCCACAACTTTGGAAGTATGCTTGGGGTCATTGTCCATTTGCAAGACCCATTTGCGACCAAGCTTTAACTTCCTGACTGATGTCTTGAGATGTTGCTTCAATATATCCACATCATTTTCCAGCCTCATGATGCCATCTATTTTGTGTAGTGCACCTCATGATGCCATCTATTTTGTGTAGTGCACCAGTCCCTCCCACAGCAAAGCACCCCCACAACATGATGCTGCCACCCCCATGCTTCACGTTTGGGATGTGTTCTTCGGCTTGCAAGCTTCCCCCCTTTTTCCTCCAAACATAATGATGGTCATTATGGCCAAACAGTTCTATTTTTATTTAATCAGACCAGAGGACATTTCTCCAAAAATTACGAACGTTGTCCGCATGTGCAGTTGCAAACCGTAGTTCAGCTTTTTTTATGGCGGTTTTGGAGCAGTGGCTTCTTCCTTGCTGAGCATCCCTTCAGGTTATGTCGATATAGGTCTGGTTTTACTGTGGATATAGACACTTTTGTATCCGTTTTCTCCAGCATCTTCACAAGGTCCTTTGCTGTTGTTCTGGGATTGATATGCACTTTTCGCATCAAAGTACGTAGCAGTATGACGGCTTTGTGGTCCCATGGTGTTTATATTTGCGTACTATTGTTTGTACAGATGAACGTGGTACCTTCAGGCATTTCGAAATTGCTCCCAAGGATGAACCAGAGTTGTGGAGGTCTACAAAACTAGTTTTAATGACTCCGACCTAAGTGTATGTAAACTTCCGACTCCAATTGTACCCTAATGGTTAGAGTGTTGGACCAGTAACTGAAAGGTTGCCAGATCGAATCCCTGAGCTGACCAG
The DNA here is from genome assembly GCF_036934945.1 of Oncorhynchus masou masou. Classification (NCBI taxonomy): domain Eukaryota; kingdom Metazoa; phylum Chordata; class Actinopteri; order Salmoniformes; family Salmonidae; genus Oncorhynchus; species Oncorhynchus masou. The sequence continues at coordinate 21,662,468 of NC_088221.1, read as the reverse complement.
CAAAATATCTGTCATTCTGCCACCGAACAAAGCAGTTAACCCACTGTTTCTAGGCTGTCATTGTAAATAAGAATTTGTTCTTAACTGACTTGCTTGGTTAAATAAAAAAAAAGAAAATCAGCAGTTGAAGCAATAAAGCTGCTCCTTTCACTTAAAAGCTGAGGGAAATGTAACCACTCAAATTCATAGACAGGGCTATGGATGCAAGGACCGGCTGTCCATGATATCAAAATCATAGTTGGTGCGGCTGGCTTCCGGGTTGGTTGCGCACTGTGTTAAGAAGCAGTGCGGCTTGGTTGGGTTGTGTTTCGGAGGACACATAACTTTGGACCTTCGTCTCTCCCGAGCCCGTACAGGAGTTGTAGCGATGAGACAAAATAGAAACTACTAACAATTGGATACTATGAAATTAGGGAGTAAAATGTAAAATATATATATATATTATTTAAACTGACTATCCTACCGATCCTCGACTTCGGCGATGTCATTTACAAAATAGCCTCCAACACTCTACTCAACAAATTGGATGCAGTCTATCACAGTGCCATCCGTTTTGTTACCAAAGCCCCATATACTACCCACCACTGCAACCTATATTCTCTCGTTGGCTGGCCCTTGCTTCATACTCGTCGCCAAATCCACTGGCTCCAGGTCATCTACAAGTCTATGCTAGGTAAAGCCACATCTTCTCAGCACCCATCCGTAGCACGTGCTCCAGCAGGTGTATCTCACTGGTCACCCCGAAAGCCAATTCTTCCTTTGGCCACCTCTTCTTCCAGTTCTCTGGAACGAACTGCAAAAATCTCTGAAGCTGGAGACTCTTACCTCCCTCACTAGCTTTAAGCACCAGCTCTCAGAGCAGCTCACAGATCACTGCACCTGTACATAGCCCACCTATAATTTAGCCCAAACAACTACCTCTTTCCCTACTGTATTTATTTTATTTATTTATTTATTTTGCTCCTTTGCAACTGTTACGGATATCAGTATCCTGTGTGTGTATCCTGTGTGTGTGTATCCTGTGTTCTTTTCTCTCCTTCTCCCCCCACAGGTGAAAATCATCACTCCCCAATCAGTCACCAATCCAATCATCAATCAGAAGACACATCTCCTGTTTCCTACCCTATCACAGTTCCTTTCCCTTGGTTTAAAAACCCTGTCAGTTGTTTGCTCTAAAGCTCAATCTCTCTGTAAATGCCATGTCTGTAGATCTCTCTGTTTCACTCTCTTTATGTATTGAGCTATCTTTTGTTTGAGCACCTCCATAGCACTTTGTCCTCACCTGTGAGTATTGTTTTTGGTTATGGTGTTTGTGTTTGTTTGCTGGTGGGAAAAGGGGAAAGACAAGTCGCCCATGGGCATACAATACCCGTAGGTAGACTTTGTTAAATACACTAGTTAGAACTGGGCGGACCACCCACTGTATTTTTGGTTAGTTAGTTAGCTGTTGTTAAAGTAGGCTAGTCTAGCTTAGGGGTGTTTTTGAATACTTATTGTTTCTTTCCTTGGGTCCAGCTCAGCCCCTTTTCCTGCCCCCCCATTACCATGTGTTTTCAAATAAATCTTGAGTTTGACGGTAGATTTCAGTTGTCCTGGTTATTTCGTTCACACTTTTACTTTGTCACTATTATAATTTGCCTGAGTTATGTTACGGGTCTCATTACCATCCCCCCTAGACTGTCGGGCCAAAAGGGATTTGTAACAGCACCCCATTATTTTTATTTCTACTTTGCACATTCTTCCACTGCAAATCCACCATTCCAGTGTTTTACTTGCTATATTGTATTTACTGTACATAGCTCATCTGTAAATAGCCCATCCAATCTACCTCATCTCCATACTGTATTTATTGATTTATTTATCTTGCTCCTTTGCACCCCAGTATCGCAACTTGCACATTCAAACATTCCAGTGTTTAATTGCTATATTGTAAATAATTTCCACCATAGCCTATTTATTGCCTTACCTCTCTTATCCTACCTCATTTGCACATGCTGTATCCTACCTCATTTGCACATGCTGTATATAGATTTTGCTACGAACTGCTTTGCTTTATCGTGGCCAGGTGGTAGTTGCAAATGAGAACTTGTTCTCAACTAGCTTACCTGGTTAAATAAAGGTGAAATGAGGCATTTATACTTTATATTCTTTAAGAATGAAATATCATTCATTTAGAAGTCAAAAAATATATGTGCAATTGCAGATTTCCCCTTTAAGCTAACGGCCTGTCCGATCCTGTAGTGCAGCTGTCAGAAAGTGTAAGATCTGCTGGCTACTAGTGTTGGAGAATTTCCAGATTTCCCAGTACCTAGACTGTTCTCCCAGAAGTAGTGAGCATAATCAACATAGGGTTAATTAGCAGACATGTGTAAGCAGAATAAGGGCTGAGCCCAGGTGAATGTACAGGGCTGGATCAACAGAAATCAGTATAGGCACCACAAGCCATGTATCTGCAATAAGAATAGGTTTGTACTAATCAAATAATATTTGACATATACATGTTCCCAACATAACTGTATGTAATACATGTATTATTTTTTTGCATTAGTACCATGGTGACGCCACCAATATAATCTAAGATGAGCATAAATAAGTCAGAAGTGAGTGAACAAGCCAGAAGCGGGACAGGAAGATAATAGTGGTGAAATGCCAAGGGGTGTTAATCATTTACAAAGAGAGGAGTGTCCATATATGTTATGTAAGGGCAAAACTGTATAAAAGCAGAGTGCTGAGACTGGAGAGGTCAGTTGTTCCATTGAATTGCTCGGCTTCTGTTACTTTTGTAATAAAGTCTATTTGAATTCACGAGTTCCGGTATCTGAGAAATATTTGGACCAATATTTCCACGACACTAGCTAACTTGAGTTGGCTAACTAGCGGCTAACATTAATAGAAGCTAGCTAGTAGCGTCACGTATCTTCAGAAACCCAGAGGAAACTCTAGAATTGCCGGTATCTAGAGTTACTATCTGGTCTCTTCACTGTTCGCCATTAACCAGGGATCAAAATCACCTTAGAATCACAGTTACCTACTTTAACTTCAAAACTAGCCCGGTCTTCTCCCCCTCACGCTTGCTATTGGTGGAAACATACTGAACTCTTGCTGTGCCCAATCGAACTGGCAAACTAGGACTGATGATTTGGTTAGCTAGATAGGATGTATGTTTGCTTGGTTACCATGGTAACTACTATAGCTATGTAGTGTAAACTTTCTAGCTACTTCAGTGGATGTTGAACAAATTTCTACCAGCAAATGAACACATTTATAACCATGGTATAAAAGAGATAATCAACTTGGAGCTCTATGCCTTCTCTGGAACACACCTTCCACGTCGTTCATTATTTTCCATAGAACGCATAGCCCCTCGTTGATTATCCTTTACATAATGTACGCTCTAGAATGCTCTTCAAGCCAATCAGAAACGAGTATTCCACTGTAGCCATTGGTCGGCCATATTGACATACCCCAGTAGAAGCAGTCCTCCATAGCAATGACTGGAATTCTACAGTATTTCAATGAAATATTTCAAGGACAAAATTACATGTATTTATGTATTTTTTGTTGTAGTGTGGACAGTAACATTAGAACTTTAAAAAAATTATACTTTAAGGATTTAAAAAAATAGTTATGTTTAGCTCACATAATATAATTTAAAAGTATTTATTAAGGTGTCTGTTACAGAATAAACGTGGCAAAAACAAATGTACAGTTAATAAAAATATATATTTTTTTACAATGGTGGTGGAGTGCCAAGCCAAGATGGAGGAGCTGTGGCTTCAAAACAGAGCCCCCTGTCAGTCAACTGGTGTGTGTGTGTGTGTATATATATATATATATATATATATATATATCTCAATGGTTGCGACCCCATGTGGTCATTAACTGTTAGAAGTATGTGTGTAATTATGGAATGGTTTTGACTCTGTGCTATCTTTTAATTATTTGTTTGTGATGAAAGTAGGCCTACATCCTTTTTATTTGATAAAGCACTGATTTATTAATGAATTTGTATTAATATTTGCTAGTAATTATGCCAATCAATAAATTAAGTCTTGTTATGAATGATTAATGGAAATGTAATGAAAATATTTATGTAATTTAATAACTAATTTTGTTTTTATTATAGAGCATTTACTGATAATAAAGTGAAGGAAAAACTGAACTAAAGGATTATTTTTGTTTATTTTTTTTACATTTTAAAGGATCACACCGGAGTTAGTATAACCTGATTTTATATGAAAAATACAATATTTTCAATTATCGTTTTTGGAGACCAGTTTAGACGTAATATTTTTAATCACAAATCTATTTAAACACGTGCTTGTACGATTATTCTAGGTAAAAGGGTGGTAAAACATTTAAAAACATTTATTTTTTGGAGTGCAGTTGGAACTCACCCGCTGGTGAAGTGGTACACTCCCCCTGGTCTCGGATTGACACTTCGGCTCTCCCGGTTTATTCTTGTGCGCACTCAACGGACCAAAGAATGCGGCGAACAATGGGCAGGACGAACATTTGGATTAATTATATCTGAATGCGAAACTTTTTTTTCGAAAAATGAGCTGGCTGTTAGGTCGATGGATTATTTTTTGCATAACAGGTAAATGTTTTTTTCTTTACTCACTCAGCATGTTGTTTTGTCATCTGTCTGCGAAAGCCGTGGATGCAGCCAGCAACAGTTTGACCCCTTCACTTTATTCCAGCAGCTAACGGGTCTACCTTTACAGTAGGCTACGACCTCAAAAGTCAACATGACTTTTGGATTCCCTTCATTTTGATAAACATACTTTTGTTTGCCCACTTGTTGTGTTGGGGGATTAGTCTGATTTGCTTTATTTTTTGAACCTGTGCAGTGATAGGCTTTAGGTAGTCTACTCTTGTTTTTCCTCTATTGTTTTTTGTCCTAAATTACAGGAGGAATGTGTGGAATGAGGACGCTAGTGAAAACACGTTTATTCTTAATATATTTTGTAATTGTGGGTTGGTTTGTATGCAGGGCTTATCTGTAAACAATACTCTAGTCTCAGTATGAGTTCCCTTCAAAATAAAGATGAAATAGAAAATAGAAGGTCCCGTTATGCCTGCACCCCAATGACTCACATACACATTTAATAGGCCGAGATATGCTGGTCCTCTATTATAACACACATATAACTCTCATTCTGAGAGCCCAATTTCCCACCTTTGATTTTGTAATTTAATATAAATGTAACCATTATTTAATTCTGTATTTTGAAGAGGTTTTTCTGTAGACCTATACAAGAACAAAAAAAGTCCTCTAGGGAGTCAAATCTGTGTGTTGGAATGCCTGGCAAGAAAACGTGTCAGTTGTTTGCAAGGAAAGGACCTGCTGTGGTCAGGAAGCATGCTGTGACTCAGAACTTTGACCAAGAAGAGCCTAGTAGACTGGTTAAACTATAACCAGTTTGTGTTGTCTACTCTTCTATAAAAGAGAACATTATTTGATTGTGTAAAAAAAGAACACTATTTGATGGTGTATGGTACAGTGGCTTACGAAAGTATTCACCCCCTTGGCATTTTTCCTATTTTTTTGCCTTTCAACCTGGAATAAAACTTTATTTTTTGGGGGGGGGTTGTATCATTTGATTTACACAACATGCCTACCACTGAAGATACAAAATATTTTTTGGGTGAAACAAACAAGAAATAAGACCAAAAAACAGAACTTGAGTGTGCATAACTATTCACCCTCCTCAAATTCAATACATTGTAGAGCCACCTTTTGCAGCAATTACAGCTTGTACAGCTTAAACTGGTCCTATGAACATATACTCCAATCTCCACTGTGGAGCTTTGCAGCTCCTTCAGGGTTATCTTTGGTCTCTTTGTTGCCTCGGATTAATTTCCTCCTTGGTGGGCAGCCCTCTCTTGGCGGGTTTGTTGTGGTGCCATATTATTAAAATATTTTAATAATGGATTTAATGGTGCTCCATGGGATGTTCAAAGTTGCAGATATTTTTTTATAACCCAACCCTGATCTGTACTTCTCCACAACTTTGTCCGTGACCTGTTTGGATAGCTCCTTGGTCTTCATGGTGCCGCTTGCTTGTTAGTGCCCCTTGCTTAGTGGTGTTGCATACTCTGGGGACTTTCAGAACAGGTGTATAAATACACTGAGATCATGTGACACTTAAATAAAGTCCACCTGTGTGCAATCTAACTAATTATGTGACTTCTGAAGGTAATTGGTTGCACCAGATCTTATTTAGGGACTTCATAGCAAAGGGAGTGAATACACCACTTTTCACCACATGCACCATTCAGTTAATTTTTTTGAATTAGTCCAAAATATTCAAGTGAAAAGAAAAAATACGTTATTTTTTTAATTTCACTTCACCAATTTGGACTATTTTGTGTATGTCCATTACATGAAATCCAAATAAAAATCAATTAAAAATTACAGGTTATAATGCAAAAAAATAGGAAAAACACCAAGGGGGATGAATACCTTTGCAAGGCACTAAATACACTGAACAAAAATGCAACATGAAACAAATTCAAAGATTTATTAAATTACCGTTCATAAGGAAATTAGTTCATTTAAATACATTCACTAGGCCCTAATCTATGGATAACAGATATGCTTCTGTTGGTCACAGATACCTTCCAAAAAAAAGTAGGGGTGTGGAGCCGAAAACCAGTCAGTATCTGGTGTGACCACCATTTGCCTCATGCATCGTGACACATCTCCTTCATATATAGTTGATCAGGCTGTTGATTGTGGCCTGTGGAATGTTGTCCCATCCCTCTTCAATGACTGTGTGAAGTTGCTGGATATTGGCGGGAACTGAAACACGCTGTCGTACACGTCGATCCAGAGCATCCTAAACATGTTCAATGGGTGACATGTCTGATGAGTATGCAGGTTATGGATGAACTGGGATGGTTTCAGCTTCCAGGAAATGTGAACAGATCTTTGCAAAATGGAGCTGTGCATTATCATGCTGAAACATGACGTGATGGCGGCGGATGAATGGCACAACAATGGGCCTCACTATCTTGTCAAGGTATTGCTGCATTCAAAATGCCATTGATAAAATGCAATTGTGTTTGTTGTCCGTAACTTATGTCTGCCCAAACCATAACCCCACCGTCACCATGGGTCACTCTGTTCACAACATTGACATCAGCAAAGCGTTTGCCCACGTGATGCCATACACACTGTCTGCCATCTGCCCGGTACAGTTGAAACCGGGATTCATCCGTTTAGATCACACTTCTCCAGCGTACCAGTGGCCATCGAAGGTGAGAATTTGCCCACTGAAGTTGGTTACGACGGTGAACTGCAGTTAGGTCAAGACCCTGGTGAGGATGACGAGAACGCAGATGAGCTTCCATGAGACAATTTATGCATAGACTGTCAGAAACAATCTGGTTGTGCAAACCCACAGTTTCAACAGCTGTCCGGGTGGCTGGTCACAGACAGTCACACAGGTGAAGAAGCCAGATGTGGAGGTCCTGGACTGGTGTGGTCTGCGTATTGTGAAGCCGGTTGGACAAACTGGCCAAGTTGTCGAAAACAACATTGGAGGTAGCTTATGGTAGGGAAATTAACATAAAATTCTCTGGCAATAGCTCTGGTGGACAATCCCTCAAGTCAGCATGGCAAATGCACAAGCTCTCAACTTGAGACATCTGTGTCATTGTGTTGTGTGACAAAACTGCACATTTTAGAGTTGACTTTTATTGTCCCAAGCACAAGGTCCACCTGTGTTATGATCATGCTGTTTAATCAGCTCACTGATATGCCACACCTGTCAGGTGGATGGATTATCTTGGCAAAGGAGAAAAGATCACTAACGGGGATATAAACAAATTTGTGCACAACAGTTTAGAAAAATATGTTTTTTGTGCTTTTTTTAACATTTTATTTCTGCTCATGAAACATGGAACCAACACTTGCATAAATGCATATTGCATTTATATTTTTGTTCAGTATAGTTAAGTGTTTCTGGTAATTTGTTGTGAATATGGATTAGGAAATGTATGTTTTGAGTTGAATCAGGATCATACAGTACATTCAGTAAGTATTCAGACCCTTGACCTTCTCCACATTGTTAAGTTACAGCCTTGTTCTAAAATTGATTCAAATGTTGTTTTTTTCGGTAATCAATCTACACACAATACCTCATAATGAAAAAGCAAAAACAGGTTGGTATTTTTTTGCTAAAAAAATATATATAAAAAATATCACAAGTATTCAGTACCTTTATTCACATACTTTGTTGCGTAAAGGGTAAAGTGGTTAGAGCGTTGAGCCAGTAACTGAAAGGTTGCTAGATCGAATCCCCGAGCTGACAAGGTAAATATCTGTCGTTTTGCCCCTGAACAAGGAAGTTAACCGACTGTTCCTAGGCCATCATTGTAAATAGAAGTTAACTTACTTGCCTAGTTAAAAAAACTTATATATATATATATATATATATCTATATATACAGTGGGGAGAACAAGTATTTGATACGCTGCCTATTTTGCAGGTTTTCCCACTTACAAAGCATGTAGAGGTCTGTAATTCTTTTTCATAGGTACACTTCAACTGTGAGAGACAGTATCTAAAACAAAAATCCAGAAAATCACATTGTATGATTTTTAAGTAATAAATTAGCATTTTATTGCGTGACATAAGTATTTGATACATCAGAAGAGCAGAACTTAATATTTGGTACGGAAACCTTTGTTTGCAATTACAGAGATCATACGTTTCCTCTAGTTCTTGACCAGGTTTGCACACACTGCAACAGGGATTTTGGCCCACTCCTCCATACAGACCTTCTCCAGATCCTTCAGGTTTCGGGGCTGTCGCTGGGCAATACGGACTTTCAGCTCCTTCCAAAGATTTTCTATTAGGTTTAGGTCTGGAGACTGGCTAGGCCACTCCAGGACCTTGAGATGCTTCTGACGGAGCCACTCCTTAGTTTCCCTGGCTGTGTCTTTCGGGTCGTTTTCATGCTGGAAGACCCAGCCACGACCCATCTTCAATGCTCTTACCGAGGGAAGGAGGTTGTTGGCCAAGATCTCGCAATACATGGCCCCATCCATCCTCCCCTCAATACGGTGCAGTTGTCCTGTCCCCTTTGCAGAAAAGCTTCCCCAAAGAATGATGTTTCCACCTCCATGCTTCACGGTTGGGATGGTGTTTTGGGGGTTGTACTCATCCTTCTTCTTCCTCTAAACACGGCAAGTGGAGTTTAGACCAAAAAGCTCTATTTTTGTCTCATCAGACCACATGACCTTCTCCCATTAATTCCTCTGGATCATCCAGATGGTCATTGCCAAACTTCAGACGGGCCTGGACATGCGCTGGCTTGAGCAGAGGGACCTTGCGTGCGCTGCAGGATTTTAATCCATGACGGCGTAGTGTGTTACTAATGGTTTTCTTTGAGACTGTGGTCCCAGCTCTCTTCAGGTCATTGACCAGGTCCTGCCGTGTAGTTCTGGGCTGATCCCTCACCTTCCTCATGATCATTGATGCCCCACGAGATGAGATCTTGCATGGAGCCCCAGACCGAGGGTGATTGACCGTCATCTTGAACTTCTTCCATTTTCTAATAATTGCTCCAACAGTTGTTGCCTTCTCACCAAGCTGCTTGCCTATTGTCCTGTAGCCCATCCCAGCCTTGTGCAGGTCTACAATTGTATCCCTGATGTCCTTACACAGCTCTCTGGTCTTGGCCATTGTGGAGAGGTTGGAGTCTGTTTGATTGAGTGTGTGGACAGGTGTTTTTTATACAGGTAACGAGTTCAAACAGGTGCAGTTAATACAGGTAATGAGTGGAGAACAGGAGGGCTTCTTAAAGAAAAACTAACAGGTCTGTGAGTGCCGGAATTCTTACTGGTTGGTAGGTGATCAAATACTTATGTCATGCAATAAAATGCAAATTAATTACTTAAAAATCATACAATGTGATTTCCTCTCACAGTTGAAGTGTACCTATGATAAAAAAAAATACAGACCTCTACATGCTTTGTAAGTAGGAAAACCTGCAAAATCGGCAGTGTATCAAATACTTGTTCTCCCCACTGTATATATAAAAAAATACCTTTGGCAGCGATTACAGCCTCGAGATTCTTCACCGTAGGGATGGTTCCAGGTTTTCTCCAGACGTGACGCTTGGCATTCAGGCCAAAGAGCTCAAACTTGGTTTCATCAGTCAGATCATCTTGTTTCTCATGGTCTGAGAGTCCTTTAGGTGCCTTTTGTCAGACTCAAAGTAGGCTGTCATGTGCCTTTTACTGAAGAGAGGCTTCTGTCTGGCCACTCTACCATAAAGGCCTGATTGGTGGAGTGCTGTAGGGATGGTTGTCCTTCTGGAAGGTTCTCCCATCTCCACAGAGGTACTCTGAAGCTCTTTCAGAGTGACCATTGTGTTCTCGGTCATCTCCCTGACCAAGGTCCTTCTCCCCCAATTGCTCAGTTTGGCCGGGCGGCCAGCACTAGGAAGAGACTTGGTGGTTCCAAACTTCTAACATTTTAAGAGTGATGGAGTCACTTCAAAGCTGCAGAAATTTGTTGGTACCCTTCACCAGATCTATGCCTTGACACAATCCTGTCTCAGAGCTCTACAGACAATTCCTTCTACCTCATGGCTTAGTTTTTGCTCTGACATGCACTGTCAAATGTGGGACCTTATATAGACAGGTGTGTGCCCTTCAAAATCATATCCAATAAAATGAATTTACCACAGGTGGACTCCAATCAAGTTGTAGGAACATCAAGGGTGATCAATGGAAACCAGATGCACCTGAGCTCAATTTCAAATCTCATAGCAAAGGGTCTGATTACTTATGTAAACAAGGTGTTTCTGTTTTTAATCTTTAATACATTTGCACACATTTCTGTAAACCTGTTTTAGCGTTTGTCATTATGGGGTATTGTGTGTAGATTGATGAGGGACACTTTTTATTAAATCCATCTTTGAATAAGGCTGTAAGGTCACAAAATGTGGGGCCTGAATACTTTCTGAATGCACTGTAGGTATAAATGTATTTTTGTTATGTCACACTTGTGGGTATTTTTAGAGGTTTATAAATATGTGTTTTGGAGTGCCTAGTTACATGCACGGACAGTTTTGTGTTGTTCTCTGTTAGAGAGATGCTGAGACAGGCTGACACCTTGGATCAAAGGTCCCAGAATATTTTTTGATGTGTGAATTATGAGGTTACCAAGGTGTCCCACCCTGTCTGTTCTTTCTGTCCCTCTTTCTTTCTCCTCCTCGCTAGAATATAATAAATTCTTCTTCAAATCTCTAACCGCTAATTGGCTGTTCACTGGACCTAATGAGATAATCTCATTGGTTGGAGTCCTCACATCCCCCTCCTCCATTCTGTTGTCCACATACAGGGCCTTCATAAATTAATAATACCCCTTGACTTATTCCACATTATGTTGTATTACAGCCTGAATTTTTAAAAACTATTTTCTACATTGTAGAATAATAGTGAAAACATCACAACTATGAACTAACACATATGGAATCATGTAGTAAAGTGTTAAACAAAAAAATATTTTAGATTTTATATTCTTCACCCTTTGCCGTGATAATAGCTTTGCACACTCTTGTTATTCTCTCAACCAGCTTCATGGGGTAGTCACTTGGAATGCTTTTCCAACAGTCTTGGAGTTCCCACATATGCTGAGCACTTGTTGGCTGCTTTTTCTTCACTCTGCGGTCCAACTCACCCTAAACCATCTCAATTGGGTTGAGGTCAGGTGATTGTAGAGGCCAGGTCATTTGATGCAGCACTCCATCACTCTCCTTCTTGGTCAAATAGTCCTTACACAGCCTGGAGGTGTGTTGGGTCATTGTGCTGTTGCAAAACAAATGATAATCCCAATAAGCGTAAACCAGATGGGTTGGCGTATCACTGCAGAATGCTGTGGTAGACATTCTTACGTTCCCCAGTTTCTGTGTTGTAGTTTGTGTGATTGAGTGTGTTTCAGGAGATGGCTTCCTGAAATCCCCCAGCAGCTGATTGGTCGACTCCACGATTAATTGGAGAGCTGACCCCGCCCCCTCATCAAGAGAGCTATTGGCTATTGGCCGTTCTTTTGCACCAGGCGTGTGTAACAACATGCAGACACGGCGATTGGAACCAAAAATCTCAAATTTGGTCTCATCAGACCAAAGGACAGATTTCCACCAGTCTAATGTCCATGGCTCGTGTTTCTTGGCCCAAGCAAGTCTCTTCTTCTTATTAGTGTCCTTTAGTAGTGGTTTCTTTGCAGCAATTCGACCATGAAGGCCTGATTCACACAGTCTCCTCTGAACAGTTGATGTTGAGATGTGTCTGTTACTTGAACTCTGTGAAGCATGTATTTGGGCTGTAATTTCTAAGGCTGGTAACTCTAATGAACTTATCCTCTGCAGCAGAGGTAACTCTGGGTCTTCCATTCATATGGCGGTCCTCATGAGAGCCAGTTTCATCATAGCGCTTGAGGGTTTTTGCGACTGCACTTGAAGAAACTTTCAAAGTTCTTGAAATGTTCCACATTGACTGACCTTCATGTCTTAAAGTAATGATGGACTGTCATTTCCCTTTGCTTATTTTAGCTGTTCTTGCCATAATATAGACTTGGTCTTTTATCAAATAGTGCTATCTTCTGTATACCACCCCTACCTTGACACAACGCAACTTATTGGCTCAAATGCATTAAGAAGGAAAGAAATTCCACAAATTAAGTTTTAACAAGGCCCACCTGTTAATTGAAATGCTTTCTACATTATTCCATATGTGTTATTTCATAGTTTTGATAGTTATTGTACAATGTAGAAAATAGTAAAAAAATTAAGAAAAAGCCTTGAATGAGTAGGTTTGTCCAATCTTTTGACTGGTACTGAAGGATTCACACCTCTTTGCTTTGACACTCCAAATTGAGCTCAGGTGCATCCAATTTCTACAACTTGATTGGAGTCCTGTTGCCAATTAAAACATTTTGGGACATGATTTAGAAAGAAACACCTGTCTATACACTATAAGATCCCACAGTTGACAATTCAGAATGTCAGAGCAGAAACTATACCATAAAGTCCAAGTCCGTAGATCTCCAAGATAGAATTGTGATGAGGCATATATCTGTGGAAGGGTATAAAACTACTTCTAGTGTGTTGAAAGTTTCCAAGAGCACAGTTTCTATCATTGGGAAATGGAAAAAATATGGAACTACCCAGACTCTGCTTAGAGCTGAATGTTCGACCAAACTGAGCAACCGGGCAAGAGGAACCTTGGTCAGGTCGGTGACCAGAACCCAAAGAACCCACTCCTGGAGTTTGCAACAAGGCACATGAAAGACAGATTATTAGGCAAAAGAATCTGTGGTCTGATGAGACAAAAATGTAACTATTTGGCCTGAATGCAAAGCTCTATGTCTGGAGAAACCAGACACAGCTCCTCATCCGTCTAACAACATCCCTACTGTGAAGCATGGTGATGTCAGCTTCATGCTATGGGGTGCTTTTCAGCAGCAGGGACGGGGAAACTGGTAAGGATAGAAGGAAACAATAAATGGAGCCAAATACAGGCAAATCCTTGATGAGAACCTGTTCAGAGTACAAATGAGCTTTGAGGGGGGCGAAGATGTACATTCCAACAGGACAATGACCCCAAGCATACAGCAAAAACTGTATGGCTTCAGAAAAAGAATGTGAAAGTCCTTGAGTGGCACAGCCAAAGCCTAGACTTGAATCCCATTGAAAATCTGTGGAAAGACTTGAAGATTGCTGTTCACCGTCGCTCCCAATCTAACTTAACAAGGAAGAATGGGAGAGAATCCCCAAATCCAGATGTGCAAAGCTGATACAGTAATACCCCAGATGACTCAAAGCTGTAATCACAGCCAAAGGTGCTTCTACAATGTATTGACTCATTTGTGAATACTTATGTAAATGCAATATTTCTGTCTTTCATTTTCAATACATTTGCAAAACATTCTAGTAACATCCTTTCACTTTGTTATTATAGGGTATTGTGTGTAGATTAGACAGGTGAGAAAAAAATATTGAATTCAGTTTGAATTCCGGCTGTAACACAACAACATTTGGAATAAGTCAAGGGGTATGAATACTCTCTGAAGGCACTGTAGGATTATACTAATTCCAAACAATGCGCTGGACCATGAACAAAAAGACTAAGGGAGGGACACATTTACCCCACGGGAGGAATTTAGAAGCATGGCCCCTCTCTCCTCCATCTTTCTTTTTCTCCAACCCTCTCATATTTAAAATTAAAAAAATATATATATATAAAGAACAGAACTGCCACTTTTCTCTCTCTCTCATTTGTTTTGCACTGACCAGAGGTAACTGACATCTACCTCTGACTCTGTAGGAGGAGTTGGTGAACCGTTGGTGCAGGGTCAGATATTTATTTAGTTTGAGCCTATATCTGTTGTTAGCCGCAACTTCTAATTGGAGCTCTGTAGGAAATTTGAATGCCATAATTATGAATCGCCATGGCTCCTCTTTAGTACAAAGTGTGAATCTCAATCTGTGTAAAACTGCCTCCCCTCCTTGTCTCATTCCCTTCATCTGCACTAAACTGAAAACTGCTGCTAAGGAGAGGGCCACTGTGTAGAACCGTTTGCTGTGATTTTCTCTTTTCTTGGAAATGTTTGGAGTGAGTTCCTGCTGCATGCCCCACCTAGACTGGCTGCAGAGTATACTGCTCTGGCTACAACCCCCTCACTGTTCCCATGTTTCATGACAACCCCCTACCTCCCTACTACAGTCCTGCCCCTGCCCCCCACACACAGTGGAATGTAACCTCTGTGACCTCCCGTGTACTGGAGAGAGAAGCCCCCCGCATCTAGATAATGTGCAAGTCACCACTTGGCAATCTCCCAGTTGGGGATTGAGTTTTTTATTTTTTTATTTAACTAGGGAAGTCAGGTAAGAACAAATTCTTATTTATAATGACGGCCTACCCCGGCAAACCCAGACGACGCTGGGCCAATTGTGCGCCGCCCTATGGGATTCCCAATCACAGCCAGATGTGATTCAACCTGGATTTGAACCAAGGACTGTGGTGTCACCCCTTGCATTGAGATGCAGTGCCTTAGACACCTGCGCCACTCAAGAGCCCAGCTGGAGTCATCATTACGCATACACACACACCCACAAACGGTTCTCAGTGGAGTCAGACCAGATGTTTTTAGGCGTTGGTGAAATCAGGTCATCACTTCCACAACAGATACAGACCCGCTCCTGAGTTTTGTGATTTAGTTAACTGAGAGGATCCTTCTGGAATCCCCCTTAACCTGTTGGATGTGCGGGGGGTATGAAAGGGAGAGTTGGACTGCTGTGGGCTCTACTCTGGGTAGAGGCTAAATGGTGTTGGACTGGGTGCTTCTCAAAGCTGGTGTTGGAGAGCGTTCAACTGTAAAGTCTAATCTCCTTACCATTTGCATGTTTCTCTGACTATTCAAAAGATACAATCCATGGCCAAAAGTATGTGGACACCTCTTCAAATGAGAGGATTTAGCAACTTCAGCCACACCCATAGCTGACAGGTGTATAAACTCGAGCACACAGCCATGCGATCTCCATAGACAAACATTGGCAGTAGAATGGCCTTACTGAAAAGCTCAGTGACATTCAGTGTGGCACCATCATAGGATGCCACCTTTCCAACAAGTCAGTTTGTCAAATTTCTGCCCTGCTAGAGCTGCCCCGGTCAACTGTAAGTACTGTTATTGTGAAGTTGAAACATCTCAGAGCAACAACGGCTCAGCCGCGAAGTGGTAGGCCACAGAAGCTCACAAAACTGTGCTGAAGCGTGTAAAAATTGTACTCGGTTGCAACACTCACTACTGAGTTCCAAACTGCCTCTGGAAGCAAAGTCAGCACGAGAACTGTTCGTCGGTAGCTCCATGAAATGGGTTTCCATGGTCGAGCAGCCGCATACAATAAAATCACCATGCGCAATGCCAAGCGTCGGCTGGAGTAGTGTAAAGCTCACCGCCATTGAACTCTGGAGCGGTGAAAACGTGTTCTCTGGAGTGATCATTCACGCTTCACCATCTAGCAGTCCGACAGGCGGATCTGGGTTTGGCGGATGGCAGGAGAACACTACCTGCACCAATGCATAGTGCCAACTGTAAAGTTTGGTGGAGGAACAATGGTCTGGGGTTGTTTGTCATGGTTCTTGCAAGGCCCCTTAGTTCCAGTGAAGAACTGGAACGCTACAGCATACAATGACATTCTAGACGATTCTGGGCTTCCAACTTTGTGGCAACCGTTTGGGGAAGGCCCTTTCCTGTTTCAGCATGACAATGTCCACAGGCACAAAGAGAGGTCAATACAGAAGAAATGGTTTGTCGGGATTGGTATGGAAGAACTTGACTGGCCTGCACAGAGCCCTGACCTCAACCCCATCGAACACCTTTGGGGTGAATTGGAATGCCGACTGCGAGCCAGGCCTAATCACCCAACATCAGTGCCCGACCTCACTAATGCTCCTGTGGCTGAATGGAAGCAAGCATCGAATAAATGTTCCAAAATCTAGTGGCAAGCCTTCCCAGAAGTGTGGAGGCTGCTACTGCAGCAAAGTGGGGACCAACTCCATATTAATGGCCATGATTTTGGAATAAGATGTTTGATGAGGTGTCCATATACTTCTGGTCATGTAGTGTATGTTAAAGGCCTTATGTGCAGACTTCCTTTAGATATTTAAAATGTGACACCTACTTCTCTATTCGTAGGACTGTGTTAACTTTATATTGTCATAATATAACATTAAATATTGTTTTGATTATTGTATTATTAAATAACCGCTTCCCGTCTATTTTCTCCCTCATTTTCTCACACCTTGTCTGTGTGTGTATCAGTCTGTGTGTGTGCGGGGGTGCAGGTGACGGTTCGGGAGAAGAGGCGTTTCGCCATGCTCTTCCAGTCGGTGGTGCTCGAGTGTCAGTACCACACGCCTTCCTCCCAGACCCCTGTGGTGCAATGGTGGTACAAATCCTACTGCCGCGACCGCACACGAGACTCCTTCACTTTTCCCGAAAGCTTTGGGGTCCAGGGGCCCGAGTTGGGTGCCGCAGCCCACCTGGAGTGCTCCGACAGCAGCCGCACCGTCCGCATCATAGCGTCCGGCCAGGGAACCTCCATGACTCTTGCTGAGCACTACAAGGGCCGAGACATCGCCATCATCAACAGTACTGTGGAGATTGGTTAATGAGTAGATTTGTGTTGTGATTGGAAGTGGTGTGTGGCGGTGTTTTGTAGTTTTATGAGTTTCAATGACTAGAAATGTTGTGCTTGTGGAAATGTTGTCAGGGAAGACATACGACATGTGCAGACACGTTATAATGCTGTTTACTGTATGTCAGTGCTTCAGTGTTATAGGCGGTGGTCTTGTCCATCATAGCCTGTCTATTATCCCAGTCTACTGTTTATGATCCATCTCCCAACAGGAAACATGGCTGCTTGTGCTCTGCTTTTCCTGCTCCTTAAATAGTTCTCTGTCTCTGCTTCACAATAGGCCAGGCTACACACACACACACACACACACACACACACACACACACACACACACACACACACACACACACACACACACACACACACACACACACACACACACACACACACACATTGTTAACGACACTGACCCCTGTTCACAATGGAGTGGTCTTCTTCACACACTGCCCTCTCTTATCCTAGTCACAATAAACCACCCCCATTGAGTTTCTTATCCAAATGAAATACCCACCTTTTTCTGCCTTTCAATAGAGAGCACCCACCTACTTTTGTGTCTCTTTTTTAACAAAACACCCTCCTGTTGTCATAATTCTTATATAGAAAGCTGTTGGATGTATGAATGAGTCCAATGTCAATGGAATGTATCTTTGAGGTTTGTTCAGTGTATTGTTTGACCAATGCCGGGTGTACACTACATGACTTTCAAAATCTTAACATCACTGAGCCTCTCACATTAAACAACCAACTTTCCTGTAGATTTGTAGGTTTGGCACAGACGGGGTGTCACACACAACAAGATTCTTCACTTGATCTTGAGGATTCTCAATACCACCAATTTGTCTCTCGAAAACAATGATGCAATGATGTGATTAGATTGTTAACGTAGCTACTGTAGAACGAGCTGTGGTTCAAAACAACCTCAAACGTTTTCAGTCAGACATTCACGCTTGCCATACAGAGTTGAAATATCTAGCCAACATTTTGAATTAAGTAACATTGCCTGTGAGCTTTAGAGGTGTAACGATTTGATACTTTGGCTGTGGTTAAAGGCAAGTACCAACACACATTCTGTGTGATGCGAAACAACGTCATCATTTCACTGGCTTCTTTTCTGCCAAGCTCTCATTGGCTATTGCTGATCACCTTCCTTAAAAGTTGTCGTTGCACATCTCACACTACAGAGCATTGCAGATTTTGTGCTGATGAAATCAAACATGTTTGAAAATATCGGGACGCCTGGGACTGCTCAAAGATGGGATCGGTAGCCCTGAGATTGCGTCTCTGACCCGCTCACATTAAACGAGTGCCAGTGACGGCCGCACGCCCTGAGTAGGCAACGATATGGGGATTTTGTCTCCGACTTCAAAAACTTGGGACAGCTAAATCGGTGCCAAAATCATGAAGTGTACATCTGGCTTAGCAGTATATCATTTTGTTACTGTATGCAGTTGTTGATTATTTGTTAAGTGTGTTTCATATGTATAATTTTTTAGAGTTTTTTTCATAGGATATACTGACCATGCTCTCATATCATTTGACCTCTCACCTATGACCCTTGTCCTGACTTCTGACCCTGTGTCCTGTCCCTGTCCAGAGGCGGACCTGCGGATCGGGAAGCTGCAGTGGGGCGACAGCGGAGTGTACTTCTGTAAGATCGTCATCGCCGACGACCTGGAGGGGAAGAACGAGGGCCAGGTGGAGGTACTGGTGCTGGGTGAGTGACCACAGGAAGGGAACCCTCCGCACACAGGAAGTAAACATTAAACACAGGATTTCAAAAACCTCAGCATCAAAGAGGAAGGGATAGAGCAGAAATTAACAGGAATCTGAACATTCTGTTGGGGCTTTCTTATTTCGAGGTCCTCTCTGGTTTAAAAGGATTTGGGAGTTAAGGAAGTAGGAAACAAGTATACTCTTATGTATTGTCTTGTGTCTCACCTTCTGAACCTTACCACAGCAGTAAAACCAATGCACACCCTAAAACAAACGGATTTGTGCCTTTGCACCAGTCTCATATGCTGACTGTGGTGTGTGCGTTCACTTTTGTGTGTGTGTCAGTGTGTAGGGTAAGTGTATTTGTTTGTTTGGTATGGTTCATAATGGAGTGCTTAATATAAACATCCTTGCTCTCGAGGGCGTCTACATTCCAAAGTGTACTTACAAGTGCTGCCATGACGACGGGCAGAATGGCGTGCGCTGCCCTACACACGGTTCTGATCCTCTCTGAGAGGACCCATTGTTTGGCTGAGCTTACCCTTGTAGACCAGCTGACATAACCTTGACATAGCCACACATAAACCCTTATAACCGCAGATATAGGCCAGGTAGACTTTTGTGCCACAGCATTGAACATAGACTACATAATAGGGAGTTTACAACATATATTACAGGGAGTAGTTCTAGGTTATTATTGTGAGCTATGTTATCAAATTCTTAGGCTGTTGCCATGGCAACATTCCTTTATTTGGGGAGGATGAGACTAAAGTGTGTTAAGGGTCAGTGATGTAGATGTAAAAGGAGAGAGAGAAAGAGAGCGTTATGTTGTGACACAGGAGAGGAGCTGACTTTGGTCTTGTAATTCCTTCAGAGTTAGTCGTCTCCCTCTGTTTTCATAATTTTCCATAGGTTCGCAAGTGGCTTAATCTCATCAAAAGGAAATGATGCCCATCCGTCTCAGTACACAGTTGAAGTTGGAAGTTTACATACACCTTAGCCAAATACATTTAAACTCAGTTTTTCACAATTCCTGACATTTAATCCAAGTAAAAATTCCCTGTTTGAGGTCAGTTAGGATCACTACTTTATTTTAAGAATGTGAAATGTCAGAATAATAGTAGAGAGAATGATTTATTTCAGCTTTTATTTCTTTAATCTCATTCCAAGTGGGTCAGAAGTTTACATACACTCAATTAGTATTTGGTAGCATTGCCTTTAAATTGTTTAACTTGGGTCGAACATTTGGTGTAGCCTTCCACAAGCTTCCCACAATAAATTGGGTGAATTTTGGCACATTCCTCCTGACAGAGCTGGTGTAACTTAGTCAGGTTTGTAGGCCTCCTTGCTCGCACATGCTTTTTCAGTTCTGCCCACAAATTTTCATTGAGGTCAGGGCTTTGTGATGGCCACTTCAATACCTTGACTTTGTTATCCTTGAGCCATTTTGCCACTACTTTGGAAGTATGCTTGGGGGTCGTTGTCCATTCAAATCAAATCAAATTTTATTTGTCACATACACATGGTTAGCAGATGTTAATGCGAGTGTAGCGAAATGCTTGTGCTTCTAGTTCCGACAATGCAGTAATAACCAACAAGTAATCTAACTAACAATTCCTAAACTACTGTCTTATACACAGTGTAAGGGGATAAAGAATATGTACATAAGGATATAAGAATGAGTGATGGTACAGAGCAGCATAGGCAAGATACAGTAGATGGTATCGAGTACAGTATATACATATGAGATGAGTATGTAAACAAAGTGGCATAGTTAAAGTGACTAGTGATACATGTATTACATAAGGATGCAGTCGATGATATAGAGTACAGTATATACGTATGCATATGAGATGAATAATGTAGGGTAAGTAACATTATATAAGGTAGCGTTGTTTAAAGTGGCTAGTGATATATTTACATCATTTCCCATCAATTCCCATTATTAAAGTGGCTGGAGTTGAGTCAGTGTCAGTGTGTTGGCAGCAGCCACTCAATGTTAGTGGTGGCTGTTTAACGTTTAGAAGACCCATTTGCGACCAAGCTTTAACTTTCTGACTGATATCTTAATATGTTGCTTCAATATATCCACATCATTTTCCAGCCTCATGATGCCATCTATTTTGTGAAGTGCACCAATCCCTCCTGCAGCAAAGCACTCCCACAACATGATGCTGCCACCCCCATGCTTCACGGTTGAGATGGTGTTCTTCGGCTTGCAAGCCTCCCCCTTTTTCCTCCAAACATAACGATGGTTATTAAGGCCATACAGTTCTATTTTTATTTCATCAGACCAGAGGACATTTCTCAAAAAAGTTCGATCTTTGTCTCCATGTGCAGTTAAAAAACGGAGTCTGGCATTTTTATGGTGGTTTTGGAGCAGTGGCTTCTTCCTTGCTGAGCGGCCTTTCAGATTATGTCGATATAGATACTTTTGTACCTGTTTTCATCTCTAGGAGATGAACGCCTCTCCGTCCTGAGCGGTATGACGGCTGCGTGGTCCCATGGTGTTTATACTTGCATACTATTGTTTGTACAGATGAACATGGTACCTTCAGGCATTTGGAAATTGCTCCCAAGGATGAACCAGACTTGTGGAGGTCTACAATTTTTTTTCTGATGTCTTGGCTGATTTCTTTTGATTTTCCCATGATGTCAAGCAAAGAGGCACAGAGTTTGAAGGTAGGCCTTCAAATACATCCACAGGTACACCTCCAATTGACTCAAATGATGTCAATTACCCTATTAGAAGCTTCTAAAGCCATGACAAAATTTTGTGGAATTTTCCAAGCTGTATAAAGGCACAGTCAACTTAATGTATGTAAACTTCTGACCCACTGGAATTGTGATACAGTGAATTATAAGTGAAATAATCTGTCTGTAAACAATAGTTGGAAAAATTACTTGTGTCATGCACAAAGTAGATGTCCTACTCAACTTGCCAAAACTATAGTTTGTCAACAAGAAATTTGTGGAGTGGTTGAAAAACTAGTTTTAATGACTCCAACCTAAGTGTATGTAAACTTCCGACTTCAACTGTATGTAGCCCATATATCTGATGCTGTCTGGAACAAAAGAATGACATGTTGCCGCCATATCATTTGATTGATTGATGCCAGCAAGCATTTGGCTTCCCTTGATAAAAAATAAATACAATGATTAGCCAATCAGCGTTGAGCTGAGCTCAACTGTGGGTTGTCCTGGCACAGCAAACGCCTCCCAAGGGAGGCCAGTTTGGATCTTCGGCAAAACATCATCATTGTTGGTACACTTGTCTCTTCCTGGTTTGCTTGTGTTGATGTCCTGCAGTAGCGAGCTTGCTAAATCGGCCCTTTCCTCAGCCATGCATGGAGAGGAGGATCTGGACTTGTGGTTTTAACTTAATCCCATGTACAGGCTAGATGATTATGATGGCGATTCTGATGTAAACATAAATTAATATATTGTGCCACTGGCCTTTGAGGCTGCTGCCTACATACAGACTTAAAATCATTGGCCACTTTAATAAATGGATCACCTGTCACTTTAATAATGCCACTTTAATAACATCTACATATCTTGCATTACTCATCTCATATGTGTATACTGTATTTTATACCATCTATTGCATCTTGATTATGCCGCTCTGTCATTGCTCATCCATATATTTATATGTATATGTTCTTAATCCATTCCTTTACTTAGATTTGTGTGTATTAGGTAGTTGTTGTGGAATTGTTAGATTATATGTTAGATATGAATTGATAGATATTGCTACTCTGTCGGAACGAGAAGCACAAGCATTTCGCTACGCTCGCAATAACATCTGCTATCCATGTGTATGTGATCAATAAAATTATACGATTTGATTTGATTGAAGTTCAATATGTAGGCTAGTATAGGCTCACATTAACTAGCTAGCTAACTTAGCTGGTTCATTGTTGCCCATGCGAGGAAGTTAGGTTAGCATGCATTTTAGCTAGGTAGCCTATGAAAACAAAAACTAAAAGTGTAGTGTATGACAGAGCCATGGACGATTTTGCCAACATGAACAAGAGGAGTTCAACTAGTCTACAAGTAGGATGAGTCAACTTTTAAAAAATTATTGCGCACACACACACACACACACACAAATAAGTACTCTGGACAGCCACATGATATTTAGCAACATTAAGTTTGTTTTCAGTGTATTAAACTAAGCATGTATAGCCTTGTTGATTTGATTATGTTTAAATGTTTAAGTTAAATGGTGCTGGAATAGCGGAGGCAGCGCTCCTGTTGTCTCTGTGCTGACTTGCGGTAACTCTGTGGTTCTAAATCAGTAGTTGTTTAGTAAACTGAAAAACATGAACTTGTTTGACCACGCTGCAGGCCATATACTGTAGCTGTTTGTAACATGCAATATTTGCTTTGTGGGATTGGCCGGACAGATGTTGCTCTCTGGTTTTGTGATGAAACAAACGTATGTGTAGTTGAATTTATTCCGCCACTGTGTGATTGTTTTCTTTTTGTTGTCACAGCCTTAATGTGTGTCACAGTGGCGTATAAAGGAATGTGTTATAGAGAAAACAAGGCAAATATCACAACATAGGTTGTAATATGGCTCTTTTACTGGCTTGGCTTCCTCAGTGATTTAACCTACACACCGCTACTGCTCTCACTGCTTTTGATTTTCCTCCCCTGGAGGTGTCACGCCCTGGGGCCTGTTGCACAAAACTAGGATAAGGGATTAAGCCAGGATATCTTGGTGATCCTGGCTCAATTGATCCGTAATCCGGTTGCACTAAAGATGGATAGGGGGCAGGAGGATATGTTATGGTATAAATTACCATGGAGATTTATTCTGTGGAGCTAGCCTGCTCCAGACCAGGCTAAATTCCAGGATCTATTTAATCTCATCCCTAATGTCAGTCAGCACAAATGGAAACCAATAGTTATTTCACTGCTCACTATACATTGTTATCACATATAACTAGACCCACTGTTATTATTTAAACGTTTGTGATCATTAATTTCAATGATTTTGGATAAAAAATGATTTTTAGATGATGTTATCATTAGATAATTTAGTTTCCCATAGACTATAAGGCTATATATAAAATAGAATATTAGGGCCACAGAGGGGAAAAAAAAACACAAGTCATAATATTGTAACCAGTTGTTTTAAAGGAGGACAGTTGTTAAAATGACAGATGTGGGGCATTTCGTGAAATTGTACTTCAGTATGGTTTCATAAACAAAGACATGCTGATGTGCCAGAATATTAAGTATCACATTGTCATAAGTATCAAAACTGTAAAAACAATATGTAGCTTTTCTGCAGAAAGAACCAGCCTCATAAATGTATGACTTTATCCTTTTTCTTCAGTGTGGCCCTAGTACTCTGTCATATAAACAAATACACATTCCATATGAATATAAAAACACAATGTGTAACATTATGTTCCTTTATTGAATAAGGACAAAACAAAGCAGGTAAACCATCAGCTCCTTTCGAAACTGAAGTCACAGTGACTCTACAAGATGGAAAGCACAGAATCCAAGCATATACAAAATGATACATACACATTCAAAGGTCTGTATATAACACACCCTGCATGTCTGCACACTAAAATAAATGCAGGACAAATCCATACACATCAACTGAACAGACAAATGAATGGATGCAGTAGCCTCCCTGCAGCCTTGTATTACACACAGTATACCGCACAAACGTCATAAGAGGCCAAATTCGTCAAAAAACGAACCCAAAAAAACCCAAATTCCTCTGCCACCGCAGGACATATTTAACCAAAATTGAAAGCACACATACTAACTAAAATAATTCAACACATATTGGTCCCTCAGCAGCCGACCACTGTCGTCATCAGGGAAGATTGCCGGATTGTCCCAGTCCATGGCTGGTGGCACTCTGGGGGCCCTCTCCTTCCTCAGGCAGGCCACATTGTGGAGGACAGCACCAAGCCACAGTAATATCACATGCCCTAACAGGGCTGACCCTTAATTTGTGAAGGCAGTGAAAGCGTGCCTTCAGGAGGCCAAAGGTCATTTCAACTCTGGCCCTGGTCCTGGCATGGGCATGGTTGTAGGACTGCTGTGCTTCCTGGGGGTCTGTGAAAGGTGTCAGGAGAAAAGGCTGGCAGCCATACCCCGTCTCCCAGCAACACACCAGAGAATTCACCTGTCAACACAAAATCTCATCATTACTACCTCATAAACACAGTGATATTCTTGACACAGCCATGATGGTTATAAATAGGGGTTGTGTGGCTTACCTTGTGATAGATTTCAGAGGCCCGAAAGATTCTGGAGTCATGGACTGAGCCAGGCCATTTAGCCACAACATTGCTGATCACACAGTCAGCATTGCAGACCATCTGAAATCATAAGATGAGGAATAGTACACCAATCAATGCACATCACTGGCAATGCAGAGTGTTCGTCAATGGACAATATCAAAAAGTTATGTTCACCTGAACATTAATGCTGTGAAAGGATTTCCTATTCACAAAATCGGCCTCATGGGCACCTGAGGGGGCTTTTATCCTTATGTGTGTGCAGTCCACTGCACCAATGACATTGGGGAAACCTGTCACACAAAGTAATGAGTATCCTACTATGTGTTAACAGTTGTCCTGTAATTTGTAGATCCTCTTACCTGCAATCCTATAGAACTCCTCTTTGATGTCACAGAGTCTTCTGTGGCCAGGGAAGGAGATGAAGACATCTGCTAATGCTTTGATAGCCAGACACACACTCCTTATTGTGCGGCAAATTGTGGCCTTGTTCAGCATCCCCCACTGAGTACAGGAAGGCTCCACTAGCAAAAAAGCGCAAGGCCACACAAACCATTTGCTCCACACTCAGTGCATGGCTCCGTGCAGTGCGGTGCTTAATCCTGGGACCCAGTAGTCTGCATAGATACCTGATGCCATCTGCAGAAAACCTGTATCTTTCATATAGATGGTCATCAGGGAAGGCCAGTGGGTCCAACCGGTCCCTGAAGACCCTTTCTTGCCTGAAGGCTCTCCTCAGCACAAGTGCTTCTTCATCCACCACATCTCGCACGAATGGGCATGCCATTGTCAGAGCAGAAAGGAACACACAATTTTGGGCCTTCATATAGGCTAGTGGCCACACCTGGTGCTGGGGGTGGGCAAAAGAGGGCGATGCCTTATAACGATGACTTGGTTGTACTGATTGCTGGGAAAATAAAAAACCTTAGAAAGATGCCACCGTCCTGTGTGCTCACAATAAGAGCTCATATGTCATGGCTCACTTGACTTTACGAGAATATACCTAATTTTTATTTTGAGCTGTGTCATCTTCTTGGAGCTGGGGGAGGAAAGAAAATAATGATTAATACATTTGTGTTACAGTTAGCATACAGTGTACATTGAAGGCATATCTCACCTCCCTCTCAAGTTTTTTTATTTCAAGGTCCAGTTTCCTAATTGTCCTCTTTTTATTTCGGACTCCAGTGCAAGATTTTCCATCTTTTTCTTCTTGTACTGAATGTCTATGTCTGCCAGTTCTATTTGGCGCCGGAGGTGGTTGCCATACAACTTTCTGATAGCTTGTGAGCTCTGTGAACACAATACAATTAGCGCAGCTGGAATTTGGCAGGATGTGGTGTCCTTTTATTAATACGCACTATGTTGCCAGGCTGGTTTTCCCACTGTATAGCATCTGGGTCCTGTAAAATAAATTAGATTTTTTGATTTTGATGAGGACTCCTCACCATTGTAGAGTAAATAGTACTTTCACAGTCTTAACATGATACCTCATGCCTTCTGGAATCCAGAGAGATGGTCTCCTCCTCATCATCGTCTCCATCATGTGCTGTTGCTGCTGCACTGGGGCCTTCACCCTATCACATTTAATCGGATTCATATTGAAGCTAGTAGACAAGACATGCCAGGCCTACAGTATGCCTTTGATGGAGTACTCACTGGATCAGCATCGTCTGGTGCTTGTGCTGGTGGCTCTAACAGGAACACAGTGCTGCCAGACACTGCAAGGCAATAGGTAAACCAAAGTCAGACAGTCCAAATTGATTCAATATGAATGTGGTTGTATCCCATGTAGAGATGGAAGGACATACCTTGAATGAAGCGGGTGGCATCTTGGGAGGAACCTATGCTCGTCTCTTTCCCCCAGGGATCCCCTCTAAGACGGGCCTGCCTTTATTTAGCTCCAAGGCCATGTCCTCTGCTGGGGTAAGGTCAGCCTTTGGTGACCCACCACCCGTGCCTTGTCTGTGGGTATTCTTTTTCACTGCTAAAACAGTACAGACAATGTGTGAGCAGGCACCTTCTGGGTACAATATATGCTTGTGCTTTGTTAAATATTAGTCAGGGACCATACCATTCTGCAGAATGTTCTTGTATTTGATTTTGACCTGCTGCCTTGTCCGTTTTGGCCCGTTCATGTTTAATCTACACACACACACACACACACACACACACATTTAATGGAGTCACACTGCAAAAAATTACTTGGTATTTTTGTCTTGTTTTCAGTAAAAATATCAAAATTTATCGTAGCTTTATACAGTGTGATGGAGTTACTTTACACAATTTCACTCATATCTGCAGTGCATTTCAATTAAAAATTTAACCGTTTCATAATTACAGTACAACTGCATTTTTGGAGATGTGAATTAAATATTTGAATTGTAATTGTGATATTTCAGCGGAGCGGTGAGTGTGTAATTGTGCACTACTTACGCATTCAGGCGGTCTGCAATACTTTGCCACGCTTTTTCTCTTTGCTTTATCACTGTGGCGGTGTTGCCTTTCTTCTTAATTATATCTTTTACCTCCTCGTATGCCTCCATGAGGATTTGTGCTTCCGACGGGGAAAAGTACGCGGCTCTAGTTGCCATGGTAAATCAGTTAATCTGTGATCTGTGGCGGGGTCTATTTGAGTGAGCCGTGAGCGCGCACCTATCCAGGATTGGTTTCACCTGGCTTAATGAATCCGTGTCTGCTCATCCTGGCTTGGTCTTTGTGCAACCAATTAAGCCTGGACGCACATGTTTTGGCTTCATTGAGCTCAGCTGAGTCATTTATCCCGGATGTCTTAATTCTACTTTTGTGCAACAGGCCCCTGGTCTAAGTATTTTGTGTTTTTCTTCATGTATTGGGTCAGGCCAGGGTGTGGCATGGAGTTTTTGTATTGTGGAGTGTTTTGTCTTGGGGTTTTGGTGTGTATGTATTTGGGATTGTAGCTAGTGGGGTTATCTAGCAAAGTCTATGGCTGTCTGGAGTGGTTCTCAATCAGAGGCAGGTGCTTATCGTTGTCTCTGATTGGGAACCATATTTAAGCAGCTATATTCTTTGAGTTTGTCGTGGGTGATTGTCCTTAGTGTCTTGATGTCCTTGTGCTGTGTTAGTTGACACCAGTTTAGGCTGTTTTGGTTTTCATTTCGTTTATTTGTTTTTGTAGTGTTTTGTATTGATTTGTGTTATGTTTGTTTTATTAAACATGGATCACAATAGACATGCTGCAGTTTGGTCCGACTCTCCTTCACCATATGAAAACCGTGACAGGAGGGCCTCATCTTCCTCTACTCCTTATTACCCCTGTCTTATTATCATTGTTCCCTCCCCTCTGAGGCACATTGTTTCTCCCCTCTTTCAGGTTTCTGAGCTCAGCTGGGTTTATACGACTCAGTGCCAGAGCAGGTTGGTAGGATCTGTGTGTGTGTGTGTGTGTGTGTGTTCGTGTTTTTTTTATCAGAGGAGAGGAGTGTGCTTATCTCCATGACTACTGCCAACTGGAGCCTGTCTGGCTGTGGGAGTTCAGTCTACCCTGACAGCTAGCAGGCCTGTTGAATCAAATAACCCTTAGACACTATTTTAGGGATTGATATGTAGAGACACATGCACATGCACACACACTTAATGAGTGTAAACCAGGTATTTTAGCAACCCTGTTGGACCGATCTAGAGGGTTAAACACAGAGATTAGAATTAGCTTATTTTGGCGTTTGGGTGAGGCCACGGACTGGTCCCACTATTATTTTTCTCTGTATCTCCATTGCCCTTTATCCTTCTCTCTCTCTGTCTCTAGCTCCATTAACTTTTCTCTCCCTTCCTCTCCCGTCTCTCTCACGTTTAGCAAAGACAAAGCCACCATTGTTACCATGGTGATAGTGTTCGTCTGACCCTCTTTCCCTGATGAGCTCTAATAGTTAATTGGTGACCCAGAATGTTTCAGAAGTGTCTGTCCCCGAACACCCCCTCCTCCCCCTCCCCCACATACACACAAACACACCCCTCCTACCCCTCCACTCTGGCCTTACCTCAACGTCCCGTAGAGCATTTTATTGGGTACAGGACCTGTTGACAGGGCTGAATATACCTTTGAGTTCAGTTATGGGTTATGTTGTAAATCTCTCACACTGATTACAGATCTTTTAGCGTGCCTTGTAGTATCATGTGACGTGTGGAGCATGTTGGATTTGTATTTGTGTGTTGCGTGTTTGTACAGTAACATCACATAAATATAGCACCCTGCTAAAATTAGGTTCAGTGTGAGATGAGAGTTGAGAGTTTGACCCTTGATCTCAGAACTCATGGCCTTTAAGACTGGGTTAGTGTGTGTGGAGATCAATAACCCTAAAGAAGACGCTGCGTGCCGAAATGTTGGTTAGGTGCACCCATTGAATTGTTTGGAGCATATTTAGAGTGTGCGACTTTCTTTTTATACAGTTTACCCTCTGTTAGCCAGCACCTCAACAAAAAATGTTGGGTTTGCGTCAGCTCATGGTTTTTACTACATAAAGTTCATTAAGTGACACTCTTTGAACTTTGTTTTCACACCCATTAACATGTTCTCTCAAAACCATTTTTAATAATGGGAAATTATTTATGATGATTATCACTTTGGCTTCAGCATCAGGTGTTAACGAATTGTACTGTTTTCCTCTGGTGTCTGTCTATTCATCTCTGCCAGTCTCAATGCATGATCCTCAGTCAATAACTCCACCTGATTGGCTGATTTGCCTCACCTTTGACCTCTGCCCTCTGCTACTTCCTGTCTGCTGCGCCTCACCTCTGGTCTCCCTCTCTCTGCAGGTAGGACAAGTGTGCTGGACGATCTCCTACCAGAGTTTGATGTGGAGATTATACCAGGTACGGCTGCTTGCTTCCTCATTCGCTGGCCACGGTCTGTCACTGTCTGTCTGTCTTTCTGTTAATCTGTGTGTGATTATGCCAAAAATGGCTGCCTTTTCACCTCACCTGTCCCTTCCTTACCTGTTCCCCTCGGTGACATCCCCTGCTCTGGCTCTGCTTACCTGTCATCGCAACCCCCCCATGCTGCTCTCTCACTGTCCAATCATCTCCTGGGAATCTTGATTGCTTTAACAACTGCAGAGGAAAGAACCAATGTGGCCTCATCTTATATTCTGCCTCTGCGCAGTCATGCATTAACTCACTCTCACTAGCTAGGTTTCTGTCCAATTTGCGACATATTTTCATGCGAATCTTCAAAAATCTGCATAAAAGAATATTTATTTATTTATAAAGCCCTTTTTACATCAGCAGATGTCACAAAGTGCTTATACAGAAACCCAGCCGAAAACCCCAAACAGCAAGCAATGCAGATGTAAAAGCACAGTGGCTAGGAAAAACGCCCTAGAAAGGCTTGAGCCTAAGAAGAAACCTAGAGAGGAACCAGGCTCTGAGGGGTGGCCAGTCCCCTTCTGGCTGTGCCGGGTGGAGATTATAACAGTACATGGCCATTAAGGCCAGATCATTCTTCAAGACGTTCAAACATTCATAGATGACCAGCAGAACCAAATAATAATCACAGTGGTTGTAGAGGGTGCAACAGGTCAATGCAATACCTATGGAGTAAATGTCAGTTGGCTTTTCATAGTCGAGCATTCAGAGGTCGAGAGGTCGATCGAGAGACAGCAGGCAGGTCCAAACAGCAGGCAGGTTTGAGACAAGGTGGCACGTCAGGGTTCCATAGCCGCAGGCAGAACAGTTGAAACTGGAGCAGCAGCACGACCAGGTGGACTGAGGCATGGTCCTAGGGCTTAGGTCCTCCGGGAGGGGAGGGAGAGAGAGAGATGTCTTTCCATCAAACGTACTTAAATTCCCATGTCACAAAACCTGTTGCATCTGGTCATGGCACGTGTGCTATAGCCAACATCCCACAGTCATAGTAGCTACCTACATTATGTGATTATTATTGATAAGAACAACATGATTTTATTTGTCAAACTACAGCCAAGCATCGATCATCATGTCACCAGAATAAGACCCTCCATATTTATTGGAAAGGAGCATCAAGCTCATCACGTGCACCAGCCTGGGAAGTTAATCGTAATTGATTTCATCTGTAGCCTAATAAACTGCATGGTTTCCCGAGTTGTAGTGGAGGACCACACAATATATCTTGTGACTCCATGTTACTTCAATACAGTTGAAGTCGGAAGTTTACATACACTTAGGTTGGAGTCATTAAAACTCATTTTTCAACCACTCCACAAATTTCTTGTTAACAAACTATAGTGTTGGCAAGTTGGTTATGACATCTACTTTGTGCTAATTGACATCATTTGAGTCAATTGGAGGTGTACCTGTGGATGTATTTCAAGGCCTACCTTCAAACTCTGTGCCTCTTTGCTTGACATCATGGGAAAATCAAAAAAAATCAGCCAAGACCACAGAAAACAAATTGTAGACCACCAGTCTGGTTCATCCTTGGGAGCAATTTCCAAACGCCTGAAGGTACCACGTTCATCTGTACAAACAATAGTACGCAAGTATAAACACCATGGGACCACGCAGCTGTCATAACGCTCAGGAAGGAGACACGTTCAGTCTCCTAGAGATGAACGTACTTTGGTGTGAAAGTGCAAATCAATCCCAGAACAACAGCAAAGGACCTTGTGAAGATGCTGGAGGAAACGGGTACAAAAGTATCTATATCCACAGTAAAACGAGTCCTATATCGACATAACCTGAAAGGTCGCTCAGCAAGGAAGAAGCCACTGCTCCAAAACCACAATTAAAAAGCCAGATTACGGTTTGCAACTGCATATGGGGACAAAGATAGAACTGTTTGGCCATAATGACCATCATTACGTTTGGAGGAAAAAGGGGGAGGCTTGCAAGCCGAAGAACACCATTCAAAACGCGAAGCATGGGGGTGGCAGAATCATGTTGTGGGGGTGCTGTGCTGCAGGAGGAACTGGTGCACTTCACAAAATAGATGGCATCACGAGGAAGGAAAATTATGTGGATATATTGAAGCAACATCTCAAGACATCAGTCAGGAAGTTAAAGATTGGTCGCAAATGGGTCTTCCAAATGGACAATGACCCCAAGCATACTTCCAAAGTTGTGGCAAAATGGCTTAAGGACAACAAAGTCAAGGTATAGCCTTGACCTCAATCCTAAAGAACATTTGTGGGCAGAACTGAAAAAGCATGTGCGAGCAAGGAGGCCTACAAACCTGACTCAGTTACACCAGCTCTGTAAGGAGGAATGGCCCAAAATATATTGTGGGTGTAAGGCCATGGGTGTCGTGAGGGTGAAATCAGGCGCAGGAAAGCAGAGTTCAATAATGTGCTTTTTTTTTAAATGCACACATGGTGAACTACGGTCACCCCACTTATGGGTGCTCAAACCAAATGCCCCAGACACAGGGAACCGAAAACAGTCCAGCACTAAATACACGAACATGTACACCTAATGCAAACACCAGGGTTACAATAATCAATCCCGCACAAAGAACCAGGCGGGCCGGCTAACTAATAAAGCCTCACTAATTATAACCAACTCAAAACAGGTGTACTCAATAAACACATAATAATGGGGAGAAAAGAATCAGTGGCAGCTAGTAGGCCGGCGACGACGTCCGCCGAGCGCCACCCGAACGGGAAGGGGAGCCACCCGAACGGGAAGGGGAGCCACCTTCGGTCGGAGTCGTGACAGTGGGAAGCTTGTGGAAAGCTACACCAAACATTTGACCCAAGTTAAACAATTTAAAGGCAATGCTACCAAATACTAATTGAGTGTATGTAAATTTCTGACCCACTGGGAATGTGATGAAAGAAATAAAAACTGAAATAAATCATTCTCTCTACTATTAATCTGACATTTCACATTCTTAAAATAAAGTGGAGATCCTAACTGGCCTAAAACATGAAATGTTTACTAGGATTAAATCAGGAAGTGTGAAAAACTGACTTCAAATTTAAATGATTATTATATCAATATTTGCGCATAGGAGCATAGTTTCCACTGCCATTGCTCGCAATAATTAATTTTACCGACACAAAAAGATCCCACCATGTCGAGCAAACAAATGATCTGTCGGCATTTATAAAATGGAAGCCTTACTGTCCCAATCATATTCTTACTACAGTACTAAATACATGGTGTGTATTTAATACCTCTCCTCAATGGAGCAGATTTATTCACAAGAAACCACCCCCCCCCCCATCTCTTTTGAAAATCTCTCTGAAGAGGTCCACTTGGGATGTGTTTTTTCACAAGGGGCTCACTGAAGTATTGCCATTTTCATTTCTGCTTACGCCCTGACGAATTCATCATTAGTGTTGAGGGCCTTGTCGTGCAGCCAGCAACCTCTGCCTCTCTACACCCAGAGTGTTGGGGGGTTAATTTGACCTTTTATGTCAATGGTTATTATAGACAGAGATGCAGAAGATGTAACTTGAGTGAGTCACATGTAGTTACTAACTCAAGTAACAAGATGTGTATCTCTACTGTTTGTGGGATCTCTAGTCTTATTCATCTCTGTGTTTGTGTTCCAGAGTGGACGTTTGTGGGATCTGTAGTCCTGGGCAGTATCTTGTTCCTTTTGTTGATGGGGATCTGCTGGTGTCAGTGCTGCCCTCACTCCTGCTGCTGCTACCTCCGCTGCTGCTGCTGCCCTGACACCTGCTGCTGCCCACGTCACCGTGAGTAACATACACACACACATAACTACAAACACACACAGACTTACATTCACTTGCTTACCTTTTAAAAAGGTTAGGATTTTAATATTATTTGTCATTGTTTTCCAGTCTATGAGGCAGGGAAGATGGCAAAGAGTGGCCAGCCCCCCCAGATTGCTGTGTATCCCCCCTACTATATCCCTGGGGTCCCCACCATGGTCCCCTTTGCCCCTCCGTCCCTCGCGGACCCTAAGATGCTCTCCTTCCCCTCAGTGGAGAAGAACCTAGCTGGGGGTGAGTGATCGGACCCACACCTGCGCTCGTCCTTTCAGGCTGCAGGACCTGGACAAGCCATTCTGCATTGTGGGAAATGTAGTTTTGCATGATATATCACAGTAACATGAACTACCATTTGTAGAGGGTCATATGAGTCAACTAACCCTCTTCTTATGTCACTCTTCATTTTCTGTCTCTAAACTGGGTGGAGTTGTCTATGACCAGACGTGTGTGTGTGTGGGTGGGTGACTGGGTGTGTGTGCATGGGTGCATTCATACGCTCATGTGGGGGTGTGTGTGCGTGTGTGTTTTTATGTGTTTTTGTTTGTGTAATTAGGTTTTTACTGTGCCCATAGTTGCTTTTATCCTTGATATAAGTGTGTGTGGGTGTGTGCGTCTGTGTCTACAGTACGCAGTGGCTATCGTCTCCCGCCCAGTCACAGTCAGAACTCTATGAAGGTTCTGTACTACGTGGAGAAGGAGCTGGGACAGTTTCCCAGCGCCAAGATAGCTCCTCCACAATGTAAGCCTGTATGGAATCAGTAGTTTCTCTATAATCGCCACTCGTACATGTCTGTGTATTTGTCTCGGTCTGTGTTTAATGTGTGTGTTTGTATGTAAGTGTCTTGGTTAGTGCTTGTGTAAAGGTTTGTGTCCTCTTCATCAGAAACCCTCAGTTACATTCTCCATTAACTATTGATTTCGCCATTAATAACAAACTAACCCTAAATACACTGAATGTCATTAATTCCATCTACTGAGAGAATCCATTTGTGTTGAATCAGTCAAATGTTGTTTGGTAACCATTTTAAGGACTACTTATAAACTACGTATAAACCATTATTAAATTATTTATCATCCATTTGTAAACTTATCAACATTAGTAAGTACAGCACATTTTTTGGACGATGATATCTGTATTATCATAATGTTTATAAGAAGGTTTTTATGTAGATAATCAAATAGTAATACCATCAGTATACACAGACCATTGGGGTGGGATGATGTCACTCAAACACATTTGACCATGGGTGGCGATTTTACTCTAGATGAAAGACATCAGTGCTCTGTATTGATTGGACTGTTGCATTTTAATCTGATACTATTAGATGGCATGGTTCTCTATTTCACATGAAAGTTAATTTCCATACCAGTAATGTAAGAAGGTTTAGTAATTGTTTGTAAGCACACATTTATTTATGAATTGCAGGGGAAAGCATCTTGTCATTGGAAATTCCAATAAGGCGGAGGAAGACAGCCCTTTTTGGCTGATGTGTTCCGTGGAACGCATACCCATTCTATGTATTCTGTTTCTATGGGTGGCATGTTGTAATTTCATAATTGGCTCAGATTCCTTCTATAATGTCTCTCCCAAGATGTAAACTAAGAGCAACATACCATGAGAGCCATCAGCAAAAGCATTTGTTTTGAAAATTGGCAGTCTGTATTTACACTATGGCTATCAGATGTTATTTGCATTAGTTTTGGTGAAATTTGATGATGTGTCTGTGACTCGATTAGGAGTCTTGATGCATAGTGATGATGGTGGTGTACTATATATGCCGTAGATTAGTTCAGATTCAAAATACTATTGTAAAAACTTTTCTTGAAATCAGTAAAAGTCTCTATAGTGATGTGTTGTCCCAGCAGCCAGTAGCCTATCAGAGCTCAGCTCTCTGCATGAGGGAGGGGACACGGAGTTCCGGCAAACCTATCGGACAGTCCAGATGAAAGCTCTCCCGCCCATCGCCGACCTAGATGACCAATCAGAACTCATGGCAGCTCCCGTGCACAACAGTTGTCGACCCAGGCATTACCGTGGTAACGACACGGATGACGAACAAAACAGCAGGTACCACTGAGTGTGACTGTAACTCTATGACTGTGTGAGGACTGTCTCTACAGTTGTCATGCATAGGTGTAATAGGTGGCAGGGAAGTCAGGCGCAGGAGAGTCAAATGGAGTGTAAAATGGAGTCTTTTAATAAAGTCCACGGAGTATGCTCCATAACACTAAAAGTACATAACAAACAAACATGGGTACAAGGACCCGACGCGCACCTATACAACAAACACACTAAAACAATCTCTGACAAAGACATGAGGGGAAACAGAGGGTTATATACACAACAGGTAATGAATGGGATTGAAAACAGGTGTGTGGGAAGACAAGACAAAACCAATGGAAAATGAAAAAAGGATCAATGATGGCTAGAAGACCGGTGACGTCAAACGCCGAGCACCGCCCGAACAAGGAGAGGCAACGACTTCGGCAGAAGTCGTGACAACGGTACTCAAGATACGTTGTGTGTGTGAGAGAGAAAGAGAAGAGGATGTTGTATATGTATATTGTATTCCTGATTATCTTGTATTTAGTGTAGGGACTAAACATGTTGTTAGCACTGTGCATCTGTTATGTACTCTGATCCCCTGTCTTCCCTGTGTTTCAGGTGGAACCCTCGCTCTGTGCACCTGGAGAGGAAGACATTGGGCACCAGGGGGCGTACCGGCTCTCTGGATGAGTTGGAGGAGTTTTCTATGTCCTACGGCCCCCGTGTCTGGAGGGGCGAGCCCCGGGACCAGGACACGGACTACGACCTGGCGCTACGGGTGCGAGAGCACTACCCTCCCTGCTGGGACCACAGACCCCCTCGCCGTTTTCATGGAGACCGGGACAACAACAGGCACCCCCGCCGCAGCCCCCCTCCCTCACCGCAGAAGAAGAGGAGGGACACGTGGGATGGCGATCGCGATCGCCCCCACCAGCACACCCACGGGGAAAGGGGTTACGATTACGCTTTTCTCAATGACCTATTGGAGCATAAGGCGAGGGGGAGGGCAGGGGAGAGGGGCGAGAGAGGAAAGGGGCGGGCTGACGAGGATAGTGACACTCCTTCCAAGGGCAGTTCGAAGGGCAAGGGCAGTGATGGTTTCTACAGACAGTCGTCTAGCAACCGGCCCGAGGATGAGGACTCTTTACCTCCGTACTCAGAGCAGAAGGTGGAAAGGTATCAGACTATCAACCCAACCGCTGAACGTAACCGCACGGTCGAACCGCCCTCAGAGCGGTTCCGGTCCACTAACCCATCCATGCAACCGTTCTCCTACACCCGTCCCCCTAAAGTACTAGCACACACCGTACAGGGGTACCGAGAGGATAGGGACAAGAACCGAAATATGGTGAGTTACCTGTAGGAGGATCAAGTTGAAGAACCACCCCCCTCTCAGGTTGTCACAGATAGAAGAGCTCAGACGTAGCAAGCCTAGCAACTCTAACAGTCTGTATACCCATCCCAGTGTCTTAGTATTACACCAACTGGCCATGGTTAGTGTCTTTATTTTATATCAGTGGGTGTTGTACATAATTTTCTTAAAAGTATTTCATGTTGATTGATTGTTATGTGAAAAAAAGAGTCAAAGCACTATTTTGATGTCATTTTGATCTATTTTGTAAATAATGTAATGTTTAATGCTTTATTTTAGAGGAAAAAGGCCAAATCTTAATGCCAACAAGAATGTATGTTACTGTATGTGATTGTATCGTTCTTGTGGAACTCAGACATTACTAACAAACCATGACCTGCATGATTGGTGTGGATCCCCTCACTGACCAGGCCTGACTAATCGGGCATGAGCAACATGATTGCAGGGTATCTAACGTGTGTGGCTCTTGGTGTATTTCTTTAACAGACCCCTGCTCTGAGCAGAGACTCTCGTAGTTTGATACACCAGAGAGAACCCAAGCCCGTGCCTGCACAGCACTGCACTGCCAATATTGAGAATCACACGTCACTCACTCAAAACATCATGCATCACTTAAAATATCATGCATCAGCTTGGTAGAGACGAACTGCACATCAGGCATCAACCACATGGAGAGAGGCGTATCCAATAGAAGGCTTCTTTCCACAGAAGGAGTGGAAGGCACCTTGCAGGGATCATGAAAAGACAATGGAATGTGCATTGTTTATGCATGAATTGAGGAACATTTGGAAAATATTATTGTATGTGTGTTTAGCGTGCATGCATGTATACCATTTGAATGGGTATGTATGGGTGCAGCGTGTGTGTATGTGCACCGTTTGCCCATATTCAGGTTAATCTGTCATCTCAAACCAAGCATTCTACAGAGCAGTCCCCCTCTCTCACCTACACAACATGGTTACAGTTCCCATAAAGTTACCCAGATAACAATGATGCAATTAGGGGTATTTGTATGTATCGATAGGTATCATTAGGTGTCGGGGAGAGTTGGGACAAGGGGTTAGAAAAAAGGTAGGTAAAGAAGTAATCAAAGAAACTTAATAGGATCATTATGTGTGTAAAAGTGCTGGATTGTTTCAGAAATTATCTATATTCACCAATTGGTCATTATAATTAATACCTCCAATACCCCCCCCCCCCCCCATGCCAACAATGTTATCACGCTTTAGGAAACACAAAATAGGTGTCAATTGGGCCTATAAAATGGCAACTCAGGTTCACCTGTCTTCATTGTGTGTGTCATATACTGTACCTACTGAGCTTGAATTTGTATTACAGATTTGCAACTGAACTGTAATGCTATTCTGTATTAGCCCACAGTATTGAACAGTGGTTTGAAATTGCCATTCAGCCAGAGCAGACGTTTGTATATCACTTGTTTGACATGGATGATTTTGATAAACACCTGTAGCCTATCTTAGATTGTGCCATTGTGTGTGATTATTACATCATGTTATGTGTGTGTACATTGGATATGGAGTGTGTGTATCTTATCGCTTATCTATGTTAACTGCTTAATACACACACAGCGCTTGCTAACAACTTTCTTCACACACACACACAAGCACAACAGATTCACAACTCTTAACACCCTTCTCTGACAATGACCATTCATTTTCACACATACACAGGTGAAACAGCGAACAATTTATACCATATCTCTTATTCCCCAAGACACATACTGCTGAAATACAGTGATCTCCAAAAGTATTGGGACAGTGACATTTTTCTTTGTTTTTTGCTCTGTACTTCAGCAATTTGGATTTGAAATGATACTGTGACTGAGGTCAAAATGCAGACTGACAGTTTTAATTTGGGTGCATTTTGATTCTTATGGTGTGAACTGTTTAGAAATTATAGCACTTTTTGTACATGGTCCCCCCCCCCCATTTTAGGGGACAAAAGGTATTGGGACATATTCACTTGTGTGTATTAAAGTAGTCAAGTTTAGTATTTGGTCCCATATTCAAAGCACGCAATGACTACATCAAGCTTGTGACTCTACATATTTGTTGGATGCATTTGCTTGTTTGTTTGGGTTTTTTCTCAAATTATTTTGTGCCCAATAGAAATGAATGGTAAATGTTGGAGTCACTTTCATTGGAAATAAAAATAGCATATGTTCCTAAACACTTCTACATTAATGTGGACACTACCATTATTTATTGTCCTGAATGAATTGTGAATAATGATGAAAGTTAGATGCACAAATACCACCAAGACATGCTAACTCCCCACCATTACAATAACAGGTGAGATTAACATTTTTGGGCGGCTATGATATCTGTGGGTCTGTACTTTTCTCACTCATCAATATTCACAATATATTCAGGATAATAATAATAATAATCTGATAATAATAGATAGGAATATGGGACCAAATACTAAACATTTGACTACTTTAATTAATAGACATAAGTAAATTTGTTCCATTACTTTTAGTCCCCTAAAATATGGGGATCATGTACAAAAAGCTCAGTAATTTCTAAACAGTTTACCTGAAAATACCCTCAAATTAAAGCTGCCAGTCTGCACTTTAACCTAATAGTCATTGTATCATTTCAAATCCAAAATGCTGGAGTACAGAGACAAATCAACAACCAAAAATGTAACTGTCTCAATACTTTGGAGCTCACTGTATCTGTCCCTTCTGAATGTGGGACAACACTGAACATTGATCAATATGCTGACCATGACACGGGGAAATGGAGTGTAGCAGGAAATATGACAGGATTCTAGATTCCACAAGTCCGACCAAGATGCATCCTTTCCAGGATGACATCACAATACCAGGAAGGAAGCTTTCGCTTCACTATCTGGTCTTCACAGATGCAGAATCCCTCTTCAATGTAAAATTGAGTGCTCTGCATTTACAGTGCCTTGCGAAAGTATTCGCCCCCTTTGAACTTTGCGACCTTTTGCCACATTTCAGGCTTCAAACATAAAGATATAAAACTGTATTTTTTTGTGAAGAATCAACAACAAGTGGGACACAATCATGAAGTGGAGCGACATTTATTGGATATTTCAAACTTTTTTAACAAATCAATAACTGAAAAATTGGGCGTGCAAAATTATTCAGCCCCTTTACTTTCAGTGCAGCAAACTCTCTCCAGAAGTTCAGTGAGGATCTCTGAATGATCCAATGTTGACCTAAATAACTAATGATGATAAATACAATCCACCTGTGTGGAATCAAGTCTCCGTATAAATGCACCAGCACTGTGATAGTCTCAGAGGTCCATTAAAAGCACAGAGAGCATCATGAAGAACAAGGAACACACCAGGCAGGTCCGAGATACTGTTGTGAAGAAGTTTAAAGCTGGATTTGGATACAAAAAGATTTCCCAAGCTTTAAACATCCCAAGGAGCACTGTGCAAGCGATAATATTGAAATGGAAGGAGTATCAGACCACTGCAAATCTACCAAGACCTGGCCGTCCCTCTAAACTTTCAGCTCATACAAGGAGAGAGATGCAGCCAAGAGGCCCATGATCACTCTGGATGAACTGCAGAGATCTACAGCTGAGGTGGGAGACTCTGTCCATAGGACAACAATCAGTCGTATATTGCACAAATCTGGCCTTTATGGAAGAGTGGCAA
This sequence comes from Oncorhynchus masou masou, assembly GCF_036934945.1. NCBI lineage: Eukaryota > Metazoa > Chordata > Actinopteri > Salmoniformes > Salmonidae > Oncorhynchus > Oncorhynchus masou. The sequence goes on along the minus strand of NC_088221.1, from coordinate 21,621,489 downwards.
GAAGAAAGCCATTTCTTAAAGATATCCATAAAAAGTGTCATTTAAAGTTTGCCACAAGCCACCTGGGAGACACACCAAACATGTGGAAGAAGGTGCTCTGGTCAGATAAAACCAATATTGAACCTTTTGGCAACAATGCAAAACGTTATGTTTGGCGTAAAAGCAACGCAGCTCATCACCCTGAACACATCATCCCCCTGTCAAACATGGTGGTGGCAGCATCATGGTTTGGGCCTGCTTGTCTTCAGCAGGGACAGGGAAGATGGTTAAAATTGATGGGAAGATGGATGGAGCCAAATACAGGACCATTCTGGAAGAAAACCTGATGGAGTCTGCAAAACACCTGAGACTGGGATGGAGATTTGTCTTCCAACAAGACAATGATCCAAAACATAAAGCAAAATCTACAATGGAATGGTTCAAAAATAAACATATCCAGGTGTTAGAATGGCCAAGTCAAAGTCCAGACTTGAATCCAATCGAGAATCTGTGGAAAGAACAGAAAACTGCTGTTCACAAATGCTCTCCATCCAACCTCACTGAGCTCGAGCTGTTTTGCAAGGAGGAATGGGAAAAAATTTCAATCTCTCGATGTGCAAAACTGATAGAGACATACCCCAAGCGACTTACAGCTGTAATCGCAGCAAAATGTGGGACTACAAAGTATTAACTTAAGGGGGCTGAATAATTTTGCACGCCCAATTTTTCAGTTTTTGATTTGTTAAAAAAGTTTGAAATATCCAATAAATGTCGTTCCACTTCATGATTGTGTCCCACTTGTTGTTGATTCTTCACAAAAAATTCAGTTTTATATCTTTATGTTTGAAGCCTGAAATGTGGCAAAAGGTCGCAAAGTTCAAGGGGGCCGAATACTTTCGCAAGGCACTGTATAAAACGTTTTTCACAAGGTTTACTTTGAGTCCAGAAGAGCTCTTGAGAGTGGAACTAAAGTTGGCATGTTGTTGTGTTGATTTTTAATTAACCAGGCAAGTCAGTTAAGAACAAATTCTTATTTTCAATGACGGCCTGGGAACAGTGGGTTAACTGCCTGTTCAGGGGCAGAACAACAGATTTGTACCTTGTCAGCTCGGGGGTTTGAACTTTCCGGTTACTAGTCCAACGCTCTAACCACTAGGCTACCCTGCCGCCCCGGGTGAATGCTTATATGTTGGAGAGAAAGGGGAAAACTATTAACACAAAAGCACTCCCACCCTTGTTTAACGTTACCATCCTTCAATGCTAGGGATTGGCCAAACTTCATAGAGTGACTGTCTACCGGTATGAATAGAGCCTTACAAATAATACCACCCACCAACAACCTTCCTTCCTTTCAGAGCAACATAACCGTGACCTCTCCACAGTGCTGTGGCCTGGGCCCTTTTCTCCCTGCCTGTTTTGTGTGTCGAAGGACTGTTGACATGGAATTCCCACCCTGCCGAGAGTACAAACAAGCTTGGCATTAAGACACAAATCCAGGGCAGGACAGACACTGAAGAGGAGATAGCTGGGGCCCCTTTATAGTACATCATATTACTGAGTTGAATAGGCTAGCTGACAGTCCACGACTACTGCACACTATGCTGATACATCCATCTAGTGTAAATGTAATGTAATGTAAATTAAGTTATGGTCACGTCAGGGTTGCATTGTACTGGAGCCTACCCAACATATATTTCTATATAAATTGATATATGGAAAGATCACCACTTTTACTATAGGCCTATAGAAAAAGATATCTGATTTTCTCAAGGCACTATGTAAAAGGAATTTCCAGAGGGGTTATCTTGTTAAGATAATTCATTTTAAAGTCCTAGATCTATTTCCCCAAACTATTTGATACATTTAGTCCTACATGTATTTCAAAACTATTGTCCATGTGCACGAGTCTTCCATACGCACCTGCATTGTGTTGCAACTGTTACGGCTCGAGGCGGGTTCAACGATGTCACCTGACGCTGGGGTTGGGATTGGGCACGCGCCGACGGATTTTTCCTGGTAAAGTTGCCTTGGCACCTGGTGTGTATTCATTACGTCTTGCAACATAAATCGTTTACCGTTTAAGAACCAAACAGAGCGAACGGAACGAAACGGTGAGGGGCCGACTAGAATTTGTCCAATACAAACTCTGGTTTTCGTTTCAAAAACGTGTTCCATTTCGTGTAAATGGTTTGATTCGTTTAGCAACAGAATCGGCGTAATGAATACACCCCCTGTGTTTTGGGTAATCGTTTCACCACAAAATAAATTTATTTGAAGGACTATTTACATAAAATGAAGTGCGCTTATGAAGCCTTGCGTCGACTAATGTCATGGTTTTATCAAATTGTTAGTTTATTTCTGTATCGATTGACTAAAAGTTTGTCGTCTTTTATAGGGTTCGGTTCTGGAATGATAGAAGAGCTCAGACGTAGCAAGCAAGCCTTATAATGGGGCTGTGGAGATTGATGTCATATTGTAATAGAGCAGTGAAGATTATTAAGCAATAATGAAACTGTAGCTTGTGATGTAATAAGGGGCTGTGGCAATTGTAATATCATGATGTGGAAATTGTGCTGTCATAATGGGAATATGACAATTGTGACCATAATGGAACAGCAGAGGTGGAATGTGATGTCATAATTGTATAGGGATGCCGTAATAAGGCTTTGAAGATTGTATGATGTCATAGTGGTTCTATGGAGATTGTGATGTCATAGTGTTGCTGTGGAGGTTGTGATGTCATAATGGTGCTGTGGCGATTGTGATGTCATTGAGGTGCTGTGGAGATTGGGACAACAACATTATAAGGGAGCTATGTGTGTCTAGCGATAATAATGCTCCCATTATCCTCCTGCTGTGGCCTATCAGGCTGCTCTGCAGCTGGGCCAGGACCCAGCCAATGACTGTCCAGACCGCCAGCGCACTGTTCGCCCCGTCATCCAGAAGCGGGTACCTGTACCCCCTCTATATAGCCTCGTTATTGTTATGTTATTGTGTTACTTTTTATTATATTTTACTTTAGTTTATTTGGTAAATATTTTCTTAACTCTTCTTGAACTGCGCTGTTGGTTAAGGGCTTGTAAGTAAGCATTTCATGGTAAGGTCTACACTTGTATTTGGCGCATGTGAAAAAGTTTGATTTGATTTTGTATGTCTCCACAAACTGTCTGTCTGTCTTTGGAAGAGAAGTGAAGATAATGGGTTCGTAAACCAAAATGATTAAAAGGATATGCTGTAATTAGGTGACTCATCTAATTGAGTGTGTGATATTAGATGGCTTCTTGTGTAAATATTTTCTGTCTGGATTTTAATGATTTGTATGTATACCTGTACAGACCTAAAATTATGGTAGCATCCAACTTAATGTGGAAGTTCTTATTTGTTCTTTACTACACTGGACGACGCTGGGCCAATTGTGCACCGCCCTATGGGACTCCCAATCACGGCCTGGTTGTGATGCAGCCTGGATTCCAACCAGGGTGTCTGTAGTGACGCCTCTAGCACTGAGATACAGTGCCTTAGACCGCTGCTCTACTCATGAGCCCCCAAGGGCAAGGTAGAGAAGACAGAGGGAGGGTGGCTAGAGGAAGTTAGGGAAAAGGGGTTCCTAGTCAACTAAATGTATTCAACTGAAATGTGTCACGCATTTAACCTAAATACACTTTGATTCATGATTTAGAATACCGAAACTGGAAGGCACATATTTTACCTGTTGAAATCATGTACATTTATTTTTATTAAAAAAACAAACAATTTACCCACATTTACCTGTAGGACAATGAAGAACTTATAGCATGTTTATCATCAGTTGAAGGAATATATATTTTTTATTGTACATTTTGTCAAGTGTGTTTCTCTCTTTTCTTACTTTATAGTTTTGTATAGAGTATTTTGTTTCTTGTTCAGGTATGCCCAAGTAGACCTACCTCTCTCTGTCTGTTGTTTATACAGTTGTCTGTTGTATGATGAAAGTGAAGTGAAATCATCACTGGCCATGCTTTGTGTGGCATGGTGTGTGGCATTGGCCATGCTTTGTGTGGCATGGTGTGTGGCATTGGCCATGCTTTGTGTGGCATGGTGTGTGGCATTAGCCATGCTTTGTGTGGCATGGTGTGTGGCATTGGCCATGCTTTGTGTGGCATGGTGTGTGGCATTAGCCATGCTTTGTGTGGCATGGTGTGTGGCATTGGCCATGCTTTGTGTGACATGGTGTGTGGCATTGGCCATGCTTTGTGTGGCATGGTGTGTGGCATTGGCCATGCTTTGTGTGGCATGGTGTGTGGCATTGGCCATGCTTTGTGTGGCATGTTCCAGTGTACAGTGACAATTGTTATACGTCCATTGCATTTTTACATGTCAAACCTGTCTGAAGTTTCAAATATCAAATATATTAGATGGAGATGCTTTAGTTAAACAAAGTGCTGTGTGTACGTGTGTGTCTGTTTACTTCTGCCTATGTACAGTATATGTAGGTTTTGCAATCAATTAAGTTAGAAAAATATTGTTTTATATTGGGAATATACTATAAATGTAACACTTTTTAAATAAATAGGTAAAGAGAACTGATGTGTGCCTTTTAATTCTTAATACCAACGTTTTCATCTACACTGGTTCTCAGACGTTATTAACTAACAATTGCTTGAGACATGCATTAGATTAAAATGCTGGTATTGTTGTTATATTCGTCCAGCAGAGGGAGACATTGACTTAACGCTGCAGTACAGTACAGAACAGAATGTAGTACAGTAGTACAGAGTCCCATAGGGCAGCGCACGATTGGCCCAGCGTCGTCCAGGTTAGGGGAGGGTTTGGCCAGGGTAGGCCGTCATTGTAAAATAAGAATGTGTTCTTAACTGACTTGCCTAGTTAAATAAAGGTTAAATAAAATTAAAATAAATACTTTTCTGCATGGTGGCGCACACCTCTGAACATCTGCAATGTCTCTGTTGGTATACAGTGTATCCGAATCTGGAGGTTGACTCAGAACTGCATACCGGACAGAGCATCTGTTTAATTCAGTTACGTGGATATGATCAAAGACTCCAACACGAGTACCACAAATAGTTAAATCTATGGCGTTTACAGTGGGAGCAAATTAAGCATAGCGGGTTGAACAAGCAAGGAGGTGGGCAAAGCCAAGCACAAGCTTGCGAGATCCTATTGTATCATATATTTATTTTAGGGAACGCCTCTCTGGAGTGCACAAAAAACGCATTTTTTTCTACTTTGGCAAAGCGTCAAGTCTATAAATCTTACTGCACTGTGTTCGTAACAGATTTGACTTTTGCGAACATAAAATGTATTGAGATCAGATGTTCCATCAATAAGAAAATTAGCAGACCCGGCCCAGTTTCTCCTCGCTCCATTTCCCACTACCCGCGACTAGACTTCCTCTCACTACCATATTTGGTGGTGAGAAACCGTTGTAAACGGATGCTTCAGCTTTATAGCCCCTGTGATGTGTCTGGGTTATCCCTTCTGCCTGTGCGAAGTACTCTCTTTGATATGATACAGGAAGAGCTATAAATTATAACAATGGAACATACAGTACACAGAAACAGGAAGGAGGAGAGTAGGGACATGAACCACATTTCGCTTTATCTGATTGGACGGTCTTGACGAAAAGGGCGGTTCTTCTGCAGATTCATTGGGAAGTGAAAGCCTCAATGTCAAATAAGCTTGTATCAGCTGTTTCAGACTATTCATCTCAACATCCACTGATAAAAACATCAGCGACGGAGAAAAACAGTCGTCTGCCACCGAACCCTATGAAGATTGAAGGCTTTTGCGGATAGGAACTCAAGGGCAGCGTCAAACGGTTTTCAGGTAGCGAGCTAAAGGTACTTCGTTTGTTTTGTAAATAACCTAATGTGTGTGCTGCTGCCTATATTTGGAGACCATATATAGCTCACAGTTGCACAACAAGATGCAAAATTAACTTGTCGATTAGGATGGATAATGAAAAACACCGTATTTACAATGCCATCATCATCGTGACACCTGTTGTTTACCTACTGCGAGTGTTGAATTAACTTCCTTATTGAATTAAATGCTTAGCCATACGTGATAGATTCAGGGCCTAGCGTTGTTTAGGCTACTGTATGTGGAGGCCAACTGTATGCTGACATTGGGTGGTATGCAGGTTGCGTGCATGAAATTCTAGGTCTTCTGTATTTTTTATTAAAAATAAAATAGTATGTAACTGCAGGCCGCAATTCGGGGCATTCCTGCATGTGCCCTCGGGCATCCCATTGGTTACTGCATGAACACCCCCGCCCCCCTGTCGTGTACAGGAGTCCCTCCTGGACTAGCTAGCTAAACTAGCACACAGTGTCATCGTTCACGCTTACCAAACCCCAGCCGTCATTGTATGAACTGCAGGATAACAGTGCCCATATGGATAGCTATATAGCTATGCTTTCTCTCTTGTTGTGATGTGTGTTTTGTCCTATATTTATATTGTATTTATAAAAAATCCCAAGCCCCATCACCGCAGGAGGTATTTTGCCTTTTGGTAGGCCATTATTGTAAATCATATTTTATTCTTAACTGACTTGCCTAGTTAAATAAATAAAAGCTAGCAACTGTTGTTGCCCCCACGTTTTCTTCTGTGGGGTTTATAAGCAGTTGGCACCCAACTTTATGGTGCATTACCGCCACCTACTGAACTGAAATGCCCCTGCCTCCCGCCTATATACCAGAGTCATAGCTTAAAAATGGACCAATATAAGTATTTAGAGGGTTCCTGCAAATGCAGGAATGCCCACGTGCAGGAACACCCCGAATTTCAGGCTGCAGTTGCACCCTTCTCTTTTGAAACAGAGGTGATTTAGGAAAAGTCAACGCCTCCTCTCCCGCCCTCTCTTCACAGGAAATATGAACTCCCTACCAGGCAGGAGTGTGTCGCTGTGCAGACGCATGACAGCGGGCGCTATGAGGGTCCTCGTGGGCACAACGGGCCATCCTGATACCGTGGCCCGTGCGACCTGCCTCGAGGCTGTCAGAGTGTGCCACTCGGGCTCGAGCCGCAAGGGCAGCGTCAGCACCAAGAAGCGTGGCTATGACATCACCAGAAACCCCCACCTGAACAAGGTAAATCCCTAGACCACCACAGACAGTGCAGTGCCATCAGTTGAAAAGCCACTGCACTCATTTAGACAATTGAGATTATATGTTGCGATGTTAAACAGTGTGTGTGGCTAGATACTTTAGGATTTTGTAAATTAGGCCCTTTCTGTACTCCCCCGGTGTCAGATGAACTCGTGGATACCATTTCTATGTCTCTGTCTCCAGTATGAAGGAAGTTGGAGGTATTCTTGCGAACCAATGCTAACTAGCGCTCGTGCAATGACTGGATGTCTATGGGTACAGTCATTGCGCAAACGCTAGTTAGCATTGGCTCGCAAAACTACCTATAAGTATCCGGTCAGTCAAAGTTCCCATTGATAAGAGAGCTTTCGGTAAAGGGGGTGTGACTGTCTGGTTTGGAACATTATAGTAACATAGATATAAAGGGTGAAGAGTGAAATGCAAGTATGGTTCTGTTTCTGATACTGATATTGTTTGCCCCTGCAGATGTAGGTTCAATTAGGCCTTGGGATCTCTATAACCTCTCTATAGCCTGATCCAAAACAAGCCATGTTACACCCCTCTTCAGGTTATTCTAGGTCATCGTGTTGAGATTGAACTGGACAGGAATTGTCCATTGTTATAACTGCTGTTCTGCACTTTCTATGTGAGGAAATATGATTCAAAAACACACAAGAAAAACACTGATGGCCTTTTTTGTACACCAGACATTTTCATATTATAGGGTATAAGTGTTTTTTGTCTGCTCTTTGCATTACCCAACTCTCTCTATCTATCTATGAAAGTGTAATTGCCGTGGCTAGTCAGCTGTACTTCCTTGATGGCTTTACTTTCAGGCTTCTAACTGCTGCTCTTTCTCACGTGTGTGTGTGTGTGTCGAATTATGTATGTGTGCGAATAATGTATTTCCATTTTGTGGTTGAATTACTTATGTATTTGTTGCACTTAATTTAAATGTTTGTGAATGTTATTTAATTTAACCTTTATTTAACAAGTTCTCATTTACAACTGCGACCTGGCCAAGATAAAGCAAAGCAGTGTGACACAAACAACAACACAGAGTTACACATGGAATAAACAAACATAGTCAATAATACAATAGAAAAAGTCTATATACAGTGTGCAAAAGAGGTAAGGCAATAAATAGACCATAGTGGCAAAATAATTACAATTTAGCAATTAAACACTGGAGTGTTAGATGTGCAGAAGATGAGTGTGCAAGTAGAGATACGGGGGTGCAAAGGAGCAAAATAAATTACAGTATGGGGATGAGGTAGTTGGATGGGCTATTTACAGATGGGCTATGTGCAGTGATCTGTGAGCTGCTCTGACAGCTGGTGCTTGAAGTTTGTGAGGGAGATATGAGTCTCCAGCTTCAGTGATTTTTGCAGTTCATTCCAGTCATTGTCAGCAGAGAACTGGAAGGAAAGGCGGCCAAAGTAGCAATTGGCTTTGGGGGTGACCAGTGAAATATACCTGCTGGAGAGCGTGTTACGGGTGGGTGCTGCTATGGTGACCAGTGAGCCGAGATAAGGCGGGGCTTTACCTAGCAAAGACTTGTAAGTTGTAGAAAGGGACCAATACATGACCTTTCATCCTCCAGACTACTGTTCCAAAGTCTGCTCTCAATTATGACCATTAATCTCTAACACAGTCCCATTCACCCCTTAGCATATTGAAGGACATTTTATATCACCAGTTATTAAAACGTTTTAACAATCACACCATCAAACAGTTCTTAGGTTCTCACGAGTTCATCTGACTCAGGGGGAAAATCCCCATTAACATCACATAGCATGAGAAAGCAGTGATTTTTCTGCCATTAAAGTCCTTGGCCTGGCCACCTAAGCATTTTTTTGGGACGCCTAAATCCAAACAGTGTAAAAAAAACACATATGATGAATGTATAAAAGATAATGGACCTACAGTGTCTTCAGAAAGTATTCACACCCCTTGACTTTTTTCACATTTTGCTGTGATAGTCTGAATTTAAAATGGAGTAAATGTATATTTTATGTAATTGGCCTACACACAATACCCCATAATATCAAGGTGGAATTATGTTTTTCAAGCCTAAATAAGTTCAGGAGAAAAAATATGCTTAAGAAGTCACATAATAAGTTGCATGGAGTCACTCTGTGCAATAATAGTGTTTAACATGATTTTTGAATGACTACCTCATCTCTGTACCCCACACATACAATTATCTGTAAGTTCCCTCAGTCGAGCAGTAAATTTCAAACACAGATTCAACCACAAAGACCAGAGAGGTTTTCCAATGCCTTGCAAAGAAGGACACCTATTCGTAAAAAAATCAGACATTGAATATCCCTTTGAGCAAGGTGAAGTTATTAATTACACTTTGGTTAGTGTATCAATACACCCATTCACTACAGGTGTCCTTCCTAACCCAGTTGCTGGTAAATTAGGAGACCTCAGGGATTTCAGCATGAGGCCAATGGTGACTTTAAAACATAATCAATCAATCAAATGTATTTATAAAGCCCTTCTTACGTCAGCTGGCATCACAAAGTGCTGTACAGAAACCCAGCCTAAAACCCCAAACAGCAATCAATGCAGGTGTAGTAGCACGTTGGCTAGGAAAAACTCCCTAGAAAGGCCAGAACATAGGAAGAAACCGAGAGGAACCAGGCTATGAGGGGTGGCCAGTCCTCTTCTGGCTGTGCTGGGTGGAGATTAAAACAGAACATGGCCAAGCTGTTCAAATGTTCATAGATGACCATAATAATCTCAGTGGTTGTAGAGAGTGCAACAGGTCAGCACCTCAGGAGTAAATGTCAGTTGGCTTTTAATAGCCGATCATTCAGAGTATCTCTTCCGCTCCTGCTGTCTCTAGAGAGTTGAAAACAGCAGGTCTGGGACAGGTAGCACGTCCGGTGAACAGGTCAGGGTTCCATAGCCGCAGGCAGAACAGTTGAAACTGGAGCAGCAGCATGACCTGGTGGACTGGGGACAGCAAGGAGTCATCAGGCCAGGTAGTCCTGAGGCATGGTCCTAGGGCTCAGGTCCTCTGAGAGAGAGAAAGGAGAGAGAGAGAGAGAGAATTAGAGAGCATACTTAAATTCACACAGGACACCAGATAAGACAGGAGAAATACTCCAGATATAAGACTGATCCTAGCCCCCCCAACACATAAACTATTGCAGCATAAATACTGGAGGGGTCGGGAGACACTGTGGCCCCGTCCGGCGATACCACCGGACAGGGCCAAACAGGCAGGATAGAACTCCACCAACTTGGACATAGCACAGCTCCCACACCACTAGACGGATACCTTCAACCACCAACTTAACAACCTGAGACAAGGCCGAGGATAATACGCCCACGAAGATCTCCCCCACGGCACAAACCCAAGGGGGAGGGGGGCGCCAGCCTGGACAGGAAGATCACGTCAGTCACTCAACCCACTCAAGTGACGCACCCCTCCTAGGGACAGCATGGAAGTGCACCAGTAAGGCAGTGACTCAGCCCCTGTAATAGGGTTTGAGGCAGAGAATCCAAGTGGAGAGAGGGGAACCAGCCAGGTAGAGACAGCAAGGGCTCCAGTGCCTTTCCGTTCACCTTCACACTCCTGGGCCAGACTACACTCAATCATAGGACCTACTGAAGAGATGAGTCTTCAATAAACACTTAAAGGTCGAGACCTTGTCTACGTCTCTCACATGGATAGGCAGACCATTCCATTAAAATGGAGCTCTATAGGAGAAAGCCCTGCCTCCAGCTGTTTGCTTAGAAATTCTAGGGACAGTAAGGAGGCCTTGTGACCATAGCGTACATGTAGGTATGTACGGCATGACCAAATTGGAAACATAAGTAGGAGCAAGCCCACGTAATACTTTGTAGGTTAGCAGTAAAACCTTGAAATCAGCCCTAGCCTTCACATGAAGCCCGTGTAGAGAGGCTAGCATTGGAGTAATATGATACATTTTTTTGGTTTGAGTCAAGATTCGAGCAGCCGTGTTTTAGCACTAACTGAAGTTTATTTAGTGCTTTATCCTGGTAGCCGGAAAGTAGGGCATTGCAGTAGTCTAACCTAAAAGTGACAAAAGCATGGACAGATTTTTTTGCATCATTTTTGGACAAAGTTTCTGATTTTTGCAATGTTACGTAGATGGAAAAAAGCTGTCATTGAAACAGTCTTGATAAAAGAGAGATCAGGGTCCAGAGTAATGCAGAGGTCCTTCACAGTTTTATTTGAGACAACTGTACAACCATCAAGATTAATGGTCAGATTCAACATAAGATCTTTGTTTCTTGGGACCTAGAGCTAGCATTCTGTTTTGTCTGAGTTTAAAAATAGAACATTTGCCGCCATCCACTACCTTACGTCTGAAACACAGGCTTCCAGGGAGGGCAATTTTGGGGCTTCACCGTGTTTCATCGAAATGTACAGCAGTGTGTTGTCCGCATAGCAGTGAAAGTTAACATTATGTTTCTGAATGACATCACCAAGAGGTAAATTAAAACACTAGTGGTCCTAAAACAAAGCCTCACAGACATTTACATTGCCAGAGGACAAACCATCCACAGAGACAAACATATATTTTCGATAATGGCTGTGATAGGATAAAACTGAGGATTGTTCAACAACATTGTACTGTAGTTACTCCACAATACTAACCTAACTGGCAGAGTGAAAAGATGGAAGCTTGAACAGAATACAAATATTCAAAACCATGCATCCTGTTTCCTAAAAGGCACTAAAGTAATACTGCAAAACATGTGGCAAAGCACAGGCAGCCTAGTGGTTAGAGCATTGGGCTAGTAACTGAGAGGTTGCAAGATCGAATCCCTGAACTGACAAGGTAAAAATCTGCCATTCTGCCCCTGAACAAGGCAGTTAACCCACTGTTTCTAGGCCGTCATTGAAAATAAGAATTTGTTCTTAACTGACTTGCCTAGTTAAATAAAGGTAAAATAAAAAAGTGTTGTGTTTAGGGCAAATAAAACACATTACTGAGTACCACTCTCCATATTTTCAAACATAGTGGTGGCTGCATCATGTTATGGGTATGCTTGTAATCGTTAAGGACTGGGGAGTTTTTCAGGATAAAAAAAGAAAAGGAATGGAGCGAAGCACAGGCAAAATCCTAGAGGAAAACCTGGTTCAGTCAAATCAAATTTTATTTGTCACATACACATGGTTAGCAGATGTTAATGCGAGTGTAGCAAAATGCTTGTGCTTCGAGTTCCGACAGTGCAGTAATAACCAACGAGTAATCTAACCTAACAATTCAACAACTACTACCTACTACCAAGTGTAAAGGGATAAAGAATATGTACATAAAGATATATGAATGAGTGATGGTACAGAACAGCATAGGCAAGATGCAGTAGATGGTATAGAGTACAGTATATACATATGAGATGAGTAATGTAGGGTATTAAACATTTATATTAAGTGGCATTGTTTAAAGTGGCTAGAGGTTGTTTTTTTTTTTTTTTTGCATCAATTCCCATCAATTTCCATTATTAAAGTGGCTGGAGTTGAGTCAGTATGTTGGAAGCAGCCACTCAATGTTAGTGGTGGCTGTTTAACAGTCTGATGGCCTTGAGATAGAAGCTGTTCTTCAGTCTCTCGGTCCCTGCTTTGATGCACCTGTACTGACCTCACCTTCTGGATGATAGCGGGGTGAACAGGCAGTGGCTCGGGTGGTTGTTGTCCTTAATGATCTTTATGGCCTTCCTGTGACATCGGGGGGTGTTGGTGTCCTGGAGGGCAGGTAGTTTGCCCCTGGTGATGCGTTGTGCAGACCTCACTACCCTCTGGAGAGCCTTACGGTTGTGGGCGGAGGAGTTGCCGTACCAGGCGGTGATACAGCCCGACAGGATGTTCTAGATTGTGCATCTGTAGAAGTTTGTGAGTGCTTTTGGTGACAAGCCAAATTTCTTCAGCCTTCTGAGGTTGAAGAGGCGCTGCTGTGCCTTCTTCACAACGCTGTCTGTGTGGGTGGACCAATTCAGTTTGTCCGTGATGTGTACGCCGAGGAACTTAACTTACTACCCTCTCCACTACTGTCCCATCGATGTGGATAGGGGGGTGCTCCCTCTGCTGTTTCCTGAAGTCCACAATCATCTCCTTTGTTTTGTTGACGTTGAGTGTGAGGTTATTTTCCTGACATCACACTCCGAGGGCCCTCACCTCCTCCCTGTAGGCAGTCTCATCGTTGTTTGTAATCAAGCCTACCACTGTAGTTTCGTCTGCAAACTTGATGATTGAGTTGGAGGCATGCATGGCCATACAGTCGTGGGTGAACAGGGAGTACCTGAGAGGGCTCAGAACGCACCCTTGTGGGGCCCCAGTGTTGAGGATCAGCGGGGTGGAGATGTTGTTACCTACTCTCACCACCTGGGCGGCCCGTCAGGAAGTCCAGTACCCAGTTGCACAGGGCGGGGTCGAGACCCAGGGTTTCAAGCTTGATGACGAGTTTGGAGGGTACTATGGTGTTAAATGCTGAGCTGTAGTCGATGAACAGCATTCTCACATAGGTATTCCTCTTGTCCAGATGGGTTAGGGCAGTGTTAAGTGTGGTTGCGATTGTGTCGTCTGTGGACCTATTGGGGCAGTAAGCAAATTGGAGTGGGGTCGGGTAGGGTGGAGGTGATATGGTCCTTGACTAGTCTCTCAAAGCATTTCATGATGGCGGAAGTGAGTGCTACAGGGCGGTATTCGTTTAGCTCAGTTACTTTAGCTTTCTTGGGAACAGTAACAATGGTGGCCCTCTTGAAGCATGTGGGAACAGCAGACTGGGATAAGGATTGATTGAATATGTCCGTAAACACACAAGCCAGCTGGTCTGCGCATGCTCTGAGGACGCGGCTGGGGGTGCCGTCTGGGCCTGCAGCCTTGCAAGGGTTAACACATTTAAATGTTTTACTCACGTCAGCTGCAGTGAAGGATAGTCCGTAGGTTTTGGTAGCGGGCCGTGTCAGTGGCACTGTATTGTCCTCAAAGCGAGCAAAAAAAGTTATTTAGTCTGTCTGGGAGCAAGACATCCTGGTCTGCGACGGGGCTGGTTTTCTTTTTGTAATCCGTGATTGACTGTAGACCCTGCCACATACCTCTTGTGTCTGAGCCGTTGAATTGCGACTCTACTTTGTCTCTATACTGACGCTTAGCTTGTTTGATTGCCTTGTGGAGGGAATAGCTACACTGTTTGTATTCGGTCATGTTTCCGGTCACCTTGCCCTGGTTAAAAGCAGTGGTTTGCGCTTTCAGTTTCGTGCGAATGCTGCCATCAATCCACGGTTTCTGGTTTGGGAATGTTTTAATCGTTGCTGTGGGTATAACATCGTCGATGCACTTTCTAATGAACTCGCTCACCGAATCAACGTATTCGTCAATATTGTTGTTGGATGCAATCTACGTGATCGAAGCAGTCTTGAAGCGTGGAATCAGATTGGTCAGACCAGCGTTGAACAGACCTGAGCGCGGGAGCTTCTTGTTTTAGTCTCTGTCTGTAGGCTGTAAGCAACAAAAATGGAGTCGTGGTCAGCTTTTCCGAAAGGAGGGCGGGGGAGGGCCTTATATGTGTCGCGGAAGTTAGAATAACAATGATCCAGGGTTTTACCAGCCCTGGTTGCGCAATCGATATGCTGATAGAATTTAGGGAGTCTTGTTTTCAGATTAGCCTGGTTAAAATCCCTAGCTACAATGAATGCAGCCTCAGGATATGTGGTTACATAGAGTCAAATAAAGTTTGTTCAGGGCCATCGACGTGTCTGCTTGGGGGGGAATATATACGGCTGTGATTATAATCGAAGAGGATTCCCTTGGTAGATAATGCGGTTGACATTTGATTGTGAGGAATTCTAAGTCAGGTGAACAGAAGGACTTGAGTTCCTGTATGTTGTTATGATCACACCACGTCTCTTTAATCATAAGGCATACCCCCCCCGCCCCTCTTCTTACCAGAAATATGCTTGTTTCTATTGGTGCGATGCGTGAAGAAACCAGCTGGCTGTACCGACTCCGATAGTCTCTCGAGTGAGCCATGTTTCCGTGAAGCAAAGAACGTTAGTCTCTGATGTCTCTCTGGAATGCTACCCTTGCTCGGATTTCATCAACCTTGTTGTCAAGAGACTGGACATTGGCGAGCAGTATGCTAGGGAGTGGTGCGCGATGTGCCCATCTCCGGAGCCTGACCAGAAGACCGCTTCGTTTGCCCCTTTTACGGAGTCGTTGTTTTGTGTCGCCGGCTGGGATCAGATCCATTGTCCTGGGTGGAAGGCAGAACACAGGATCCGCTTCGGGAAAGTCATATTCCTGGTTGTAATGATGGTGAGTTGACGTTGCTCTTTATATTCAGTAGTTCCTCCCGACTGTATGTAATGAAACCTAAGATTACCCGGGGTACCAATGTAAGAAATAACACGTAAAAAAAAAAAATACTGCATAGTTTCCTAGGAACGTGAAGCGAGGCGGCCATTTTTGTCGGCGCCGGGGTTGTGCTTTCACCAGACACTGGGAGATGAATTCACCATTCAGCAGGACATTAACCAAAAACACATGGCCAAATCTACACTGGAGTTGCTTACCAAGAAGACAGTGAATGTTCCTGAGTGGCAGACTTAAATCTATTTGAAAATCTATAGTAAGACCTGACAATGGTTGTCTTGCAATGATTGACAACCAATTTGACAGAGCTTGAAGAATTTTGACCAGAATAATGTGCCAATGTTACACAATCCAGGTGTGGAAAGCAGTTAGACTTACCCAGAAAGACTCACAGCTGTAATCGCTGCCGGAGGGGTTTCGACAAAGTATTGACTTGGGGGTGTGAATACTTATGCAAATGAAATATTTCACAATTTTCAATAAATTAACAAAAATGTCTAAAAACATCTTTTCACTTTGTCATTATGGGGTATTGTGTGTAGATGGGTGAGAAAAAATATTTAATCAATTTTGAATTAATGCTGTAACATAACAAAATGACGAATAAGTCAAGGGGTATGAATACTCTCTTAAGGCACAGTATATCTTTTTTCATAATATAATCTTTGAGTACTAACAATCACCAAAATAAAAGCTAGGCAGTCAGGGTGATTTGAAAATTCCAAAAAGAACACTGCATTCGCCATGGCAAAATGCATGGAATTGCAGGAAATTAACCTTAGAACTACAACATTTTATCTCAGCTCCATGGCAGAATATGTAGACTAGCAGGACATTTGTTTTAAAATTGCAACATTTTCTTTCAGCTCCATGTCAAAATGTACAGAATTGCAGCAAATCTGCTTTAAAACTGCAAAAAAAATATCTGTACTTTATGGATAAATTAGTACAATGTACAAAATTGTCTTAGTCAATTTCTCTACACCGCCAAGATGGGGGGGGCCTCTAAAATGTTCTCTTAAATTCAGCTGCACCGATGGGCCGACGAC